>NC_089249.1:69214638-69532002 GCF_963930625.1 Muntiacus reevesi
CCTTAACTCATTTGTATGCCTGAATAGTATTCTATTCTGTGTATATATCATATTTCATTTTCTTCACATGATGGTGTTTGGGTTGTTTCTATCTTTTGACCTCTAAGAATACACTATGAACATTAGTGTACAGATTTCTGTATGGTACCATAATGGTGGTAAATAATATTGTGCATATGTAAAATATCATTGAATGAAATAGCACAAAGTCTGAATCTCAGGCGAACTATGGACTTTTAATTACTAAAAATTTATTATCTCACTAATTGTAATAAATGTACCACACATATGTTATCTATTAGTAACATATATTAGATGAAACTGGAGTGATAAGATATAGGAATTGTCTGTACACCTTTTTATGTCATTGTGATCCTGTTTTAAATAAAGTCTAATAATTGAAAAAAATCTTGAGACAAGGTTTCAGAGAAGAACATATCACAGCTAATGTTAAAAAATTAGTTAATGCCTAAACCATAGCTAGAGACCATCTTCAATCTTAAACATGAATCAAATGTTGAATTTAAAATGCATCTTTCCTTCCATAGTTAAAACAGTACCAACTGATATAGTAAGTTTCAATTTGAACACATGAAATAAAAGAAGAGCATTGCTTAATATTTTACAGTTTTTTCTTAAATATGAGGTACTGAACATACAACAATAATTATTCTTTTTTTTTTTTTTTGAACATAATTATTCTTGAATGAACTTACTGAGAAAATTTGCACAGTATCTTCAACTGGGCCAGTTATAGGATGCTCTCTACTGTGTGGACAGCTACCGGCCCACTTGACCCAGTTGGTGGTGGATGTTCTTACTGTTTCTTCTTCTTGCCTTCCTAGCACAGTATCCTGGGAAATGCATTAAAATGGAGAGCGTTGTTGACATCTAGCTGGCAGAAGACCACAGGGAAACCAGTAATGATTGATCCACAATTCAATCCTCTGACCCCCTTCCTCACCAGATGCCTATCAGAGCCTCCTGAATCCAAGGTGGACTCAGGAAGATCTGCAGTTTGAGATGCACTGAAGATAGCCAACAAACTGCTTGTGCAGGCAAATATCTCTATTTAACGGAGACCTAGGAGCTCAACAGAGCATAGTGACCATGCCTGATGGACTGGATTCAAATCCTGTTTAGGAGAAGCACATACTTGGGAAAGACATATGGGTCCCCCTTTGCCTCAGTTCCCTGTCGTAAGTTGGAGAAATGTTAATATGGCCTATTTTTAGTATTATGAGGCCCAGAATGATTAAATACAGGTAAAGTATTAGTATTAGTATTATTTATTAGTATTAAATACAGGTAAAGTATTAGTATTAGTAAATACAGGTAAGGTATTAGTATTAAAGTAAATTTCCCTGGTAGTCCAGAGGTTAAGAATCTGCTTGCAATGCAGGGGATGGAGGGTTGATTTTTGGTCCGGGAACTAAGATCCCACAGGCCTTGGAGCAAGTAAGCCCACACGATGCAACTACTGAGCCCAAGCACCACTACTAGACAACCAGAGCCCTGCAATGAGAGATCTCTATGATGCAATAAATAAATAAATAGAAAAGTAAGGCACTGGTGCTTCATAAATGTTCTGTAAATGATCAGTGAATGATGGAGTAAAGAATAAAGTGGGACTTTAGTAGTGATTGAAAGCAGAAAGGGCATTTGGATGGCTCCAATAAGTGGGGATGGAAGCTTACCCTTTAGCTTTTACACAGAAACAAGGTTTTACAGCTTGTGGAGAGTATCTATTATCACCTCCTCTGGCACCCAACATTATTGGGGAGGAAGGGGAGACAAAGTGGGGACTGTAACCCATATGTTACATTGGAGGGTGTTGAAATTTAGAGAGATCAAGTGACTTTCCAAGGGCCACACAAAGTTGAATGATCAGTCTGGGACAGGACTGTAGTTTGCTCCCTGAGGACAGAGATGCCTGCACCCCTGAGACCTGTGCTGAACCCCTGAACCAGGAGCTTCCCCCCACCAATCAAATTCTCCTTCTTTCTGGTTTTCTGAATGGGAGCTGATGCCCTGGAGTAGATGCCTAAGCCTAAAAAAGAACTCAAATCCTCCTACCATTTGTCTCTTCAATTCCTGATCCAAAATACAAGTTCCTTCTGAGCAAAGCCCCTCAGAAAGATCATAGGATTCCAATTCTGTCCATTCTTCCCAGCCTCTTCACATGCTCAGCCACCTCACAAGCAGCCTTCCCAGTGCCCAGGTCACCTTGCTGAGTGACCAGTGGTCTGTTTGGCTGCTAAGTTGGCTCAGAGCTCAAAACCTTCTAAACCAAAGGCCACATGATGGCTCTGTCAAGAATTAGCTTCCCTTCAACTGGCCAAGTCTGGTTGAGCAGTTAATGTGAATTAACTGGGGAGGTGGCCATCTATGCTGGGCTTTGGTGGCTTAATTAAATCTGTGATGCTCAAAGTCCCATGGCTGATCTGAGCACTGATTTGAACAGCCTGGACCAAAGACTAGCTAAGAATGGGCAGGAATTCATCTTTTCTCACTAAAATTCTGACTCTATCAACTCCTCATCATGCTCTAGGCTCTGTCGTGGAAGATGGCAGAGCCCCCATATTCTTTTGGAAAATCATTTCCATACTCACAGCTTGGAGATCACAGCCCAAGATTCTCCTTGAGGATTAACAGGCAGACCCTCCTTCCCTCAGCAACCAGATGTTCGTCCTACTAACCCAACAGCACTGCTCCATCTCACCAAACTCCCTGGCAACAGCCAAACAGTGATCCTGTCCACTTCAACCCTAAATCCCATCAATAAATCCCAGTTCCTTTCCTTTTTAAAAGTCTCTGGATTTACACTGTTAATACTTGTAGATTTGGGCAGCTACATTTAGAAGAGTTGAGATGTAATTCCCTTTTCCTGTAATGTCCATTTTGGGGGAGACATCATGGTTCTCCTGCTTCAGTTCTTTCCATCTGTTCTGTGGTAGACTGCGTACAGAACTGGCACTTGGAAATTGTACATTCTTCTAAATTTAGGAAGATATTTATGGCAGCCAGCTGACAGAAGGACAAAAAATATAATTTAAGGGATAAAACAAAACCATAAAATACATTTATAACCCTGTAGATAAATTAGAGTGATGGAAAAGGAAAAAAAAAAAGATGAGGAAAGTACATCAATAAAAGTTAACCAGCCCATTTGAAGGAACACCCTTCAGAGGATCAGTAGGAACCTATTTCCAGAACAACAGTTCAGGTTGTCCATTTTCAAACTCCCAAGGTTGAAGATGAGCCCTTCTCACTTGACACCATATGTGAACCTCTCAACTCACAAAGTGGCAGTTGGTATAAAATGCAGAATGTGTATTATCACATTACCATGGTGAAGATACATCACAGAACTTTCAGAGTGAACCGGATTCTGCACAAGTTGAGTCCAACTGCTACCGTCCAGAAATTGTGCTTCTGTG
The DNA here is from genome assembly GCF_963930625.1 of Muntiacus reevesi. Classification (NCBI taxonomy): domain Eukaryota; kingdom Metazoa; phylum Chordata; class Mammalia; order Artiodactyla; family Cervidae; genus Muntiacus; species Muntiacus reevesi. The sequence continues at coordinate 69,218,079 of NC_089249.1, forward strand.
GACAAGTTTGGCTTTTCAGAGTAAGCATTGTATTTCAAAAATTGAATCTCAGGCTCACACGTTCCTCTCTGACTAAGAAAATAATTTATATGAGAGAAAATGGCCTTCCCCCACAATATAGATCATAGTGAACATTTCAGGGTGAGGGGGGACAATGCTAACCCACTGAGAATAAAGAGAGATTCTATTCTTGATTAGAACATCTTGGTACTGATCACAAGTCTGTGTTCCTAATGCACAGCGAGGCCAAACAGTACCAAAACATCAGGAGTCTAGAGCAGAGAAAGCCTTATTTCAGGGCCGCACAAGGAGAAAAGAAAAACAAACAAATCTGGGCTCCCTGAAAGCTTTCAGAAAAGCATTTTTCTAGGAAAGCTGAGAGAGTGGCCTGGTGACTTCTGGGGTCAGAGCCTTTGTTCTTGAGGTCAGGTCATGATATTCCTGTAAACCTCCCCCTAAACAATTGCTACTCTCAGTTCTGACAAGAAAGGGTCAAGTTTCAAGGCAGCACCCTCTACCTGTGAGGTCCAGGCCCAGGCCAAGAGGAGGGGTCCCGGGCTGGTCGGTTTTCCTGCCCGGAGGGCATCCATCCAGCACCCAGTCTGGGTCCTCTGCCAATGCCCAGCCCTGGCTGAGGGGGCAGGTCTCAGTGGGCGGCAGCCTGAGTCAGGTCCCCAGACCCCACCCAACCTTTATCACTGAGGGAGCCTGGCGCCTGGGACCCAGCCTGGCGCCTCCAGCTTTTCATTTAAACTGGAGAGGATCTCTTGTAGCAAATATCAGTTGGGTTAATCCCCAGTTCACAACAATGACCCTTTTTGAGAGAGGTCCCAACCACCGAAGCGAACATGAAGTAATGATGTATAAGATCCTTGCACTTCAACCCTAACCTCCCGCCACCTCCTGGGGGTGGACAACTGATCAGGACTGTACCAAGTGTGGAAGCGTGAATGGAGAGACAGAAGCTGGGAAGCTCTTACCTTAATAGCCGGGGTCATATCTTCCAGCTGCAAGGGGCTCTGGAGACCACTGCCCAAGTGGACTGCTACTGCCTACAGGTCATGGAGGCAGGGATGGGGGAGAAATCAAGGCTACATTGAGGCCTGGAGCTGGCCAATGGGCACCCATGGTGAGGGTTCTGGAGCTCTGTGGGACACACTCCTCAGACTGTCCGAGGTCCCCGTCTCACCCACCTGCCCTGAGGCCTGAGGGCCTGGATAGCACGCGGAGAAGGTCTCTGTCTGATCCTCACCTCACTCTCTTGAGAGGACAGCTGGTAGTTTGCCACATGGCAGAGCATAACCTCTAACCCCTGGGCTAAGGGTCTCGTAATTTTGACTGTGTGCGCACCCCATGTCTGTTACAATCTCCACCCACTTCTACTATTCCTGTATCACCAGACTTTCCTAGATAAAACCAAATGTAAGACTTAATCTTCTTATAAATAAAACTAAGTTTTTCATGTCTCATGTTCACTTGTACTCTTTATTTAAAACCCTATAAATTCTTCTCCTCACAAAAATTAATGTTTTTGTCATGTATTGCACGTATATTTTCAATTTATCAGTCTTAAAAATTTTTTTTTTAATTTTTAAAATTTATTTTTTTCTGTGCTGAGTCTTCATCGCTGTGCATGGCTTCTCTCTAGTTGTGTGCGGGGGCTACTGTCTTACTGTAGAACACAGGCTCTAGGCGCACAGGCTTCAGTAATTGCAACTCGCAGGGTCCAGAGCCCTGGGTCAGTAATTGTGGCACATAGGCTTAGTTGCTGAGTGGCATGTTGGATTTTCCTGGACCAAAGATCAAATTTGTGTCCCTGCATTGACAGACAGATCCTTAACCATTGGACCACAAGGAAAGTCCCCATCACTCCCTTTTTATTACAGTTACTTTTACTTATATCACAAAGACATTTATTTTATTTTCAAAAATGTCAGTAATTTAAATATACATGTTATTCTGGCTGTGAGAAGAAAAGGGGGAAGGATATTATCACTAATATTCTTCAGTTCAGTTTAGTCGCTCAGTCATGTCCGACTCTTTGTGACCCCATGAATCGCAGCACTCCAGGCCTCCCTCTCCATCACCAACTCCCGGAGTTTACTCAAACTCATGCCCATCGAGTCGGTGGTGCCATCCAGGCATCTCACCCTCTGTCGTCCCCTTCTCCTCCTGCCCCCCATCCCTCCAAGCATCAGGGTCTTTTCCAATGAGTCAACTCTTTGCATGAGGTGGCCAAAGTATTGGAGTTTCAGCTTCAGCATCAGTCCTTCCAATGAACACCCAGGACTGATCTCCTTTAGAATGGACTGGTTGGATCTCCTTGCAGTCCAAGGGACTCTCGGGAGTCTTCTCCAACACCATAGTTCAAAAGCATCAATTTTTTGGCGCTCAATTTTCCTCATAGTCCAACTCTCACATCCATACATGACCACTGAAAAAACTATAGCCTTGTTAAGTGCTAAATATTCCTTTAAGATTTTTTACTAATTAGGAAAATAACTACAGGTGTTTCAAGACAAACTTCTCTATTAAACAATTTGGAGTGTTTCTAAAAATGTATGTCAAAATGGATTAATTAATTTTTAGGATAATTAATACAAATTTTCACCTAGAAATAATATGCAGTCAAAATATCCTGATACATTCATAAGCTGAAATGGAGTATATGTAAAGTACATATGGTAATTTATATTTCAAAAAGCTCAAAACATGGATGTGAGGGCGATCTGGTTGCGACATCTGTCACCCCATTGATCGCCAGGGTTGATTCGGCTGATCTGGCAGGCTAGGCGGGTGTCCCCTTCCTCCCTCACCGCTCCATGTGCGTCCCTCCCGAAGCTGCGCACTCGGTCGAAGAGGACGACCATCCACGATAGAGGAGGACCGGTCTTCGGTCAAGGGTATACGAGTAGCTGCGCTCCCCTGCTAGAACCTCCAAACAAAAAGCTCAAAACATTTTGGAAGTGATTAATGAAGGTATATCAATGATTCAGTCATTTGAACAGATTTGATTTATGATGTGTGTATTCATCAGATAATGAACTTATAGATGTCTGCTGAGAAAAGAGAGGCACATTCAATAAATGTTAAAGAATATTAAATGAACTTGTGATTAAATTTATAATGTCCTATTAATGATTTCAGTGGTGGAGAATTAACTGAGTTTTAACATAGCTCCAATTTGTCAAGTAGATTTGTATGTCTTTGACCAAGCAACATATTGGATTTTTTGAAAATTTTCCTATAGTTGATTCAACAACTATTTATAAAAGTTGGTGAATATTTATAATAATTAAACAGGATAAATTATGTAAAAACAATGAAATAGGACCTACTTAGAGAATATCACTCTGTTAAATGCATAGTACCTTGCACATTCTAACCAATTCAGCTGATGATAAATATTATAAGCAATTATTGTTATGGACTGAGTCTTTGTGATGGTCTCAGGAGATGGGGTCTTTGGGTGGTAATTAGGTCATGAAGGTGGAGTCCCCATGACATTGTCATCGTTATAAAAAGAGGACTAGAGCTGTTTCACTCTTTCTGCCACATGAAGATAAATGAGAAGGTGGCAAAATGTAAACCAGTAAGAAGGCATTCACCCGAACCTGACCTTGCTGCATCTTGGTATTGAACTCTCAACCTTTAGAACTATGAGAAACAAATAATTATTGTTTAAGCCACCTCACCAATGGTACTATGTTACTGAACCATGAACTGACTGAAGCAAATATCATGGATTTTGAGAGTAAGATTTTTCTTTAGTTACACTCCAAAATCACTGCAGATGGTGACTACAGACATGAAATTACATGAAAAGACACTTACTCCTTGGAAGGAAAGTTATGACCAACCTAGACAACATATTAAAAAGCAGAGACATTGCTTTGCCAACAAAGGTCTGTCTTGTCAAGGCTATGGTTTTTCCAGTGGTCATGTATGTATGTGAGAGTTGGACTATAAAGAAAGCTGACTGCTGAAGAATTGGTGCTTTTGAACTGTGATGTTGGAGAAGACTCTTGAGAGTCCCTTGGATTGCAAGGAGATCCAACCAGTCCATCCGAAAGGAGATCAGTCCTGGGTGTTCATTGGAAGGACTGATGCTGAAACTGAAACTCCAATACTTCGGCCACCTGATGCAAAGAACTGACTCATTTGAAAAGATCCTGATGCTGGGAAATACTGAAGGTGGGAGAAGGGGATGACAGAGGTTGAGATGGTTGGATGGCATCACTGACTCAATGGGTAAACTCTAGGAGTTGGTGATTGACAGGGAGGCCTGGCGTGCTGCGGTACGTGGGGTCACAGAGTCAGACATGACTGAGCGACTGAACTGAACTAATAGAAAAGAGCCACGGATCATCCAAAAAACATTGTTCTGGGCAGAATTAAATAGACAAAGAAAACTGTATTCAAGAAATTGTGATAAAGGTCAGGACTATTGAAACTCCCCTGGGACAAGTAACTGGTCCAACTCTCACATCTGTACATGATTGCTGGAAAAAACCATAGTGTTGACTATATGGACTTTTGCTGGCAAAGTGATATCTCTGCTTTTTAATATGCTGTCTCGGTTTGTCATAGCTTTTATTCCAAGGAGGAAGCATCCCTTAATTTCATGGCTGCAGTCATCATTCACAGTGGTTTTGAAGCTCAAGAAAATAAAACTTGCCACTGTTTCCATTTTTACCCCATCTATTTGCCATAAAGTGATGGGACCGGATCCCATGTTCTTAGTCTTTTGAATGTTAAGTTTTAAACCAGTTTTTTCATTCTTCTCTTTCACCTCCATCAAGAGGCTCTTTAGTTCTTTGTTTTCTGCCTTTAGGGCAGTATGGTCTGCATATCTGAGGTTGCTGATATTTCTCCTGGCAATCTTGATTCCGGATTCATAGAATCACATTTCACACAATGCACTTTGCAGGAAGTTCTTTGTTCATGTACGGTTGAAGTCTAGCTTGATGGATTTTGAGCATTAACTTGCTAGCATGTGAAATAAATATAATTGTATGGTAATTTGAAGATTCTTTGGCATTGTCTTTCTTTGGGATTGGAATGAAAATTTTCAGTGCTATGACCATTGTAAAGTTGTCAAAATTTGCTGGCATATTGAGTGTAGCACTTTGACAGCATCATCTTTTAGGATTTTTCAAAGTAGTTAACTAAATAATATTTTGAGACATCTGTAATAATTATAATATGATGTGAAAGCATCTGTGAATTCTGTGGATGACAAATGGAATCATACAGATCTACCTATGAGTTGGTTTGTTTGGTCTATGTTTATAATTAAAGGAGGTGCTAAATTTCAGTTACAGATTACTGGAAATAAAGATGTAACTTTTTCTCCATTCATATGTATAAGGTACTGTATCTGAATTTTATTAACAGAACTTCAAATCACCTGAGCTATATGGAGACCAGAATAAGAGCTCATGGGTCAGACTCAGCTTTTCAAACCAATTTTGCATAGCTCCAAATTACCAGATGTTCATTGAAAGGGCTGATGCTGAAGTTGAAACTCCAACACTTTGGCTACCTGGTGCGAAGAGCCAACTCATTGGAAAAGACCCTGATGCTGGGAAAGATTGAAGGTGAGAGGAGAAGGGGACGACAGAGGATGAGATGGTTGGATGGCATCACTGACTCAGTGGATATGTTTGAGTAAGCTCTGGGAGTTGGTGATGGATAGCGAGGCTTGGATTTCTGCAGCCCATGGGGTCACAAAGAGTCGGATACGACTGAGCGACTGAACAGAAACTCTGTTCAGTCTCTGTTCATCCGTTCTACAGACTGTAGTTAAGTCACATTTCCCCCTTCGCTTTTTAGATTGGCCCCTTTTAGAGTCAGCTTTTCTTTATCTTGTACAGATCTACGACAAACGGTCAACACAAACCAACATTGTAAATAGTTGGTTCCTCATTGCTCCGTGTCCAGTTTCTTATACTTGATTCTGCATTTTAGGTTTTTGCCGGGAGCGGCTTGAAAGAGCTGACTCTGGGATCTGCCTTGATTGATTATTAAGGGTCCCTTCAAGGACATAGCTCTCTGTCCCGCCACCCCTCTGAATTTACTATCCAAAGTTAAACAGAACACTAATAAGCCTTGAATGCACACAAGACGCAGACAGATAGCCTTTTTACGATTACCCCTAATATAAATCAGGATCCCATTCCTGTGCTCTGGCGCCTAGTGAGAGTTCTAATGATTGTTATCTTAAAGATGATGTACATGGGGAAGAATTTTCTTTGGGATGCCTCCTTCTTTGTTTAAGTATAAATGAAGCTTAGAGAAATAAAGGAGCATCGTTGACTGCAGCGATCCTCTCGACCCCATCTGTCCTGTGTCTTTATTTCTTAGCCTAAAGGAACGCGTCGTGTTGCTCGCTGAAATCTCCTGGCTGGTCTGGCAGGTTTTGTTATTCACAGCACCATATTCTGAGTACCAATTTTTTTATATGCTGGTTTGCATTGTAAATAATATAAGCTCTGATTTAAGCAGTTTTAAGCAATAAGAATTAATTAATCACACATAAGAAGTCTCAAATAATAGTAGAATTCAGGTTCAGAATTATTTTCATCAGTAGTTCAACAATGTCATTAAGGTTCCAGGTTCTCTGTACCTCTCCCAGCATTATTTTCTAAAATGATTCTATAGGATGACATTAATCCCAGGAAAGGGATGTCTGGTAAAACAAAGGAAGAAACAAAAGTCCAGTGAACATGAAGAAGGAATTCATAGGGCCTGGACTCCATCTCAGGCCTGTCCGTGTTGATCGTGCTCGGCTGCCTCTCCAGTGGACTCTGAACTCTCTGCTTAGTGCCTGTGGGAACGACAATGGGAGGATAAGACCCCCTCCAGACAGGGGAACCTTGAAGATCACATCCAGGTTGCTCATTACCTAAGAGGAAGCATACCATAATCACCCCTGTCTCCGGACAGGTCATAAACTTTTCCCGTATCTATCAGGATGTAATCACGGGCTTATCGATTATTAACTGGTTGGAATGTAACTATGGGCTTATTGATTATTGACTGTTTGAACACATAACACTTGAATGATGGGGTTATTGTAGTTGTATTTACCCTACCTTTGTTTATGTAAGTCTCAAGGGAATTGAGGTGGTGGGTTTGGACACGTACACATGGGGTAGGTGGTGGGTTTGGACACGTACACATGGGGTATAAAAGATTTTCACAAATGCTGGTCGGGGTCCTTGGCTAAGAGGAGACTCTGCCTTGGGCCCGCCGGTGTTATAAACTGCACTCCACTATCTGCATTGTCCTTCTGAATGAGTCTGTTTCCTGGAAAGTGTGGCTATAACAAACATATATGCTTAGGAAATATTTCATAGAGTATTTTCATTTTATAGATTCACAATGCTGATTAACATACATATGTATGTATGAATATCAGTCTTAAATGATTTAATTTAATATTATATTTATAGGAAAGAACTTGTGGAAATATATTTATTTTGCTCTGGAATAGGCCCCAAATTTCTTCTTTCTGCAGTGAAATAAGTGCCAATTGATGATGTCTTCCTGGGAGCATTCTATAGCAACCAGTGTTTCTTCATCTAAAAAGATGCAAATGTAAAAATATGAAAAAAAAAAAAAAAATATGAATGGTTTTGTTCTGTTCCACAGGGAAGGTGGATTGAATAGTTGAATCTTTTCATCTGAAAGAGGCAATAACTTGTCAATGTTACAGAAAAAAATGGTGCTGCAGATTTTTTTTTTAAAATAAAAGCTCTGTAGTAGAAATAATGGACAAAACATTTAAAAATATCGTCCAAAAAATTAATTCCAGATGAAGTGAAGTTACAAAAAGGAAGTCTTATAAGGAAAAAAATAAAATACCGCATTGCATCAAGATAGAAACTTTAATCGGAAGATGAAAAACTGTTACTCATATAACTATATTTGGAAAAAGATGCCATAAACAAGCTGAAAATCAAATGATAAGGGTAGAAATATAGTTGAAATCCATGTCAAAGTGTTGATATTAAAGAATATCTAAAAATCAGTATAAATACAAATAACCCAACATTGTTTAAAGTAAAAAATGACAAACATAAGCTTGGTTTAATCAATGATTTTTAGGATTCACCTTGTACACTTGATAATTTATGAAGGTAAATGGAGATGTCAGTAGAATAAGCTACAGCTGTACATTTTATTCCTTTAAGACAAAGTACCAGTGAATTTTCCTTTTAAAATAAGGTTCTTTAACTTGATTTTCAGGTGTAGGGATTGTATTTGTTTTAATTAAAGTCTTTTGCATGCTACCTAGCAGGGTGCCTTACACAGATGAGTATCTTCTGTGTCTTTTGTTTTGTTCTTTTTTGTCTTCTGTGTTTTTTAATCAACATATTTTTATTCTAATAATCTTATCAGTTACATCTATTCCAGATGAGTGCTTACCTATGAAGTGGTCTATAATAATATTTACACAATATGTGAAATATTTCATAGTCACATAAAGTTCTTTATGACAGTACACATGGCTGATAGATACACTTTTTCAAATGCTGTATATATTTTTGAATTAACATAGATTTTATAGAGAAATTTTAGGTTTGGAGCAAAATTGGAACCAAAGCAGAGTTCCCCCTCTCTCCATGACTGGACAAATGTATCCCGCTCTTGCTCAGTTGCTAAGTCATGTCCAGCTCTTTGTACGGTTTAGAGCCTGGAAGGCTCCTCTGTCCGTGGGATTTTCCAGACAAGAATACTGGAGTGGATTGCCATATCCTTCCTCAAGGGATCTTCCCAAACCAGAAACTGAACCACACCTCCTGCCCTGGCAGATGGATTTTTTACCACTGAGCCACCGGGGAAGCACCTTGACAGATGCATATTGGCAGATATATATATAAAATCTCAAGTGGTTTCACTGCCCTAAAAATCCTGTGTACTCGGTCTATACATCCCTCTCTCCCCAACCCTCTGGCAACCACTAATCCTTTCCCTGTCTCTACAGTTCTGACTTTTCCCAAATGTCCTGTCATTGGAATCATACAGTATGTAGTCTTTTCAGATTGGCTTCTTTTATTTAGTATTATGCATTTAAGATTTCTTCATGTCATTTTTGTGATTTGATAGTCCATTTCTGTTTAGCACTGAATAATATTTCACTGCCTGAATGTGTACCACAGTTTATGCATTTATCCATTCACCTACTAAAGGACATCTTGGTTCGTCTAAGTTTAGGTAGTTATGAATAAACCTGTATAAATATAAATATTCATGTTTTTATGTGGAGAGAAGTTTTCAACCTAACTGGGTAGATATTTAACAGCATGATTGCTGTATCATGTGGTAAAAGTAGGTCTAGTTTTATAAGAAACTGCCAAACTGTCTCCTAAAGTGGTTTTATCTTTGTGCATCTCCACCAACCATGAAACAAAATTCTTTTTGCTTTGCAACTTCATCAGCATTGCTATTGTCAGTGTTTTGGATATTTGCCATTCTAATCAACATGCAGTGATGCCTAACTGCTTTGTATGATGTGGGTTATCATTATCTACATTTATCTCCCATCTATATCTTCTTTCGTGAGAACCCTGTTCAGATCCTCAGCCCATTTTTAAATTGGGTTGTTTGTTTTCTTATTATGAAGTTTTAAGAGTTTTTTGTTTGCACAGATTTTTTAGATTAAAAAAATAAAAATAGAGCAGATGTAATGAGCTTCATTTTCTGTCTGTTCTGTTTTTACTCTTCAAGGAGTTTGTCTTTGATGTGGAACTCAGACACCTCTAGGTCAAGCAAACAGTGTCCATGTAGTTGATAATGGGTACAGTGGTCAAAGTAGTTTCAAGGACTGGTATGCAATCCTGGGCGATGTTTCCATCTGAAAACACTGTCTCTAATTCTAGTACTTCATCTAACCAGTCCATCTCTTCCCATGTGAATTTTGGGGCTTGTCCTTGGCTCCCACTCTAACACAACTAAAACTCTAAGACATCTCTGTGCAAGGAATTGTGTTGCTGTTTTTAAAACTATTTGAGAAGAAGCCCACTGACCTGCCAGGGCCACTGAACACACTCTGGGGAGCCCTGGTGGAAAGCAGACATTAAACTCTGCCTTCTGCTTGCTTTGCAAGCATTTTCTGCCTTATGTTGAAACCTTTAATCAACCTAACAGTGAGTGGCCTTTCCTCAGTAAACTGTGAGATTACATCAGCAAACCAAAACCTAACATTTAATGTTCCATAGTCTTGTAAAGATTCCATCTTCCTGGAAGTCACACCATTCAGGTAACCAAACCCTAATCACTTACTACTTCAAGTGTTTTTCTTGTTCCCTGTTCATTTTTCATCTTTCTCTTTTTCATTTTCTCTAAAAATGTGCCACTTTCCCACTGCCTCAGAGTTATCTAGACTCTTGAGAACACACTGCCTGCTTCATGAAGCATTAAGTAAAGTTTGTTTTCTCACCTAAATTTCTTTTCAAAAATTTTTTAACACATAAAAGTTAAGCAACTAAGATAATGGGTAAGCATACAATAAAGACTCATTAAATCTTTATTGAATCAAAGAAAGAGAAAAGATCACTTGACCCCTGTATTCCTGGTCTTTTCAGGAGAAAAAGAGGAGATGTCTTTTTTTTGTTAGTTGGCTCTGTCATAAATGCTGTTTTTCTGTCATTCCCATAACAATCTCAGCATTTATTGGATGATAAATTGTGACTAAAAGCTATGACCAACCTAGACAGCATATTAAAAAGCAGAGACATTACTTTGCCAACAAAGGTCCGTCTAGTCAAAGCTATGGTTTTTCAGGTGGTCATGCATGGATGTGAGAGTCGGACTATAAAGAAAGCTCAGTGCCAAAGAATTGATGGTTTTGAACTGTGGTGTTGGAGACGACTCTTGAGAGTCCCTTGGACTGCAAGGAGGTCCAACCAGTTGATCCTAAAGGATATCAGTCCTGAACATTCATTTAAAGGGCTGATGCTGAAGCTAATGCTTCAATACTTTGGCCACCTGATGTGAAGAATTGACTCATTGGAAAAGACCCTGATGCTGGGAGGGATTGGGGGCAGGAGGAGAAGGGGATGACAGAGGATGAGATGGTTGGATGGCATCACCAACTCAATGGACATGAGTTTGAGCAAGCTCCAGGAGTTGGTGATGGACAGGGAGGACTAGTGTGCTGCAGTTCATGGGGTTGCAAAGAGTCAGACATGACTGAGCAACTGAACTGAACTGAACGTGCGACTGATTTTACCCCTGAAGAATGTAAGACATATAAATGAATCTTCTTTGAAATTTTCTCAGAAAATCTAGAGAGTCAAAATATAGTAGCAGAATCTGGAGTAAGAGATTTGGGAGTGGAAAAGGTAAGTGGGGAAAAAAAAGCCAACAACACAGGATGAACTGCCAAAGCAGAAAAATGTAAACAGCATGACATTTCTGTCTTAATGATTCTTCCATTTTATTAGATTGTTTGCTAAATGAGACAGAGGAAAATGAAGAACCAAATGCTTGTTAGGGTTCAATACTTTGTACATTTCCAAAATTTTTTAGTGTACATATAAGTGCATACAGGTGCCTATAAGATATTGAAACAAGGCGTTTCTAATATTTATGTTTTATTGATGACTAAGAAGCAACAGTTAGAACTGGACATGGAACAACAGACTGGTTCCAAATAGGAAAAGGAGTACATCAAGGCTGTATATTGTCACCCTGCTTATTTACCTTATATGCAGAGTACATCATGAGAAACGCTGGGCTGGAAGAAGCACAAGCTGGAATCAAGATTGCCGGGAGAAATATCAATAACCTCAGATATGCAAATGACATCACCCTTATGGCAGAAAGTGAAGAAGAACTAAAGAGCCTCCTGATGAAAGTGAAAGAGGGGAGTGAAAAAGCTGGCTTAAAACTCAACATTCAAAAACCTAAGATCATGGAATATGATCCGATCACTTTTTGGCAAATAGATGGAAGAAACATTGGAAACAGTGACAGACTTTATTTTCTTAGACTCCAAAATCACTGTGGATGGTGACTGCAGCCATGAAATTAAAAGATGCTTGCTCCTTGGAGGAAAAGTAATGACAAACCTAGAAGAAATGTCCTTTAAACAAATAGCAAAATATTGAAGATGTGTAAAATCCTGTATCATTTATGAAATATGTATAAAAAGCAATGTACCTTCTGGAACAATAACTACTCATTCAATTTTTGAAAAAAATTAAAAACAGAGACATTACTTTGCCAACAAAGATCCTTATAGTCAAAGCTATGGTTTTTCCAGTAGTCATGTATGGATGTGAGAGCTGGACAATAAAAAAAGGCTGTGCACTAAAGAACTGATGCCTTCAAATTGTGGTGCTTGAGAAGACTCTTGAGAGTCCCTTGGACAGAAAGGAGATCAAATCAGTCATTCCTAAAGGATATCAGTCCTAAATATTCATTGGAAAGACTGATGCTACAGCTGAAGCTTCAATAGTTTGGCCACCTGATGCAAAGAGCCAACTCATTGGAAAAGACACTGATGCTGGGAAAGATTGAAGGCAGGAGGAGAAGGGGATGTCAGAGGATGAGATGGTTGGATGGCATCACCGGCTCAATGGACATTAGTTTGAGCAAGCTCTGGATGATGGTGAAAGGCAGGGAAGCCTGGCGTGCTGCAGTCCATAGGGTGGCAAAGAACTGGACATGACAGAGAGACTGAACAACAACAACGAGGCAAAGTACATCATGCGAAATGTCGGGTTGGATGAAGCACAAACTGGCATCAAGATTGCCGGGAGAAATATCAGTAACCTCAGATATGCAGGTGACACCACACTTCTGGCAGAAAATGAAGAGAAATTAAAGAGCCTTTTGATGAAAGTGAAAGAGAAGAGTAAAAATTTTGGTTTAAAACTCAGCATTCAAAAAACCAAGATCATGGCATCCAGTCCCATCACTTCATGGAAATAGATAGGGAAAAAATAGAAGCAGTGACATACTTTATTTTCTTGGGTTCCAAAATCACTGCAGATAGTGACTGCAGCCATGAAATTAAAAGGCGCTTGATCCTTGGAAGAAAAGCTGTGATGAACCTAGAGAGTATATTAAGAAGCAGAGACATCACTTTGTCTACAAAGGTCCATATAGTCAAAGCTATGGTTTTTCCAGTGGTCATGTGTGGATGTGAGAGTTGGATCATAAGGAAGCTGAGTGCCAAAGAATTGATGCTTTTGAACCATGGTGTTGGAGGAGACTTTTTAGAGTTCCATGGACTGCAAGGAGATCAAATCAGTCAATCCTAAAGGAAATCAGCCCTGAATATTCATTCGAAGGACTGATGCTGAAGCTGAAGCTCCAACACTTTGGCCACCTGGTGGGAACAACAGAATCATTGGAAAAGATCCTGATGCTGGCAGAGAATGAGGGCAGGAGGATAGGAGGGCAATGAAAAGGTTGGATGGCATCACTCAGTGGGCGTAAGTTTGAGCAAGCTTTGGGAGACAGTGTAGGACAAGGAAGCCTGGAGTGCTGCAGTTCATGGGGTCACAAAGAGTATACACGACTGAGTGACTGAAAAACAACGAAGCCTTAGAGTAACTTTGTGAAATGGGAACTGCAAATATCCTAAACTTTTCGCTCAGGAACCGGCAGTAGAGCCTATACTCCTTAAGCAACTGTGATGTCCAGCTTTTTGTGAAGAACTCAGTTGTTTCAGGAACAGTCCTGAATTAGCTGTAAACTTCCTGCCTTTCTGAGAGTGAATCTTCCTTTATGGCTTGAATTATCTGTCCTTTCTTACCTGAATTGCTTCGCAGAGACCTCTGGACAGTGATTCACCTGGCATGATTCCCGGGTCATTTTATGAGAGGACAGTGTTCCCAGCTGACCTAATAGAACTAAACCAGGCAAACCCACATATATGATTTACCTCATCCATATTCAGTTTGGATTTTGAAATGCTCTTACATTATAGTAAAAACAAATTTGTTTCCTCAAAACTGTACTATATTCTGAGTGTAATAGATTGTGTATGAGATGGTAGTATTGCTGAAGAAGAACTGCAGGAGGAGGCTTTTGTTACAGAAATATTTTCTCTTCTGTTTTACTACAGGTGATGACAGTGAAGAATTTGCCTGACATCCATCAGTGATGAAATAGGTGACCCTACTTAATTTTCTTATAATATCATCACCAGAAATTTTCCTGATTTTTCCCTATCCATGAACTATCAGAAAAAAAAATCTTTTGGAAAGCAATTAGAGATGGGTTTAAAATATAGACACTATGAAACAGGAAACCTGAACTTATACCTATATTAAGATATAAATTATTGGTATTTATTCATGTCAAAATTGTGTGGAATTAGAATGGAGATTTGGAACTATTATGAGGAAAAGACTGAGGGCTGTCAAAAAAATACTCTGGCAAATACCACTACCTTTGCCAGCATTTTCAAAATCATTAGCAAAAAGGACGCCAGGCATACTATTCTGTTAATAACTTTACAAGCTCTTGATTCATCAATAAAAACTTTGTTAAAGACCTGGTTAAGAACATTTTAAATATTGTATTTTACCACTCTTTGGCTGGCCATATAGAGAAAGTAAGTTAAGAAGAAAGAGTTGGATTTTTAAAACTCCTATCCACACAGATATACACCAGAAAGGAAAGAACAGAAAGAGAAGAAGCTAGTAAGGTGTCCTGTGGACTTGATTTATGAAGGTAACACCACCTCATCATGAGGTCAAATGGAGATAGAAAGAGGAAAGGCAGGGGCAAGAATGAAGAGTGTAGAGGAGGAATAAGTTTTCCTCCACTCTCTTAGATTCTCTGACTAGGTCTGAAAATTGAATGGATTTTAAGCAAAAACAGATTAACGGGGAAAACCTACAAATTTACTTAACACATGTTTTATGTGACAAAGGATCCTTCCTAAGGAAATGAACATCTGAAGAATCAGCTGAACCTGAGTATTTTTATGTTAGATTTGATGAAGAGTAGAAAGGCATGGAGAAATATGATAGGTCAAATAGCATGAGCCAAGTGTTGTACATTGGGAGAAATCTGCAAGGTTCATTCTTTTGGTTTCTGATTGGTGTCCCTCCATCTTAGAAATAGGAGACCCCTTTCCTCATGAACAGGCAGGCACTTTTCACATGCGGGTCCTATGATCTGCTTCAGGGGAGAAAGGGAGAGGGAGTGTCAAAGAGACGGTCTTCCTTCTGCCAGTTTCTCAAACACTGCAGCTCATTCAGTATGCCAAAGAGCCATACTTTGGGCTACCATGTCCTGAATCCTGTCAAGAGAAGGAAATGTGAGAGATAACAGGAGGAAAAAAGGAGAGAGGAGATGGGACACTAGAAAGAAGAGATGAAAAGAGAAAAGAACAAAATGGAGAATAAGGAAGTGAAGAATTTCAGCCCCAAGAGAGGTCCTAACTCTATAGGCCCTGCAAAGAAGCCTGGGATCAAAAAGAGAGAGGAAAGATGAAGGCTGGCATACACTAAAAGATCAGGTCGTGCTTAAGTCAGCTTATCACGTGGAGGCAGTAACCACAAGAGATCTCTTGCCCTTATGTACCCATGCTGATCTGTGCCTAGGAATCTAGCCAATTAGATTTGTGTGTACTGCTCCACTGATGAATAAGCTAATGGAAAGAAAAGGTAAAAGATGAACCTCTGTGTAGAAAGAAGGAAACCTAAGACCTTCTCAAAGATTATTTATGCTTTCTTCAGTCAGATAAGGCAAATGACATAATCCCTCAGGTTTCATTTTTTAAAATGTGTCTACAATAAGTTTACAGTTCAAGCATGTATATTATCTGTGGTGAAACAGACCACCAGCCCAGGTGGGATGCATGAGTCAAGGGCTCGGGCCTGGTGGGCTGGGAAGACCCAGAGGAATCGGGTGGAGAGGGAAGTGGGATGGGGGACCGGGATGGGGAATACGTGTAACTCTATGACTGATTCATATCAATGTATGACAAAACCCACTGAAAAATAAAAAAAATAATAATAATAAGTTTACAGTTCAAATGAATATAGGTGGTAAAGATGGCATTTTTGAATATGCACGTTGAAGCATACTATCTTCTCCAAACCCAGAGTGAAAATATTCAATTTGTCAAAGTTAGAGGCCAACGCTGATCCTCTGAAATGGTCATTAACCGTAACTGGTATAAGGGAGAGAGGGCAGCATTTTGATTCGCAGAGACAGACCAATATTCCGGTATGGGTTTACCTTTACTGCCGGCAGCATTTCTGCCAGCACTGTCACTGAAAGTCTTACAAAAGTCCTTGTTTATCACTGTAACATGCCATGCAGCATTGCCCGTTTATCCAAGATTACACTGTATATCAAAGGTGGTGTGTGATAACGGCGCATATTCATGCAATACACTGGTTTCTAATGTAAAAACATGTAAATGCCAAACAACATTTTATGTTTTATGTCAGAGTATAATGAATTGACCTCTTCCCATGATAATATGGCAGCTGATAGGACTTTGTACCCTGTGTTCAGCTCACAAACTTTTCTCCTAGATTAAGGACAAGAGTGAATGTAGACGAGTAAGAAGGGTGGACAGTGCTTGATATCTTAGATCCTTCCCTCCAGAACCTCTTTTCATCCTTCTCAGAAAATACTGAATGTTGTCTGGAAATGTCACATGAATATTGAGGTCATAATGAATGATAACAAGAACCAATTACAGTGTTGTTAAGGAAATTGTGAGCCAAGTGTTAAAAGGCATTGAGATTAAGAAGGAGATGCCAGGAGGGTGGGGCTTCCATGGTAGCTCAGCTGGTAAAGAGTCTGTCTGCATTGCAGGAGACCTGGGTTTGATTCCTGGGTTGAGAAGATTCCCTGTAGAAGGGATAGGCCACCCACTCCAGTATTCTTGGCCTTCCTGGGTGGCTCAGACAGTCAAGAGTCCACCTGCAATGCAGGAGACCTGAGTTCTCTCCCTGGGTTGGGAAAATCCCCTGGAGGAGGTCATGGCAACCCACTCTGGTATTCTTGCCTGGAGAATCCCAAGGACAGAGGAGCCTGGTGGGCTACAGTCCATGGGGTCGCAAAGAGTCGGACATGCCGGAGCAACTAAGCCCAACACAGCACAGCACCAGGAGATTGAGGGTAAGTGTTATTTTTTAATCGCTAAATTGTGTCTGACTCTTTGTGACCCCATGGGCTGTAGTCAGCCAATCTCCTCTGTCAATGGGATTTTCCAGGCAAGAATACTGGAGTGGGTTGCTATGTTCTCCTCCAAGGGATCTTCCTGACCCAGAGATGTAACACATGTCTCCTGTGTCTCTTGCACTGCAGGTGGATTCTTAACCACTGATCCACGAGGGAAGCAGGGTTAAGGGTAGTTGTTCCATTTAATCTCAAACAGTAACTTAAATAAACTAAGGATTTTAAAAGAATGTGTATATAGGTATCACTGAATCACTTGGCTGTAGAGCAGAAATTAACATTGCAAATCAACTATACTTCATAGAAATATTATCTTTAAAAATCACAAAAAATTTAAAAAAAATTCTGTTGAACAGACTGTGAATTTAAATTTTGGAGAAAAGAAATAAAAATCCCAGTTCTACAATTAATTAGTTAAGGGTTTTGTTCTTCTTAAATAGCAGGAAGTTTGGTGCAGGCTATCCGGGCTGATACAACGACCATGTGATGTCCACGGTGGTGCAGACTCTTTTCCCTTCCACTAAACCATCTTTAGATTGTGCTTCTCTTCTCATGTTGGCTGTTTCAAGGTTGCATGATGGTTGCTCTGCTTCCAGTATCAGGCTGTCCTTACAAACAGGAGGAAGGGAAGGAAGGACAAATCCAGTAAGCCATTTGCTTACTCTACTCACTTTCCAAATGCAATCTGCCCTGGGAGACTGGCCCTTATAGAAGAGACTTCCTTGCCCTTTGGCTTCTGGTTGGGTTTGGCCAATAGAAAACCCTGGAAAGAGACTGATGGAAGAGACAAGAAAGAGGTCAGAGTATATAGTCCTGTGGTTCCCTCCCTTTGAAGGCGGTCCAACCTGTGTCCTTCAATGGAAGGACCCCGCTCTTCTTAGAAGGAAACCTCTATCACACAACTCTACCCTGGGTTCTTGGGGCCTCTTTCTTTAAACAGGTTTAGGTATCTGCATATATGTGTATATAAAAGTTTTAAAATATTGTTTGGATACAAACCAAAAGTCTATTAGCAGTTCTCTTGAAACAGGGGAAGGAAGAAGACCAAGAAGGGAGTAGAGCCAGATTTCAATTCATTTGTAACAATCTGTTTCTTAATGACACATTCAGTTTTGTTCTGGCCTAGCAGTACTAACAGGCCCACCTGCTGCCAGTGGCTTGCTGTCCTGTTCCTTAGCCCTTCCCTTCTCTGCCTACACGTCTATAATTTGCCCTTGTATCTGCTTTCCTACAGTCACACCAGTACTGTGTGCTTACTATAAGCCATGGAAGAACTAGGTGCTTCACACAGGTAACTCATTTAATCCTCATTTGATTAAAGAAACGCAGCTGTGTGTACTGCCTACATTTTAGAGACTGAGTGACTGATGTCAGAAAGTTAAAATAACTTGCCTAAAGTCACACAGTCAGTATGTGACAGGTGCATGGAATAAACCCAAGCAGCCTAGTTCCAGAGCCCCTGATCCTAATTACCATACAATGCAGCCTCTCAAATAAGTGGTTTTTGAACATACATGATGGAATATTTACAGTGAATGATGTAAATAAATATGAATCAACATGAGAAACGTCAAAAGTCTAAATTTGATAAAAAAAAAAGTTTCAGAATCATTCCATTTTATGTACATTTAAAAATAAATACATAAAACTAGATTTAGATTATTTATGGATATATATTTGTATAGATAGAGATATTTATTTTTACAGTATATAAAATAAAAATTAAAAGATATATATATATATATATATATATATATATATTTATATTTATATGTAGTAGGCTTTCCAGGTGGTGCTAGTGGCAAAGAATCCACCTGCCAATGCAGGAGACTTAAGTGATGTGACTGATTCCTGGGTCAGGAAGATCCCTGGAGGAGGTCATGACAACCCACTCTAGTATTCTTGCCTAGAGAATCCTGTGAATAGAGAAGCCTGTGGGGCACAATCTGTGGAGTCGTAAAGATTCAGACAGGACTGAAGTGACTTAGCATGCACACATTTATACATAGTAAAAAAGTGATTTGGTTGTAAACTAAATACATCATAATGACCTTTTAGGTAACAAAAAGAATATGTCTAGGGAAGAGAGCAAAGGGGATTTCCACTTTACCTGTGATGGTTTATTCACTTAAAACAACAAAACATGAAATAGTCTGGAAAAAAAAAAGACAGAAATGTTAGCAATTTTTGATTCTAGATCATGAGTGTTTGCTATATCATGTTGCCTTTAAAAAATTTAAGCCCATTTTCAAAAAAACAATGACAAAACATATTAAAAGAGACACATGTTAATAGAAAATAGGAGGTGAAAGTATGGAGATTGGATGTGGAGAAAATTGTTTCAAAGGACTTTGACCCAAAAGGGAAGGAGAGAGTTAGAGGCAGCTGTGGGCAGAAGTTGAGATCAAGGATAAGATCCTCTATGGCTCAGCGGGCAAAGAATCTGTCTGCATCATGGAGACCCAGGTTCCACCCCTGGGTCAGGAAGATCCCCTGGAGAAGGGAATGGCAACCCACTCCACTTGCCTGGAGAATTTCATGGACAGAGAAGTCTGGTGGGCTACAGTCCATGGGATTGCAGAGTCAGACATGATTGAGTGACTGTCACTTCACTTAAGGTTTGTGAGGATGAGAGAGAGATTGAAGCGTGGTTATATGATAAAGGAGAGGGAACCAGTAGGAAGGGAGAAACTGATGGTGATGAAGACAGAGGGGGATTATTTGAAGGAGGATGGTCCCTGGGAGCTTTAAATGAGGAGGAAGAACTGGGTTGGCCAAAAGTTTATTTGGGTTTTTTCATACAATCTTGTGATGAGGGAAACATGAAGGTGTTAGTTTCTGGAGTCTTGATGTTCTTCCTCTCCCCCAACAAGGAAATAAGATGCAAGACCCTGAAGAGAAGATATGAGACTATTCTTTAGTTATTTCAGCAAGTAGGGAAATGAACAACTTACTAGAATTGCTGGGGACAGTTGAGGACCCATTTGAAGTTGTTGATCACAAAATCAACATGGAACCTACCTTCGTCGTTCGAAAATCTGTGAATTCACATGCATGGTAAAACTTCATGCAGCTTTCGCCCTGTGAATCCATTGGAGGAAGCAGGAATCAATAGTGTTGAGAGTGTTTGCAAAGAGTGATCACACTTCAGGTTCGTGGAGTCTTAACTGGGAAGGCAGGGAAGTAAAGAGAGGAAGGATTTTATGGTTGGTGATACAGTGATGAGTTCAATAGCTTGCTGGTCTGACAAAGTCAGAAGACTATATTAATGGGATGACTTGATCAATTAATCAATTGATCAACTGATCAATTAATCAATTAATTAATCAATTAAAAGTTTTGGATTTTTGGGTAGTGCAACTTTGGTTTATGACAAAATCCTGAGTGAGTACTTGGTGCAGTGAGACAGCTAATAAGAAATGAGTTTTTAAAAATCTTTAGGTGTAAATGTTGATTGCCCCCACCCCCACCACCACTTGGGTACTGATACCACAATGAATGATGGTTAGAATTAAGGAACAGAATGTTAGAGAAAGACTGTGGTCCCTCTCTCAAGGTCCTCGGAGAAAAAGTCACCAGAGAAGTTAGATGTTTATTTAACTTCAAACATAGGTCAAATAAATGACGAGCTTTTTTTTGTTTCATAGCAAGAAGTCTGGATATAGGCTCTCTAAGCTGATACCAACAGAATTTTTTTCTTTTTCAGCCATTGTTAGCTTGTGACTATTGCCCTAATGCTGGCTGCCTCATGGTTATCAGGATGAAATGCTAACTAAATGCTGCATGTGGAGAGAAGCTGTCAAAACAGTCAGTGAGAAGAGAAAGGGATGGGGGTGGGGGACAAAAGTAGAGATCTGGCTGAATCTGCTTCCTTTTCGAGTGAGTTCCTGTGAATTCTATCCATTGATTTCTGTTGTCACCACATTAGATAAAACCACGTGACTTGGCTAATCTTAGCTTCAAGGGAATTTTTTTATTTTAATTTTTAAAAAATCTGAGTAGACTCCATATGAAATCAGTTTTCTGTTTTGGAGAAAAAAATAAAGAATAGGTAATATATAGGCAACTTGCAGCATCTGCCATGTATTATATGCAAGAGATACGAGTCTTAGAGGATGAGATGATTTTGTGAGAGCACAAAAGCATATGGATCTTGAAGTAACAATAAGGGAGAAAATGAAGATACCTCCTGATCCTGAAGTCATGAATAGGAAATGAAACAGGATATGAAGATACAAAACAAAACTCCAATAGCAAAAATAAAAATCCTTGAATTTGAGAAGTTAAATTACAGTTAATGGTAAGAGAAGAAGTTTAAGATAAGGAAAATAAGATACTTTATAAAGTCAGAGCTGTGGAAGTTCCAGTGATATGACTGTAAGAGAAAAATAGGTTGGGTCAGAATAGTATGAAGTTAACAGTGATGAAGGGCAAGGCTTTATTTCTGGAGGTACTTGAGGTACAGAGGGATGGGAGGCCTGATGATATTGGTCCCTAGCTGTAACTCAGACAAGGTTGTGTATTTCCTCGTGGTTGTGGATTAGATGCTTATGTTAGTGGCATGATGGTTCCCAGGACAGTTGTCCCCTCAGTTACATGCAGGCCTACAGAGGAGTTATGAGGGAGCCTGGGCCCCTGGCTTCATGGGAGGTAGGCTGATATTGAGCTGCGGGGCCACCCAGTGCAGTCACAGAGGTTGTATTCTGCACAAGAGCACAAGGCCAATAAAGGAGGCTGAGGAACCTCAACTCATGCTCCATCAATGAAGCCATGTGGCCAGGTGTTCTGTCCACCCAGAATGGCCTTTCTTTCTCTAATTCTCATGAAGGCTATCCTTGGTCAGAGCTGTGCTATTTAAAGGTATTATCACTTATTTAATTAATTCATTTATATTTTCAGTAACAGATTTATTGATAGAAGCACTCCATCCCATGTGTTTTGGGGAAACCAAAGACAAAGTGTGTTCCCTGCTGAGCCCCAAATATCTTTGACTGTAATATGGATATGAGACACAGATTGTTGTAATTGCCCAGATTTAAAGAGCTCTAGCATGTTAGAAATGGAAGGGAACTTAGAAATCATTTATCCAAATCCCTCATTCAGATGTAACCAAAGGCAAAAAACAAAACACACACACTTGTGTAGAAGAAAGAGATTAAGGGTTGAAAGACTGGTCCTCCATCTAGAAGATGCTGTTTATTTCGTGGAAAAAGAAGGAGGTTTGTTTTGTCTCAGAAAGATCAGGAAAGGCTTTCTTTTTTTTTTTTTTTAAATGTTCTTCATTGCTAAGTTGGGTAATATTTGTGAGAACAGGGACTTACAGAATGTTCTTCCAACAGAAATTATATGTCAGGGGAAGATGCTGTTCTCCAGGGAAAGGGACAATCCTTTTAACGGTCACTACTGACCTTGAAGAAAAATACTAAATGAGGTTAATACCAGAAGATCAGCTCTCACAGAACTATGCTGTCTGTTCCCTTTAGAACAAAGTAGGACTCCTTGTTTTTAATGTCTTTTAGATGCAAAAGAGTGTGGAGTCTGCACCCAACTCCATTCTACCTCTGATTGAACATATATAATAAGAGCTTCCTAGGGTTTCCATATGAATTATCTTGTGTTTAGATACAGTGAGGCCATCCCTAAAAGACAATTCAATTTACCAAAATATTTAATAATTTATCAAAATACTGGGTTTCTGCTTCTAATTCTTCCATGAACCTAATGGAAAGAGTGAGGGAGAGTCTTTCCACAGCTTCTATGCCTTTGCTTCTTCCTCAGGGGATAGACTGGGATTAACAAAGAAGGCTCCCTATCTTCTGTTTCCTTTGCCATCAATATCCTCAGAAATACCATTCTTTCATTTTCCTTCCCCTTAGCCTCAGAAGGATCTACTTTTTTTCCAAACCTCGACCTGTCCACTAGTCACCTTGTAGAAATGCTCATATCTCATTCATACTTTGAAAAGTAATTCTTACTGATTATTGCTTAGGTTACCATATCATTTGTCTCCCTTCCGATCACCCTCAACATCTTGAAAGAATAGTCTACTAATTGCTTCAACACCTTCAACTCCTCTGTGTGTGTGTGTGTGTGTGTGTGTGTGTGTGTGTGTGGCACTTATTCATGTCTGATTCTTTGAGACCCATTGACTAGCCTGCTAGACTCCTCTGTCCAAGGAATTCTCCAGGGGAGAATACTGCAGTGGGTAGCAATTATCTTCTCCAGGGGATCTTTCTGAGCCAGGGATCAAATCCAGGTCTCCTGCATTGCAGGCAGATTCTTCACTGTTTGAGCCACCTGGGAAACCCCTTCAATTCCTATTCACTAGAAAATTTCCTAACATTCTGCACCTACAACTTCTTAGAAATGGTGAACTTCAATTTATTTTCTCAGTCAACCAGCTAAATTAAAACCTGAAAGAAGCAAATGCAGCTCTCACTTCTGTTTCCTGCTGGCTCAATTCAGGAACATTACTGTTTCAGTGTAGATCTTTCATATATGTGATACAGATTGAAAGTGGTCATTCTCCCCACTCCATCCTCCAGGTTTACCAAATTAAGACAAGACCTAGTTTAAATTGGGAGATTAGGTTTGATATAAATACACTATCGTGTGTGAAATCACCGGGAAAACTGTGGTTTATAGCACAAGGAGCTCAGTCTAGTGCCCTGTGTTGACCTAGATGGGTAAGATGGGAGTTCTTAGAGCAGGGGGCATCTATGTTTACATACAGCTGGTTCATTTCCTTGTACAGCAGAAAGTAACACAACATTATAAAGCAATTATACTCCAATTTTTTAAAAAAATAGACACGCATAAAAAACAAACATAGGAAAAATAAAACCAGTTCATCTAGGATAACCTGGCAGGTAACATAAACACCTGACCATAATGCAGTATCTGATGCCCAGGAAACTCTCGGGGAAAAGGCTACCCACTCCAGTATTCTGGCCTGGAGAATTCCATGGACTGTATAGTCCATGGGGTCACACAGAGTCAGACACGAATGAGTGACTTTCACTTTGACTTCACTTCTCTCTCTCTCTTTGCAGTATATGTTCTTAGTGTGTGCACTCAGTCGTGTCTGACTCTGTGAGACCCCATGGACTGTAGCTCACCACGCTTCTCTGTTCATGGGATTTTCCAGGCAAGAATACTGGAGAGGGTTGCCATTTCCCCCTCCAGGGGGGTATGTTGTTAACCATTATGTTATACTGCTTCCCTGAAAGGCCATTGAAATACTTTAAAACAAGATGTTTTTAAAATTGCAAGGCAATAGAATAGGACATTGTATCTATAAAACTAGAAGTAAGATAGTTACTGAAATGGATCAAATAAAAATCATAGAAATTAAATTTATGACCATTACAACTTTAAGAAAGAAAACATCTCATTTTAAGATTAAGTAGTAGAATTATCACAGCTAAATTCAGAATTAGTGAACTAGGAAGATAAATTTGAGAAAGTACTTCAGAAAGTTACTCAGAAATTTTAAAGTGATGGAGAATATAAAAGTGAAGTAGAGAAAGGGATGATAGAATGTGATGCTCAACACTGTTTGTAGGAAGCTTCAAGAGAGAATAGAGACTATTGAGAAAAGAAGTAATATGTAGAGAATGGTTGAGAATTTCTAAAACTGAAGATGGAATCTCAGTTTAAAAAGTCCTTGCTATCAAGCAGTATTAAAAATAAAGCTACAGTACACCCTTTGTACTGAAATGGAGGAAAATTCTAAAGGCTCTCAGAGAGGCTGCTTACAATAG
This sequence comes from Muntiacus reevesi, assembly GCF_963930625.1. Taxonomy (NCBI): domain Eukaryota; kingdom Metazoa; phylum Chordata; class Mammalia; order Artiodactyla; family Cervidae; genus Muntiacus; species Muntiacus reevesi. Next base: position 69,243,011 of record NC_089249.1, read on the forward strand.
AGCAAGCACATTGACAGGAGAGTTTGCATCAGCGCCAAATAGAATCTGGAAAACACTTAAGTAAATATCTTCAAAGTGCTCAGTACAAAAGATTGTGAACTAGAAGTCTACAAGCAGCCTAACATTTTTTCTCTAGAAATACTAGGATTCTTAACATATACTCTCACAGATCCTTGCTGGAAGAAGTACAAAAGGGAGAAAAATGAATTACAAAGAAAAAAAATGGGAGATGAAAAGCAACAATAGACAAAAAAAATCAACATGACCTGAGAATAAACTTTCATATATAGTGACAATGAAATACTTTTAAGGGAAATAATAGCTTACTGTTTTATGGATTTTTTTGTTTTCTTTCAGCAATAAAATAATAACATGAGAGAAGTAGGTAGTGTATAGAAGCTAAGAATTTTATTTGAGGGGGAAGAGAGGAATATTAAGTAATGTTTAGACTGTTAAAATTTACTTAATATGTATATTAAAAATCTGTTGGTGACCTTTAAAATAATAGAATCTACAACAGTTAAAGGATAACCCTCTATGCAAGACAGAAAAAGAGACACAGATGTATAGAACAGATTTTTGGACTCAATGGGAGAAGGTGAGGGTGGGAAGATCTGAGAGAACAGCATCAAAACATGTATATTATCAAGTGTGAAACAGATCGGCAGTCCAGGTTGGATGCATGAGACAAGTGCTCGGGACTGGTGCACTGGGAAGACCCAGAGGATGGGATGGGAGGGAGGTGGGAGGGGGGTTCAGGATGGGGAATACATGTAAATCCATGGTTGATTCATGTCAATGTATGGCAAAAACCACTACAATATTGTAAAGTAATTAGCCTCCAACTAATAAAAATAAATGGGAAAAAAAAATAAAGTTAGCATACCTAAGGAAAAAAAAAAGTAAAGCATAATAGAAATGAAAAACAAGAGATATTTAGTGTCTCAAAGAGAAGATTAGAAAAAGGAGGAAATGTTCATATAAAACAGGATTGCAAAAATGCATTCAAATATACTGTTGAACACAACAAATAGGAAAAAAAAAAACTATACCTGCCAATTATTAAGGAACATAGACTACTGAATTTGAAACTCAGAGATATGCTTTTTTTTTTTTTTAATTTAAAAGAAATACTCAAAAATTATGAGCATTGGCAACTACTAACCAGAGCAAAGGTGACATAGCAATGCTAATGCCATATAATGTAGATTTTGGAGCAGTTTTTTTAAAAGAAACAGTGACAAATATTACATACAAATCTTTTTAAAAGTCACTCAAAAGGTATAGAAATCACGATTTTTCAGGCTTCTGAAAATATAGTTTCATAGTATACAAAGCAAATGCTGTCTCAATTACTAGAAGAAACTGAAAAATCCTTGTCATACTGGGAAGTATTCAAGTATTTCCCCTGAGGAACTGACAGGTAGATGTAATAAGTAAACACAGCAAAGAATTAATATAATGAACAATTACAGTAAACTGAGAAGTATTGAACCTTGCCTATATAGACCCAACAAAAAGAAAATAAACATTTTTCCAAACAGATAAAGAATTTATCTTGACTATAATGGAGTTGAATTACAGGCACAAAACAGAAAGTTTTTCTTTCAAAATTATGCTTCTAGAAAGTAAAATACAAAAACTAAAACTCACATTACTCAGTAATCATGGGTTAAAATGATACTATAATGAAAACTATATTTAGATAAATAGCATGCTAACACATATAATGAAAATAATGCAAGTATTTAGAAAACAATTTATGGCTTCAAACAAAAGAAAAACTAAATATGAATTATCCAAGTGTTTAAATTATAAACTAATTTTAAAAATACACACAATAAAATAAGCATTAAAAAATAGAAAATACAAAGCAATAAAATACAAAAGCAAAGTAATAAAATAGAATACAAAACAAAAGAGATGGTCACCACTAACTAAAATTAGTTCTCTGTAAAGGCTAATAGGGAGTAAATTTGTAAACAACAAAAATCAAATCAATAAAAAAAATCAAATTAATAAGCAAAAATATAGGAGACTATTTTTATGAGCTTGTTGTAGTGAAAGCCTTTTTACATAAGACTAAAAACCTTTTAAGTAGAGAAAAAAATTAGGCAAATGACAAAATCAAAATATACCACAGACAAAGTAAAATGATAAGCTACAAAAGAGGAAAATATATTTGTAAAACAATGGATTAAGATTAGAATATACACATAATAATCTATTTTTTTAAAATTTGAAATACTCTCAGTCTTATGAAAAAGTTGCAAAATTGTGGTATTCCTATATACATTCCACCCAACTTTTCTTAATGTTAAAACTTACATAAATCAAGTAAAATGTTCAAAACCAGGACTTAAACATTGAAAAAATACTAGCTTATTTGAATTTTTCCAGTTGTCCCACTAATGCTGTTTTTCTTATCTAGGATCTAAGCCAGGACCCCACATGGCCTGTCTCTTTTAGTCTGTGATGGCAGCTCAGTTTTCTTTCTTTTCATGACTTTAATACTTTTGAAAAACGAAGGCCAATATGTCTTTTCCTCTTTTTTCTATTTTATTTTGGTCCTTTGGTCCTCAATTTTAAAGTTTATGATAAGGGTTAGGGATATCAGCTCTTTGAGAATTGTGCTACAAATTTTCTCCCAGTTTGTACTTTCTTTTGATTTTGGTTTTGAGATTTTTCTCTTGATTTATGATTATGATTATTATTTTTTTAGCATATAAAATTTACCAATTTTGTTTCTTTACTGTCTTTGAATTTTGAGCACTGATTAGAAAGCCTTTCCTTGTACTGAGGTTAAGGAGAAATCTGCCCATGTTTCCTGCAGTGTTCAGGCTTTCATTTGTACCTTTAGATCTTTAATCCATTTGACCTTTACTCTTGAATATGAGGTATGGATCTAATTTCATCTTTTTTCCAAATGGCAAACCAACTGTCTGGCACCATTTATTATGTCTATTTTGGTCCCAGTGTTTTGATATATCTTTGTTTCATACTTAATTTCCCAGCATACTTGGATCTATTTCTGAACTATTTTGTTCTTCCTGTATATTTGTCTATTCATATACCCATGCGATACTATTTTAATTATAGAGGCTCTACATAGTATGTTAATGTCCTGATATTTATGCATATTTTTTTTTCCAAGTTGAACTTTAGTGTCTAGTTGGCTAACTACATAAAAAAAAAAGAAAAAAAAACCTTTTGGAATTTTTATGAGGATTGTATTAAATTTAGAAGTTAATTTAGGAAGAACTGACATCTTTAGAATGTTGAGTCATCCTAATCAAAAACAAGAATGTCTTTTCATTTGATTGACTTAACTTTCGTGTCTGCTAGAAATGTTTAAAATTTTCCTTGTGCGCAGCACTGTTTATAATAGCCAGGGCATGGAAGCAACCTAGATGCCCATCAGCAGACAAATGGATAAGGAAGCTGTGGTACATATACACCATGGAATATTACTCAGCCATTAAAAAGAATCCATTTGAATCAGTTCTAATGAGATGGATGAAACTGGAGCCCGTTATACAGAGTGAAGTAAGCCAGAAAGATAAAGACCAATATAGTATACTATTGCATATATATGGAATTTTAAGAGATGGTAATGATAACCCTATATGCAAAACAGAAAAACAGACACAGATGTACAGAACACACTTTTAGACTCTGTGGGATGTTTCGAGAGAACAGCATCAAAACATGTATATTATCAAGGGTGAAACAGATCACCAGCCCAGGTTGGATGCATGAGACAAGTGCTCAGGGCTGGTGCACTGGGAAGACCCAGAGGGATGGGATGGGGAGGGAGGCGGGAGGGGGGTCAGGATGGGGAGCACATGTAAATCCATGGCTGATTCATGCAAAAAAAGAAAAAAATAAAATAAAATTTTCCTTGTGTTAGTTTTTTATGTTTCTTACGTTTGTTCCCAAGTATTTAATCTTCTTAGTTTCTATTATAAGTGGATTTCCTCTGTAACATTGTGCCTTCTAATCAATGTTTTGTTAATTGTATATTATGATAACTTACCGAATATTTACTGTTTGAGTTAATTTTATCATTGATTCTTCAGGGTATTTGAGGTCTACTACATGTCTTCCACAAAAAGAGATGCTTTTTACTTTTTCTTTAACAACTTTTATGCCTCCAACTGAATTCCCTTGATTATTTTATATAATACATCTCTACAATATTAAGAAGGGCATCTTTTGCTTTATTTGTAATTTTTAGTGAAAACTTCCCATTGTTTCCTCATTGAGTAAATCCTCAATTTCTAATTAATGAGATTGGTAATGTATTTTGGGGACTATGTATTCATTATATGTATGTATATATTTAGATAATATAAATATATAAAATATGTAAATATACATATATTCTTGATAAGAAAATGTCATTTATCCATCAGTTTTTATTGAGTGTTCCAATTTTGTAAAAGACATTTCAATATCTATGGAGATAATCATGAATTTTGTCAGTCAGATTTATTAACATGGCATATGATACTACTGGGTTTACTGATACTGAACCAACCTTGCATCCTGGAATAAGTTGCACTTTGATACAGCATATTGTTTTCTCATGTTGATTCTGTTTGTAAGTATTTTATCTAATATTTTTGAGTGATACATGTCTATAATTTTTTTGTCTTTATCACATTTAGATATTAATATTAAACATACCCCATATAAGGAATTAGAAAGTTTTCCTTCATTTTTCAATGTGCTAGAACAATTTATAGGGCATTGGGGCTATCTGGTGTTTGAAGATTTAGTTGAATTGCCATGTGAAATAACTTGGGTCTTCTGCTTAAAAACTTATGACACTTTTTTGTAATGGAAATTGGACTGTTTAGGATATCTAACTTACATGAGGTCCATTTTAATAATCAGTGTTTCCATTGAAAATTATCCATCTAGATTTTTAAGTTTATTTGTGTAGTCTGAAAATATCTTATTAAAATTTTTTTCTTCTTTTTCATTGGTTCTTTCCTTGTTAATTTTTAATTATGCTGGTTGCTTATCTCTCTTTTTTGTTCATTTTTCTTTAAGCAAGGATTTGTTTACAAATTGGATTTACTATTTTTCTCTCACTGCCTCTTCTTCAATGTCTATCTTTATTGTTCCTTTTGAGTGTTTTGCTTCCTTTATTGTTCCTTTCCTCTATTTCTTTGCACTGATCACTAAGGAAGGCTTTCTTATCCCTCCTTGCTATTCTTTGGAACTCTGCATTCAAATGGGTATATCTTTTCTTTTCTCCTTTGCCTTTCGCTTCTGTTTTATTCACAGCTATTTGTAAGGACTCTTCAGACAACCATTTTGCCTTTTTGCTTTTCTTTGCCCTGGGGATGGTCTTGATCCCTGCCTCCTGTACAATGTCATGAACCTCCGTCCATAGTTCTTCACCAGCCTAGAGCCAGACATCCAGGAATGCCAAGTCAAGTGGACCCTAGGAGGCATCACAACGAACAAGGCTAGTGGAGGTGATGGAATTCCAGCTGAGCTATTTCAAATCCTGAAAGACAATGCCGTGAAAGTGCTGCACTCAACATGTCAGCAAATTTGGAAAACTCAGCAGTGGCCACAGGACTGGAAAAGGTCAGTTTTCATTCCAATCCCACAGAAAGACAATGCCAAAGAATGCTCAAACTGCCACACAATTGCACTCATCTCACACGCTAGCAAAATAATGCTCAAAATTCTCCAAGCCAGGCTTGAACAGTATGTGAACCATGAACTTCTAGATGTTCAAGCTGTATTTAGAAAATGCAGAGGAACCATAGATTAAATTGCCAACATCCGTTGGATCATCGAAAAAGCAAGCGAGTTCCAGAAAAACATCTACTTCTGCTTTATTGACTATGCTAAAGCCTTTGACTATGTGGATCACAACAAACTGTGGGAAATTCTGAAAGAGATGGGAATACCAGAGCACCTGATCTGCCTCTTGAGAAACCTGTATGCAGGTCAGGAGGCAACAGTTAGAACTGGACATGGAACAACAGACTGGTTCCAAATCAGGAAATGAGTACCTCAAGGCTGTATATTGTCACCCTGCTTCTTTACCTTATATGCAGAGTACATCATGAGAACTGTCAGGCTGGATGAAGCACAAGCTGGAATCAAGATTGCCGGGGGAAATATCAATAACCTCAGATATGCAGATGACACCACCCCTATGGCAGAAAGTGAAGCAGAGCTAAAGAGCCTCTTGGTGAAAGTGAAAGAGGAGAGTGAAAAAGTTGGCTTAACACTCAACATTCAGAAAACTAAGAAAATGGCATCCAGCCCCATCACTTCAGGCAAACAGATGGGGAAACAGTGGAAACAGGGACAAACTATTTTGGGGGGGGCTCCAAAATTACTGCAGATGGTGACAGCTGCCATGAAATTAAAATACACTTGCTCCTTGAAAGAAAAGCTATGACTAACTGAGACAGCATGTTAAAAAGCAGACATTACTTTGCCAACAAAGGGCCATCTAGTCAAAGCTATTGTTTTTCCAGTAGTCATATATGGATGTGAGAGTTGGACTATAAAGAAAGCTGCGTGCCAAAGAATTGATGCTTTTGAACTGTGGAGAAGAATCTTGACAGCCCCTTGGACTGCAAGGAGATCCAACCAGTCCATCCTAAGGGAAGTCAGTCCTGAATATTCATTGGAAGTACTGATGCTGAAGCTGAAACTCCAATACTTTGCCCACCTGATGTGAAGAACTGACTCATTTGAAAAGATCCTGATGCTGGGAAAGGTTGAAGGCAGGAGGAGAAGGGGACAACAGAGGATGAGATGGTTGGATGACATCACTGACTCAATGGACATGAGTTTGAGTAAATTCCAGGAGTTGACAACAGACAGGACGGCCTGGCATGCCGCAGTCCGTGGGGTCACAAATAGTGACTGAACTGAACTGATTATTCCTTTGGTAGTTTTCTGAGCTGAGGGTTTAATTGTTTTCACTTTTTCATTTTAACCATTAAAAAATTTGGTGCTGTGAAAAAAAAAAGAAATTTTGGTGCTGTAATATTTTCTGATCACTACTTTATAAATGTGCATATGTGCGAAGTCGCTTCAGTCATGTCTGACTCTGTGAGCCTATGGACTGTAGTCCGCCAGACTCCTCTGCACAGGATTCTGCACGCAGTAATACTGGAGTGGGTTGCCATGCCCTCCTCCAGGGGATCTTCCCGATCTAGGGATCAAATTTGTGTCTCTTACTTCTCCTCCAATGGCAGGCTGGTGGTAAAGAACTAGTGCCACCAATGTATCTCATAGTAATTAGAACAAGTGTTTTCAGATTATTGTTTTTTAGACATTCTGTAATTTCAGTTTGTGTTTCCTCTTTTAATTCAAAAATTTTTATTATAATAGTAGAAGGACCTTCTTCTTTTTGTTAGTTGCTTCTAATTTTATTTCAACGTGATCACAGAATGTTGAATTCTTTCTTTCTATTTAATAAAATTTATTTTCTTTGTAAACTGCTGTTTGGCTATTTTTGTGTGTGTTAATATTCCACAAGCATTTAAGAAGAAGGGATATTCTCTGTCATTATAATTTAGAGTTTGATACAGAAGAACTAACTTTTGTTTTTGTGGTTTTGTGTTTTGTTTTTGTGGTAATGTGTCAATGTCTGATGCCTTGTGTGTTTCTGTCTATCGGAAAGGTGGTTGCTGTGTTATTTGGAGTAAAAAAAAATTATAATTTAAAAATTTCCATTATAAATTATATTTTTGAGCCTTAAAAGGTATTTATCTTTGTCAGGTTTAATACTTTTTTTTTCTTTTGGCCACACCATGTGAATTGTGGGATCTTAGTTCCCAGACCAAGGATTGAACCTGGGTCCTCTGCAGTGAATGTGGAGCCTTAGCCACTGGACTGCCAGGGAACTCTGTTTAATACTTTTGACTTGAATTCTTTCTCTTATATCAGAACTACCTCCCATAATTTCCTGTGGGCTTCACATGTCCATTATCCCCTTGTCCATGTCTTTATTTTTAACCTTTCTAAATGACTTTGATTTGGGTGTGTTCATCATAGACAATATTGGGTCTCACCTTATAAACCTAGTGGGAACTTTCACAGTTTTGATTAACACATTTGACCTCAACTCTATCACAAGATTCTATGACTAAGTGTATTTTGTAATACATTCTATTTTTTATTGGGCTTTCCTGGTGGCTATCCATTCCACTATTCTGGCCTGCAGAATTCCATGGACTCTGTAGTCCATGGGGTCGCAAAGTGTCGAACACGACTGAGCAACTTTCACTTCACTTCACTATTTCTTATGCTCTATAAAATCTGTATTCTTTGCTATTTAATCTATATTTTTTCTTTAATTTTGGTATTTAGGAGAGTTGGTAGTTTTGTCCTCATAGCTACCTTTGTTCTCATATGATTCTTAATGTCTTTCATCCCGTTTCTTATTTAACGTGTTATCTGGCTTGTCAGATATTATTAGTCTTTAACTGATCACCTATACAATAATCAGTAATCTAATTCAACTTTTTTTTTTCCCATTTATAGTTTCATTATTTATGTGAAGAATGCTTGCACATAAATACTGAAAGTCCAAATACTAAGATTGTCTAAAAAGTGAGAATGCACAACTAAAGAAAGAAAATAACTACTTTGACCAATACAAATATGAACAGAAGCTTGAATTCATCAGTAAGCAGAAAGGTACATGCCAAAATGATTTTTTTTTTTTTTCGCCTGGCAGTGATAAAAATTCAAGTCTGGCAAATGTTGAGTACCGAGGAAAATGAGAAGAAAATAATGCAGTCAAGCATTTCTGTTGGGGGACCTAAATTAGTCTGACCACTTTATAATTTTGTAATATTAAATTTCATGATCTAGCAATTACACTTTGTGAAATACATTGTAGATAAACTGCTCTAAAACACATAAACAGCAACATTAATTGAAGTATTTCTGTGAGAAGTAAATATTGAAAATGATTTAAATATTCAAGTTGGTCTATAGAGAAACACAATTATATATGCACATGATAAATTAATTAAATTAATTAAAAAACATACATTAGAGGTAGAGTGTAGCCTCCATACTTTCAGTGTTAATATCAATGCTTCTTAACTCTCAACAAGTCATGTTTATTTAAAATATCAGTGTTCCCTCATTTTTAAAATGATAATAACTACACAACATATCTCATGGTTTTATTGTGAGAATTAAATATATAAATGTATGGAAAGTGTTTTTAAAAGTCTTTGGTTCATAGAAAAATAATCCATAAGTGTTAGATATCACTCCAATCTAAAAATACAAGGAATGCATAATTTTAAATAGAAATTAAGATGGAGATTGTGTTATGTTTGTTGTTTAGTTGCTAAGTCATGTCTGACTTTTTTGCGACCCCATGGAATGTAGCCCACCAGGTTCCTCTGTCTATGGGGTTTCCCAGGCAACAATACAGGAGTGGATTGCCATTTCCTACTCCAGGGGATCTTTCAAACCTAGGGAACCTGTGTCTCCTGCATCGCCAGGTGGATTCTTTACTGCTGAACCACCAGGGAAATTGTACCATATATAAAAATCAAAACAGAAATTATTACTACATACTTTTTATGAATCCAATGTATATGAAGGCATTAAAATGTGATCTGATAGAAAATGATATACAAAAATATTAATAGGGATGGTGTATGTGAAAACAGGGCAAAAGTGAAAAATTGAATCATCTTTTATAAGAAGTTCAGTTCTATCTGTTGCCACTTAACGTAAAGGGGGGAAAAAAAAGCGTGGAAGTATATATCACAATTTATTGACCGTATATACTTCTGGATGGTGGAACTGAAAACTGAACTTGTACATAATTTTAAAACTTTGTCAGAAAGAAAGAGAGAAATCAAGCGCATGAAGTTTGTGCTCCTAGCTGGCGTGAGGGTGGAACTTGGAAGCAAGAAGGGTGATGAATCTGTGGGAGGAGGATGCCTCCTCACTGCCCACCACACATCCCAGTCCCCACATTGGAGGTTCTCCTTGCGGGGCCATCAATGGCTGTAAAATGCATCTCAATAAATGTGTTACGTGTACGCTCAGTTGCTACAGTAATGTCTGACTCATTGCGACTCTATGAACTGTGGCTGCTCTGTCCTTGGGATGTTCCAAGCAAGAATATTGGAATGGGTTGCCATGCCCTGACCCCATGATTCTTTACTCACTGAGCCACTTGGGAAGCCCCCAAATGTGTTTTAATAATAGCTAAATAAGCTGATACCTGCTTTAGTTAAGAAAATGAGCTAGAGAAGAGTCACAACAATTATGTATCGGGAGAGAATGTGCAGAGAGGTATGTGGACAGGAAACTCTGTCAGCTGATGAAAGCTTTTGATTATTCTCACCACTTCCATCTCCACAGCTAATTCTTGTCCCCTATAGTATCTAGCATTGGACCTTGCTTCTATCACCAGTCACATCCACAACTGGGTATTGTTTTTGCTTTGGCTCCATCACTTCATTCTTTCTGGAGTTATTTCTCCACGGATCTCCAGTAGCATATTGGTCACCTACCTACCTGGGGAGTTCCTCTTTCAGTATCTTATCATTTTGGCTTTGCATACTGTTCATGGGGTTCTCAAGGAAAGAGCACTGAAGTGGTTTGCCATTCCTTTCTCCAGTGGATCACATGCTGTCAGACCTCTTCACCATGACCTGACCGTCTTGGGTGACCCCACACGGCATGGCTTAGTTTCATTGAGTTAGACACGACTGTGGTCCTGTGATCAGATTGGCTTGTTTTCTGTGATTATGTTTTTAGTGTGTCTGCCCTCTGATGCCCTCTCGCAACACCTACTGTCTTACTTGAGTTTTTCTTACCTTGGACATAGGGTATCTCTTCACAGCTGTTCCAGCAAAGTGCAGCCGCTACTCCTTACCTTAGTCGAGGGTTATCTTCTCATAAGGTATCATCTCCTGGTCAAACAGGAGATGGCAAGAGTGAATGTAGACATTCTAGGAATCAGGGAACTAAAATGAACTGGAATGGGTGAATTTAACTCAGATGACCATTATATTTACTACTGTGGGCAGGAATCCCTTAGAAGAAATGGAGTAGCCATCATGGTCAACAAAAGAGTCCGAAATGCAGTACTTGGATGCAATCTCAAAAACTACAGAATGATCTCTGTTCATTTCAAAGGCAAACCATTCAATATCATAGTAATCCAAGCCTATGTCCTAACCAGTAACGCTGCAGAAGCTGAAGTTGAATGGTTCTATGAAGACCTACAAGACCTTTTAGAACTAACACCCAAAAAAGATGTCTTTTTCATTATACGGGACTGGAATGCAGAAGCAGGAAGTCAAGAGACACCTGGAGTAACAGGCAAATTTGGCCTTGGAGTATGGAATGAAGCAGGTCAAAGGCTAATGGAGTTTTGCCAAGACAATGCACTGGTCATAGCAAACACCCTCTTCCAACAACACAAGAAACAACTCTACACATGGACATCATCAGATGGTCAACACCGAAATCAGATTCATTATATTCTTTGCAGCCAAAGATGGAGAAGCTCTATACAGTCAGCAAAAACAAGACCAGGAACTGACTGTGGCTCAGATCATGAGCTCCTTATTGTGAAATTCAGACTTAAACTGAAGAAAGTAGGGAAAACCACTAGACCATTCAGGTATGACCTAAATCAAATCCCTTATGACTATACAGTGGAAGTGAGAAATAGATTTAAGGGACTAGGTCTGATAGACAGAATGCCTGATGAACTATGGAGAGAGGTTCTTGACATTGTACAGGAGACAGGGATCAAGACCATTCCCAAGGAAAAGAAATACAAAAAGGCAAAATGGTTGTCTGAGGAGGGCTTACAAATAGCTGTGAAAAGAAGAGAAGTGAAAAGCAAAGGAGAAAAGGAAAGATATTCCCATTTGAATGCAGAGTTCCAAAGAATAGCCAGGAGAGATAAGAAAGCCTTCTTCATCGATCAGTGCAAAGAAATAGAGGAAAACAAGAGAATGTGAAAGATTAGAGATCTCTTCAAGAAAATTAGAGATATCAAGGGAACATTTCACGCAAAGATGGGCTCAATAAAGGACAGAAATGGCATGGACCCAACATAAGCAGAAGATATTAAGAAGAGGTGGCAAGAATACACAGAAGAACTGTAAAAAAAAAAAAAAAAAAAATCTTCATGAACCAGATAATCACAATGATGTGATCACTCACCTAGAGCCAGACATCCTGGAATGTGAAGTCAAGTGGGACCTAGAGAGCATCACTGCGAACAAAGCTAGTGGAGGTGATGGAATTCCAGCTGAGCTATTTCAAACCGTAAAAGATGATGCTGTGAAAGTGCTGCACTCACTATGCCAGCAAATTTGAAAACTCAGCAGTAGCCACAGGACTGGAAAAGGTCAGTGTTCATTCCAATCCCTAAGAAAGGCAATCCGAAAGAATGCTCAAACTACCGCACAATTGTACTCATCTCACACGCTAGTAAAGTAATGCTCAAAATTCTCCAAGCCAGGCTTCAGCAATACATGAACCGTGAACTTCCAGATGTTCAAGCTAGTTTTAGAAAAGGCAGATGAACCAGAGATCAAATTGCCAACATCTGCTGGATCATTGAAAAAGCAAGAGAGTTCCAGAAAAAACATCTATTTCTGCTTTATTGACTACACCAAAGCCTTCGACTATGTGAATCACAATAAACTGTGGAAAATTCCGAAAGAGATGGGAATACCAGACCACATGATCTGCCTCTTGAGAAACCTTATGCAGGTCAGGAAGCAACAGTTAGAACTGGACATGGTAAAACAGACTGGTTCCAAATAGGAAAAGGAGTACGTCAAGGCTGTACATTGTCACCCTGCTTATTTCACTTATATGCAGAGTACATCATGAGAAACGCTGGCCTGGAGGAAGCACAATCTGTAGTCAAGAATGCTGGGAGAAATATCAATAATCTCAAATATGCAGATAACACCACCGGTAGAAAGTGAAGATGAACTAAAAAGCTTCTTGATGAAAGTGAATGAGGAGAGTGAAAAAGTTGGCTTAAAGCTTAACATTCAGAAAACTACAATATTGGAATCTGGTCCCATCACTTCATGGGAAATAGATAGGGAAACGGTGGAAGTAGTGTCAGACTTTACTTTTCTGGGCTCCAAAATCACTGCAGATGGTGATTGCAGTCATGAAATTAAAAGATGCTTACTCCTTGGAAGGAAAGTTATGACCAACCTAGACAGCATATTAAAAAGCAGAGACATTGCTTTGCCAACAAAGGTCTGTCTGGTCAAGGCTATGGTTTTTCCAGTGGTCATGTATGGATGTGAGAGTTGGACTGTGAAGAAAGTTGAGCTCTGAAGAACCGATGCTTTTGAACTATGGTGTTGGATAAGACTCTTGAGAGTCTCTTAGACTGCAAGGAGATCCAACCAGTCCATCCTAAAGGAGATCAGTCCTGGGCGTTCATTGGACGGACTGATGATGAAGTTGAAATTCCAATACTTCGGCCACCTGATGCGAAGAGTTGACTCACTGGAAAAGACCCTGATGCTGGGAGGGATTGGGGGCAGGAGGAGAAGGGGACAACAGAGAATGAGATGGCTGGATGGCATCACCGACTCTATGGACATGGGTTTGAGTAAACTCCGGAAATTGGTGATGGACAAGGAGGCCTGACGTGCTGCGATTCATGGAGTTGCAAAGAGTCGGACACGACTGAGTGGCTGAACTGAACTGATAGTATCTAGCATTTGAGTCTAAACTCCTGTCTCATCCTGCAAGGCAGAAAGATAGAATACATTTTTTTGTGTGGTGTTTTCCATTTTTTTCCCTGTTTCCTTAGTTACCACTCCTAAACATCTTTCCTCTGCTGATAAAGAGATTTATACCACTCAGAATGTGATGGTCAGTTTCTTTTTCTCTATGTTATTATAGCCATATGGAATTTTGATACATTTACTATCATTTTGAGAAACGTTTAGGAGGGAGAGGAGAGAAAAAGTGTTTTAAGAAGAACTATAAAATTATTTTACATCAAGGTGAAGGTTAATTTAAAAAAATATATTGGGGTAGAGTTGATTTACAATGTGGCATTAGTTTCTGTTATACAGCACAGTAAATCAGTTCTGCATATACATTGCTGTTCAGTCGCTAAGCCATGTCAAACTCTGCAACCCCATGCACTGCATCATGCCAGGCTCCTCTGTCCTCCACTATCTCCCAGAGTTTGCTCAACTTCATGGTCAGAGTCAGTGATGCTATCTAACCATCTCATTCTCTGCCTCCCCATTCTATTTTTGGCTTCAATCTTTCCCAGCATTAGGGTCTTTTCCAATGAGGCAGCTCTTGGAGTATTGGAACTTCAGCTTCAGCATCAGTCTTTCCAATGAATATTCAGAATTGATTTCCTTTTGGATTGACTGATTGGATCTCCTTGCTATCCAAGGGACTGTCAAGAGTCTTCTCCAGTACCACAATTTGAAAGCATCAATTCTTTGGCATTCAGCTTTATTTATGGTCCAACTCTCACATCTGTACATGATTCATCTGTACATGAAAAACCATAACTTTGACTATAAGGGCCTTGATCGGCATATATTCACTCTTTTTTAGATTCTTTTCCCATGTGGATCATGATATAGTACTGAGCAGAGTTTCCTGTGCTATATAGTAGGCCCTTACTAACTACCTATTTAATTTAGATTAGTTATTTTTAAAATTATCACCACAAAGCAAAACAAAAATAAGAGTATTATTCACCTGATTGTGGAAATTTTAAAATGCCTTAATAGTAAGCACTCCAATATATTTCTAGCAAGCATCATAAGGAATATTTAGTCAAAAATTCTTTTTAAGAATTTAGACATTTAGGCAAACCATTTAGGCAAGGATTCTTTACAAGAAATCTTATAAAATTATAGCAAATGATATTATTTTTTACTAAAACTTTTTTTTAAAAATTGTTATTTTATATTGGAGTAGAGGTAACACAAAATTTAAAAAATGCTTGTTCCTTGGAAGAAAAGCTGTGACAAACACAGACAATGTAACAAAAAGCAGAAACGTCACTTTGCCAACAGAGATCCATATAGATAAAGGTGTCATTTTTCCAGTAGTCATGTATGGATGTGAGTTGGAAGTCTGAGCACCAAAGAATTGATGCTTTCAAATTGTGGTGCTTGAGAAGATTCTTGAAAGTCCCTTGGACAGCAAGGAAATCAAACCAATCAATCCTAAAGGAAATCAACCCTGAATATTCATTGGAAGGAATGATGCTGAAGCCGAAGCTCCAGTGCTTTGATCATCTAATGTGAAGAGCCAACTCACTGAAAATACCCTGATGCTAGGAAGGATTGAGGGACAGAGGAGAAGGGGACAACAGAGGATGAGACGATTGGGTGGCATCATCTACTCAATGGACATGAGTTTGAGCAAGCTCTGGGAGATAGTGAAGGATAGGGAAGCCTGGCATACTGCAGTTCATGGGGCCACAAAGAGTTGGACTTGACTTAGCAGCTGGAAAACAACAGGTGACACAGGTAATCCAGACATCCTGGAATGCGTGAACAGGTGAGACAGACATCCTAGAATGCAAAGTCAAGTGGGCCTTAGGAGGCATCACAAGTGCTGTACTCAATATGCCAGCAAATTTGGAAAACTCAGCAGCAGCTACAAGACTGGAAAAGGTCAGTTTTCATTCCAATCCCAAAGAAAAGTAATGCCAAAGAATGCTCAAACTACCGCACAATTGCATTCATCTCACACACTCGTAAAGTAATGCTCAAAATTCTCCAAGCCAGGCTTCAACAGTACATGACCTGTGAACTTAGAGATGTTCAAGCTGGATTTAGAAAGGACAGAAGAACCAGAGATCAAATTGCCAACATCCGTTGGATCATTGAAAAAGCAAGAGAGTTCCAGAAAAACATCTATCTGCTTTATTGACTACACTACAACCTTTGACTGTGTGGATCACAACAAACTGTGGAAAATTCTGAAAGAGATGGGAATACCAGACCACCTGACCTGCCTCCTGAGAAATCTGTATGCAGGTCAGGAAGCAACAGTTAGAACCGGACATGGAACAACAGACTGATTCCAAATTGGGAAAGCAGTATATCAAGACTGTATATTGTCACTCTGCTTATTTCACTTATATGCAGAGTATATCATGAGAACTGTTGGGCTGGATGAAGCACAAGGTGGAACTAAGATTGCCGGGAAAAATATCAATAACCTCAGATATGCAGATGACACCACCTTTATGGCAGAAGGCAAAGAAGAACTAAACAGCCTCTTGATGAAAGTGAAAGAGAAGAGTGAAAGAGTTGGTTAAAACTCAACACTCAGAAAACTAAGAAAATGGCATTCGGCCCCATCACTTCATGTCTAATAAATGGGGAAACGATGGAAACAATGACAGACTTTATTTTTTTGGGTTCCAAAATCACTGCAGATGGTGACTGTAGTCATGAAATTAAAAGATGCTTACTCCTTGAAAGAAAAGCTATGACTAACCTAGATAGCGTATTAAAAGGCAGAGACATTACTTTGCCAACAAAAGGCCATCTATCTAGTCAAAGCTATCATTTTTCCAGTAGTCATGTATGGATATGAGAGTTGAATTCTAAAGAAAGCTGAGTGCCAAAGAATTGATGCTTTTGAACTGTGGTGCTGGAGAAGACACTTGAGAGTCCCTTGGACCGCAAGGAGATCCAACCAGTCAATCCTAAAGGAAATCAGTCCTGAATATTCATTGGAAGGACTGATGCTAAAGCTGAAACTCCAATACTTTGCCCACCTGATGTGAATAACTGACTCATTTGAAAAGACCCTGATGCTGGGAAAGGTTGAAGGCAGGAGGAGAAGGTGATGACAGAGGATGAGAAGTATGGATGGCATCACTGACTCAATGGACATGAGTTTGAGGAAGCTCTGGGAGTTGGTGATGGACTGGGAAGCCTGGTGTCTATGATTTTGCAAAGAGTCAGACACGACTGAGTAACTGAACTGAACTGAACTTACATAGGTTAAGAATCCTCCTGTCAACCCTTGAGACATAAGATAACATATTTGATCCCTGGGTCAGGAAGATTGAGTAGTAGGGGGCATGACAACCCATTCCAGCATTCTTGCCTGCAGAATCCCATGCACAGAGGAGACTTTCGGGCTACAGTCCTTTGGGGTGCAAAGAGTCAGACAGGACTGAAATGACTTAGCATGCAAGCATAATGTACCTATTCTTTTTCAAATTATTTTCCCATTTAGGTTGTTACATAATACTGAGCCATTTGCTGAAACATGGATGGACCTAGGTATTGTCACACTGAGTGTAATAAGTCAAACAGAGAAAAAGAAATATTGTATGATATCTGTTGTATGTGGAATCTAAAAAAAAAAAGATACAAATGAACTTATTTACAAAACAGAAGCAGAGTCACAAAGAGAGCAAATTTATGGTTATGGAGGAGGGTTGGGGGAGGAATAGTTAGTGAGTTTGGGATGGACAGGTACATACTGCTGTATTTAGAGTGGATAGCTAATAAGGACCTATAACTATAGCACAGTTATATATTTTACTGTGTGTGGGTGTGCATGTGTGTGCGTGTGTGTGTGTGTGTGAATCCTAGTCTTCCGATTTATCCCTCCCCTCCCCTTTCCCCTCATCCCCAATAGCTGTAAGTTTTTTTTTTCCCCTACATCTATGACTGTATTTATATGTCAAGGTGACTGGACCACTAGGATCCCAGATAGTTGGTCAAACGTTATCTTGAGTGTGTCTGTGAGGGTGTTTCTGAATGAAACAAACATTTGAATCAGAAGATGGAATAAATCTGATCGCCTTCCCCAATGTGGGTGAGCCTCACCCAATCCACTGATAGCCTGAATAGAACATAAAGCAGAGGAAGGGACGTTTCATCCTTTCTTCCTGTCTTCATAGGAACATGGATCATCTCCTGCCTTCAGACTAGGACTTGGACTCAGATTGGAACTTATATCATTGCTTCTGCTTCTCAGACCTCTGGACTAGGAGCACAAACCTGGGCTCTCCTGGGTCTTCAGCTTTCTGACTGCAGATCTTGGAACTTCTCAATGTCCAGATCCAAGTGAGCCAATTCCTTATAACACATCTCTGTAGATAGTTCCTCAGAACCCTAACACAATGAGCAAACTCTTTCACATGCTTTGTTTATGAAGTTTTTAAAACAAATATATGCTGGATTAATATTTATTTTCTATTTGAGCTTGCTTTTTTTTTTTCATTTTGTGTTCTAGTTCATCATTTACAATGATGGATATAATTTTGAGTTTTGAATAACTCCACTCATCACTCTTCTGGGATAGTCAGAAACCTGCTTTGATCTTCAGCCCTAGCCAAAGCATCACTCTCCAATGTTCTACATAATTTTTTCATATTATTTTCTCCTCAAGGCCACTTGTGTATCAAACAGTAATTTAGGCTTTGGCTCTAAGGAGTTTCTTCTGCTAGCTTTACACATATTCCCACTATGAGACTCAGTCATCAATAACAGTGTTTATATTTCTATGAACACTGAATACTCCATCACTCAGATTAATTGATTTGCTGATGTTTGAGTGGCCAGTAATGGCAGAACTTGGACAGCTGTATATAGTTCAAGCAATCTTTGTAAATGTCTATGTGCCTGATGTTGTACAAAGTCAGAATTGACTACAATAGGATTCCCTATTTTTAAAAAATGTATGGTAGGGACTTCCCTGGTGGTCCAGTGGTTAAGACTTTTTCCTTCCAATACAGAAGGTATGGGTTGGATCCCTGGCCTAAAAAGAAAAACATTAAAACAAAACAAAACAAAAAAAGCAAGAAGCAATATTGTAACAAATTCAATAAAGGCTTTAAAAATGGTCCACATTTTAAAAATCTAAAAAAAAAAAAAGAAGTATGGTATAGAGTTATAGCTTTCAAAGTTTTATGATCAAGATTTATAGTCAGAGATACAGTTTAACTAATGATCCTATTCACCCATATATATGGTTAATTAAAGCAAAAATTTCAGAAAACAGTGTCTAACTTTCTTCACACAATGCAGTTGAATATTTGTGTATTATATTCTATTTATTTGCTTTAAAGCACCAGGTTATAATACACTATATTAACTTTACAAATCCTGATCAATAGTTAAAACAGTTTAAAACAATTTCAGATAATGTGGAACATTATGAGAATCACCTTTAATTCCAAGTTTAGAACTTTTCTTACAGATTATATGATGCTGCTTATTTTTATCTTAGACTCATGCCAACCTCTTAGGCATTTGCATTTACATACTAATGATAAATATCATTACATTAATGATAAATATCATTATATACTAATGATAAATTCAGGGCTTCCCAGGTGGCGTTAGTGGTAAAAAGAAAAAAAAAAAAAAATTGCCTACAAATGCAGGAGACATAAGAGACAGAGCTTCAATCCCTGGGTCCAGAAGATTCCCTGGAGGAGGGAATGATAACCCACCCCAGTATTCTTACCTGGAAAATCTCATGAACAGAGGAGCCTGGCAGGCAACAATCCAGAGGGTAGCAAAGAGTCAGACATGACTGAAGCAACTTCGCAGGCATGCACTTATTAATGTATTAGCCCCTTGAATTCTAACAGGATGAAACACAAGCACGGTAAATTTTGGTGAAAACAATCCTTGAATGATAGGAAACAGGAAAATGTTGAAGGGGAAAGCATGATAAACCCAGCCAAGGATGAGTGGGTCCATGGGGGTGTCGCTCCAGAGAATAACCTAACCTAGTCATCAAAGTAAAAGGACAATCAGAAGACCATTTACAGAATTAGGGTAACAGAGGATAAAATCTAGTAGATAGAATCATGTAAGGTATTTTATCTCTTTCATCACTCAGCTCAGGTGTTATTTCCTCCAAAAAATTTTTTTTCTGGTGCTTAGAAGCTCACAGCATTCTGGGCCTGCCTCCATCACTCACCTATACAATATTTATATGACGTTTGGGATCCTGAGAGCATAGAGTACCTTTTTATTTGAATTTCCAGCATCCAGCTGAGTGCCTGGCACACTGTAGGGATGCACATACATGTCCCCAGAGTTCTCTAAAACTGTTTCCTCTACTGCAGAGCAAAGCTGGGCTACATGATCTGCAAGGGCCCTTGTAGTCCTCACAATCTTGTGATTTGGACACCTCTGAAGTAGCCCAAAGCACTCTGCTTCATAACAAAAACCCACATCTTTGCTGTGATGAATCAAAGCGTGAGCAACCTGTGCACAGTTTAGGGACTACCCCTGCCCTGGCAGAAGAAGTGTTCTGATAAGAGCAGTTGAAAACCTAATGTGGCAGTGCCTGCCACAGAGGAAAGATTCCAGCCCCCTCCTCCCACACAAGCGCTGTTGCTCTCCAGCCTGCAATTTCCTCTAAGGCTCTGGATTGGCCCACAGAGGGACAGAGGGCTGGAAGAGAGCCTCTATATATTCCCCGGAGTAAAAGGCAGTCTCAGACGGTTCCGAAGTTTTCAAAGACTTGCTCTGCTGATAAGGACTTGTGTTCAAAGCTGAGAAGCTAAGCCACTTGCCAAAATGTGCAAAGGACTTGCAGCCTTGCCCCACTCATGCCTGGAAAGGTGAGAATGACTGATTTTGGTTTAAGAGATGGAGATAAGGAGACTCTTCACTCGGGGGTCACTGCGGTTTGTGGCAAAACAGGTGGTTGATTGTAGACTGGGGATTGTCTCCTCTGTTAAATGACAAAGTTTAAGATCTGAGCTAGGAGACTGATACAATATGAGATATAGCATACATCATTTGTATCCAGAACATCACTTCCTCCAAGGATTTCCTCCTATTTTATAGGTGCTTGTGCAGACTAAAAAGTATGGTTAAGAGCATGGATTCCAACCTCAAACTGCTTGGGTTTGAATCCTGATTCCATTACTTACTATTTGTGTGGTCTTGGGTAACTTATCTGAACTCTCTGTATCTCAGGGTCCCTATTGGTAAAATGGGTCTATGTGTCTGTCTCACCAGCTGATTATGAGGGCTGAATGAATTACTGTGTGTGAAACTCTCAGGACACTGTCTGGCACTTATTAGAACTGCATAAATGTTAAGCTTTATTAATGTACATGAACTCAGAGAGGAAGACTCGGATTTGCAATGAAGCAGAGAGGACTTCTCATTGCTGTTTGTCTTCTGGCTAGATACCATCAGAAGCAGCTGGGTTGCTGGACAGAAGACAGTCCTTGGGACATAGAGATTATTTATTAGCTAACATTGTGCTTTTTTTTTTTTTTTTTTTTTTAAGATATAGAGAAACACCTTTGAGGCTCTGTGGTTATCCTTAGACTGGACAATATCCTAGAGGGAATCCTAAGTATCTAGACTAAGTAAACTGAAGGAGAAGAAACATCTGACTTGTTAGAGAATTTAACCCAACAATCCTACCAAAGAAGTAGGGTTCTCCTTTCTTAATAATGAATCTGATTACATTTTGTTTGATCCTACATTATTTAAAGGAAATAAAGATGATCCTTGTTCAGCCTAGCTTCATTCCTAAAGGCAGTGGCAATGTTTGCCTAAGAAGGTTGTGCTATTCGGTAGATCTATACTCTGTTTCTAACAAGCTCAGGTTTTCTTTTTGATGACTTCAGCCTTAGAAATAATCTCAAAATGATTTTGAAGAGATAACATCCTAACAAAGTAATTTGTCTCCAACAATACTGAAAAGTGACTGGGAATCAAGCCTTCTCTCACTTTGTACCATCAAAAGCACAGATTATTTTTTTTTAAGATGTATGTATATATGTATATTTCAAAAAAAAAAAAAAAGAGAGAGAGAAGTAGGACTTAAGTAATTAGTAGTGAGATGGTAACTAGGTGGGTGATATTGGCCATTGGACCAAACCTGGGGAGGGAGACAGATTTCAATGCTGGATACCATTTACTGATCTCAGCCTACCTCTCCCTCTATAGAAAGCCCAAAGAACAACACCAGGGTTAAAGACTTTTCCTAGAACATGACATGATGCATAATTCTTTCCTTTTCCATTTTTTCAACTCTGAGATTGCATATTTGACTTTTACCACAATTTTAACATATATCTTTAGTCTATTTATTGTCTGAAATCATGTACTTTCCTGTAATGGATAAATCTTACCTTACTAATTGATGGACTCTTTACTCAGAATGATTTTATCATTGGTCTGCTGGTCATTGTGTGATCCTATGATCTAGTGCTTGGCATTTAGTGAATACTCAATAAATTTTATTGAACGTTTGGCACTGTTACTAATATTTTCCTATTTGTTCTTATACATATGCATAATCTTTACTGAGACACATGGATTGAACACTTTTTTAATTGATCCCTATAACTTTCATATCTGATTCACTAATTTACTACCTACATTGTTATTGATTCACTTTACAGTTATTTTAAGTCACAGTAAATTCTTACGCTTCAGGATATAACTAATGTTCACATCGAATATTATACAGCAACCAAGGAGCAAGCTTTTTTTGCATAGATTACCTGAAATTTTTAAGGTATATGGTAGAATCCTGCAATTATGGTGTCATATTACTTTTTTTTCCATGATCTGTTACCATTACAGCCATATTTCCAATTAAGTGCTACCTGTAATGAGTGATTTGGAGAAGTAGAATTGTGGAGCTGGGGAGCTGTTAGAAAATGTTTATGGAAAGATTGTTTATTCTAAGGGGAAAGTGATACTTGAATAAATCCTTCCAGATCTGCTTTCCTTGGCTCTGCTCATAATGGAAAGGTTAGGGAGTAAGGAACAGACTTAGTTTTGTCATTAACTAACTTGTGTCCATGAGCAATTTATTTCACTTTCCTGGAATTTTATTTTCTTTCTTAGTAAATGAATGTTGGATTAGTTGTTCTATAATTTAAATAAAGTGAGATACACCTGGTTTCAGTGACTAGCAAGAGTTACAATCAGAAGGAAGGTTTTCTTTCTTTCTTTATTTCTGAAAGCTTGGAAGTCAATTAGTGAAAATCATCAAGAATTCAACCCTGTGTTGAAATCATGGCTGTGGCAGAAGTAATCTACTCAGTGAGAATCTGACTTATAAGAAAGTAACATTTACTTCATGTAAGGGAAGCTTTAGAAAATAGTTCTTCCTCAATGTTTAGGAAAGCATTAAGCCAGAGTCAACTTTGATGTATTTGTAGAAACTTCTACTATTTATTTAGATTTTTAAGACTATTACTCATTTAAACTCCAAGTTGGCCTCAGATATTTTTATATATCTAAAAAGGCCTATAATAAACATTTGAGAAATGAATGACCACCACCCCAAAACTTTTACCTTCTGTTATACTGAAACCTAACACTGTGTGGGTGGGAATATTAGAGAGTCAATGGAAAAGGAAAGAACTGAATCAATTGAAAGACTTGTTTTTACCAGTGATATTCAACTATGAATTTTAGGCTTCTTTTAAAAATTCATTTATTTTAAGTCTCTTGAATGTCTCTGAACAAGTTTAATTTTTAAGTATTGCTCTTCAGAAAAACATGAAAGTCTTCTGAAATAAAAAGTATTATTATGATTCCCAGAAGTTATTATCATTATATAAAGCAACAAATGCGGTTATTTACTCTGGTGGTGTTGATTACTCCTGATACCAAATTTACAGTCTCTACTAACCTAAATAAAGGGGAGTAAAAGAGTAATGAAGACAGCAACTACTGATCAAGAATTTTCCCAAATTGTTAATAAAGTGTTTGACATATCTGACATGCATCTGATTTTTGCGGGTTGCTAATGATGAGTGTGTTTAATCCATGGTTCACACAGGTGCTTCTGGTCATCTCAAGTGTGTGGCAATGCTGGGAATTTCAGGAGCTATAGAAAGTAGATGGGGAGAGTGGTGCTTCATCTTGTTGTTTATTATCATATTATTAAACATCCAGTTTTCCCCCATCTTCTTTAATTTATGTGGGTCTAAGCGTTGACAATTTAGAGAAGAAAGGTGCCTAATCAAGTAATCTTTTAAGGTTTTCAAGCCACACAGAAGCAACAAATAGAATGGATCAAGACTCCTGGGTTCATAGAATTAAGTGTTGCTGCTGCTGCTGCTAAATCGCTTCAGTTGTGTCCGACTCTGTGCAACCCCATAGACGGCAGCCCACCAGGCTCTGCCATCCCTGGGATTCTCCAGCAAGAACACTGGAGTGGGTTGCCATTTCCTTCTCCAATGTGTGAGAGTGAAAAGTGAACGTGAAGTCGCTCAGTCGTGTCTGACTCTTAGCAACCCCATGGACTGCAGCCCACCAGGCTCCTCCATCCATGGGATTTTCCAGGCAAGAGTACTGGAGTGAGGTGCCATTAATTCTGTCACAGAATTAAGTAAATACAGCTTTTTCCAAAGGCATGAGCAAATCCTTGGGCAAATTATAGAGAAAAGATAAGTACATAAAGAATTGAAACACTGTAGCAATGAGCTTGAATAAAAAGTAAATGAGTCAGAATGAATACAGGATCATCAAAGAAGCCTCTTTAGGGTTTAGATAGTAGAGTTTGAGATCATGCTCTCTGGGAACAAGTGTGAATTTGAAGCTTGCTGTTGCTGAGTCCTGTGACACTTACTGGCAAATATTTCAGAGAAACTCTGTAATCTTAAGGAAGTGAATAAAGTAGATAATAAAATAGGGAGGAGGTGTGCCTAAGAAAAACTTTGTTTCAGTTCTTACTGATGAAACAATTTTGACCGTTTCTCTGGATTGCTTTTCAAACTTCCATACTTGCCATAGACATAAGGATAAAATATCTGTCTGGGAAATTGCAATTCAGGTAGGGAGATAAATCTGGGCTTCTCTAGTCGCTCAGGGGTAAAGAATCTGTCTGCCACTGCAGATGTGGGTTTGATCCTGCTTCAGAAAGATCCTTTGGAGAAGGAAATGGCAATCTATTCCAGTATTCTTGCCTGGGAAATCCCATGTATGGAAGAGCCTGGCAGGCTACAGTCCATGGGATCACAGAAGAGTCACACATGACTTAGTGACAAAGAAATAATAAGGGAAACAAATAAGAATAAAGTAATTCTCTGTTGAGACCAGCTATTGAGGAATAAATGAACTGAGTGCCAAGAAGCACAAAACTAGGGGAAGTGGGCAGGAAACTAATAGAGCTTTGGGTAGTCATGCAAAACTGTGTACAAAGTCGCAGGGGGCGATGCCTGTTTATGAACTAAGCCTGAAAGGACCAAGGAGTTGGTTAGGTCCAGAGAGGAGGAAGAAGAGAGAGAAGGAAGACTTTCCAGGCATGTGCCAAGGCAGGGGGTGAGAGGCTCCAGAGAGTCTGATTGATGTTTGACATCTTTGTGCAGTCCGCACTGCCTCTCCCAGGCAAGCAGGGAGACAACTTTGAATTTCCAATCACAGTCAACCTCCTGCTCAGTTTGTCCTTCATGCTCTCTCCTTGGGACTTATCCAGTGCCCATCCACTTTGAATCGGATCTGTTCATGAAAAAGATTTTTCCTTCTTTTGCCTAAAGACTTCAATTACTAAAAAGGTAATCTGTATTTGGAAAGTAGTAGGCACTTAACAAATATTTTGTCAAAAGAATCCACAAATAAATGTGCAGCAGGTAGAGACAGATCTGCTTGCAGGCCGTCTTGGCGCTCTCTCTTTCCAAAAGGATCGAGAAGGGCAATAGCAGTGACTTTTCAGCTGAAATAGGATGAAAGAGTCTAGTAAAATAAAGAGGGATTCTTGCGAAGGGGCAGTGGACGAGGTAGGAAGTGGGAAAAAAAGCTTTTCTATAATTTCATCAGGAAAAACCTTGTTAAAGAGGTGAATCTTTTTTTGCTTCTAAGGATAGCTTTTAGCTACTGGTAAACTTCATGAAATTGTAACACTGTTATTTCTCATGCAGTTCCTGTCCCAGCTTCTTTAAGGAATTTTATTCTATATTCTGTTGCCTCTTCCTAGTCTTTCTTTCATTTGGCCTGGGCTATGTTGAAACACCAATACACAACACTTTTAGACTCGGAATCTTAAATTTGGAAGGATCACTGAAAGATAATCTAATTTGTTTCTCCTTCTTTAGCAAAGACTGTTATGGGATAGATGATATCTAGGGCATGTATATTATCTATGGCGAAACACATCACCAGCCCAGATGGGATGCATGAGACGAGTGCTCGGGCTTGGTGCACTGGGAGGACCCAGAGGAGTCGGGTGGAGAGGGAGGTGGGAGGGAGGATCGGGATGGGGAATACGTGTAACTCTATGGCTGATTCATATCAATGTATGACAAAACCCACTGAAATGTTGTGAAGTAATTAGCCTCCAACTAATTAAAAAAAATTAAAAAAAAAAAAAGATGATATCTAGGGAAGGAGTTTATATTTCTGGGGCCAGTGTTAATAGCTTTTGTCTTGTCTTGCTGGCTGGAAAGCAAAGGAACTAAACTTTACTTAGTTCAGTCAGGATCAACCATTAGTAACAGGAACCAGAATGTGGCTGGAGGCTAGACGATAACAGGCTCCTATATCTTTCTTCCTTTAAAGTTCATTAGATAACATTAAACCTGCACTCTATTTTAAAGGCTGAGTCACCCAGAGGATAAAGACAATGAAAGCCTGATTGTTTTTGACTGAGAAAATAACTCCTAAGGTTACATATTTCAGGGCTATTAAAGAAAACCCAGAATAAGAAAGGATGTAAATTCACAGTTTATATTCTCTGCCTTAACATCAGCAATGCAGTGGAGTGAAAAAAAAAAAATGGATGTGGTAACTCCACCTCTATTACTTCCTTAGTTGTATAAACTTGAAAATCTAAGCCTCTCTGAGCTTCATATCCCTATCCATAAATGAGGATATTTATCTTGTTGAGGAGAGATGCTATAAATAACAAGTGAAATAATATAAGGTAACTAGGTTTTTGTAGGTGGATGACTATTAATTATCAAATTGCCTTCCGTCCTTCTTTCCCTTTGTGTGTTTGTGTATATGTATGTGTATTAGTCTTTTCATCTTGTTCAACTCTTTGAGGCCCTATGGACTTCAGCTGCCAGGCTCCTCTGTCTATAGAGTTCTCCTGGCAAGAATACTGGAGTGGGTTGCCATGCCCTCCTCCAGGGAATCTTCCTGACCCAGGGATCAAACTTGTGTTTCCTGCATTGCAGGCAGATTCTTCATGGTCTGAGCCACATGGAAGCCCTTCCTTATTTATGGGTAGTCAGAAAAACATAATAATCTCACTTTTAAAAACAATAATGATGAGTTTGCATAATAGTATACTATTTTTACCATTTCACCCATAATTCTTTTAGCAGGTATCCCTTTGCAGAGCTCTTAACAAAACATTAAAAACCATGATTATATTGACAAATTAACAATTCTTTAATATCCTTAAATATTCAATAAGTATCTCAATATCCTAGTGATCTTTTGGTAGTTGGATTGTTTGACCCCTCAGAGTTTAAATGAGGGCCACACATTTTTGGGGACTGCTATTAAATTTTATTATTAGACTGATAAACACTAGTAAGTAATTTTATGCACTGAAAGGATGGAGTCTTAACCAGTGGACTGCCAGGGAAGTCTCAGGCTAGTGTTCTTCCTACAATTAATTGGGCTCTAATTGCAGAGAGGCCCTTCTTGCAAATGTCCTTTAAGTACCCCTAGAAACTGAGAGACAAATGTCTTCTACCTGGTGGGTGTGGGTTGCCGTTCCCTCCTCCAGGGATTAAATTCACATTTCTTATGTCTCCTGCATTGGCAGGTGGGTTCTTGACCACTAGCACTACCTGGAAGCCAGGGACATTAGCTGCCTTAGTTTGGAGTGGTTTGATAGAGTGGTGAGCAGTGAGGCATCCACGGTTCTTAGCAAGATGACCTGAGGGGTTTGTCTCAAGTGCCCTTCACCCACCTCGCACGTTCCTTTATTAACTGCAGGAAGCTGCTCCCTGGGCGCCCACGGACTCTTCCATATCAAATCCTGTTTACTAAGCTCCCACTGTGTGCAGCACACCACACCCAGGGCTGGAAGCCTGCTGGCGCACAGATCCTTTCTCCATTCTACTTCTGAACAGTGCGGGAACTAGCCCATCTTCCCTGAGGTACTGTTGAACTGAGGTTGAATCCTGAGGTTCACACACAAGTCACCCTCCCCTCAAGACTGAATGAGCAGCCCCAAGTCACCACCCAGGCACCGAGGTCACACACTGAGACTGATTCAGAGTCTCTTCAATCTCTCCTGATCAATGGGCTTCCGGCTTTTATTTCTCTTTTTACTTTCAGTTAAATATAAAAGGCTATGTAACAAGTGGAAATGATACTGGGTGGGGAATCCAGGGGTTCTGAGCTGTAACCTTAGGTTCTACTAAATAGCAGAGGCGAGTCATGAATCAGTTCCCTCCCTTCCTCCTCCTCATTATTGTATTTGTAAACGGCTGAGAAATCCAATTATATAGTCCTCTGCACTCCTTCCAGCTCCACTACTTCATTGTTCTTGATTTGGACACTGTGTATTCTAAAGAAAGATTGCAGTTTTATTCTAATTTTCTACACTTCCCAGGTCCTCAGAAAGGCCTGGGAACTAGCTTCTCAATGTATTGTACCTTGAAAGCACCAATTAAAAGTATGAAATAGTTTTCTAGTTGCTTAGAATCTCAATGGACTAATTTCAGTACCCTATGTTTCTTAAAAAAATTTGTACCAAATTCAGAATAAACTCCTCGTTTATGAAAAACATATATCTATAAGTAGTGAAAAGTGACTTGGTCTTTACTTTGGTGAATTCCATGAAAGAAACAAATGGTTTCAGTTTTTGACACATTTCAAGGGTGAATTAGGATCAGAGATCATGGATTCTAACAATCTAAAATCCTTGTACAGTTGACCCTTGAACCACTCGAGGGTTATGGGTACCAACCTCCTTGGAATGAAAAATCCACTGGCTCCTCAATATCCATGGTTCTGGCTCTTTGCTGACTCAGCCAGCCTCGGATGGTATAGTACTGTAGTATTTACTACTGAAAAAAATCCACATCTAAGTGGACCTGTGCAGTTCAAATCCTTGTCATTCAAGGGTATTTTGTTTACAGTTAACTTAGTTCTGTCTCATCTCTGGAGCATAAGTTCCTCAAGGCCGGGGAGGAAAAGTGAAATAAGGACACAGATACACCTTGGTGTGCGGTGCTCCTGACTGCATTCACACTGTGTCACGTGTTCCTCCAGGGAGTGGGACTGGCAGTCCACTCAGGCTCTTCTGAAAGCTGCCCAGAGACAGACTCATCCTCTGACTTCACAGTGAGTTTCCATCCTGAGGCTGCAACGAAGTGACGTTCAAGTGTTAGTCAAATGTCAGTTGCTCAGTTGTGTCCGACTCTGCGCACTCATGGGCTGTATTCCACCAGGTTCCTCTGTCCGTGGGATTTTCCAGGCAAGAATACTGGTGTGGGTAACCATTCTCTTCTCCAGGGGAATTTCCCGAACAAGGAAGCGAACCTGGGTCTTCTGCATTCTTTACCATCTGAGCCACTAGGAAGGCTGCAATAAGAAGGGTGAATGGGGGTTTCTTGGCTTTTATATAATTAGCCAATTTCCATCTACCAGTTGAGTAGATCATGGAGTATAGGCAGTTCTCAAAGTGGCACGAATACTGCTTCTGACTGCATGAATCCAGGTCAGACACATGTATGCCCAGTGACTGCAATTTCTGACTAGAATGAGGACATATACCTTGACTGTAGACAAGGCATTAGAAATTGGGCCTTTTTTGGAAAATATATATATAAGGCCAGCTGAATCATAACATACATGCATCACTAACAGAGCTAAGGCACGTGTGACATTGGGCTTAATCACCCTGACTTTCCACCCTGACTTTCTCTTGGAAAGTCCAGATGAGATATTCCCTTACAAAGCATACTATTCAATTGGCACGTTGAGATAAAATACCTTGGTCGGATATTTCTTCTCTTTCAAAAAGGAAATATTGCAGGATTGAAAAGATTCAGCTAATGCTTTGGTCGTAGATAACTGATCATCAGCAGGCTTCATAAACAGCAAATAAGGCTAAGACCATTATTCTATATTCTGCATGCTTTCCTTTCTCTTTTCCAATTGCTTCTCCAGACACTTCTCAAAACAACATCTAACCCACTAGATAAAATACCGCTCAGATTCCTAAACTCTACTTTCTAGAAAGATGTTAGAACTATCATGTTAGACTCAGAAGAGGAGAAGAGGCAAAATATAATACTTGAACAAGGTGAAGTGATACACTGCGTATGTGCTCATCATTGGTAGTGAACTGAGTGGGGTGGTTTTGTCAAGCTGCTACTGTTTGACAAATTTTGTGAAGACCATGTATTTCTTGATGAGGCACTTGTCTGTGAGGATTCAGGAAGTTTAGAAAGAATCAAGATGCTTCATTAAAAAGTACTTTGTTGTATTTGGTAACTTATTTTAAGTAATAGTTTTCAAAAGACACCTGGGTCGACAGGAGCATGGGACTGAATGACCTGGGCCCTTTGGGACAAGGTCAACAATGCGAACCAAGACTTGCAGACTTTCCCAGAAGAGCCCACTGTCTAAGCTCTGATGCCCTCTGATGACAAGTTTCCAGAGTCTTGGACCTTGTTTCTGAATCCCCCAAGACCAAATAGTATATCACTTGGACACACATATGCATGCTTGTGCACATGTGCACACCCACACACACCTGATTTTTTGATGACTTGGAGAAAAGATGACTTGGTTGAAATCAGAGATCCATGTAGACAGCTTGAAAGTGTCTGCATTGTCTAAGGGGAAGCAATTTTTTTTTTTTTTTTTCATATAGATTCATTGTAGATCAATGGGGATTTTTTTCTTCTCCTCACAGGTTGAATTTTACACTTTGTCCTTTAGCTGGCAACAGTGAAGAAAAACACTTTTGGTAACTTGGGATTGTCTCAAAATTCAAATTTGACAGTTTGAAAAGCCTTAAATTATTTTTTTTTCCAATTGCCTTCTAGTTTTTATCTTCCAGATCCTCTAAGAATAGCTTAACCTTTGCCTCCCTTCCTGGTTCAGACAGGGTCTTCTTGTTTGCAATTATGCTGAAATGTGAGTGCAGATGGCTGGACTGCAGTTGAAGGAAAGGAATATGTAACTTTCATTAGCTACTTAAGGAACATATTTTGTAAAATGGATACCAGCTTAAGAGAATGCAAAAGACAAGATTAGCAAAGACAACCAACAATTGTGACAGTTGTAGAACTGAGTGTCTAGCACAATTTTGATTATGTACACACACATAATAAAGGCTTAGTGATTCAGATTCATAGATTCTGCCCCTTGAGATGAGATATGATGTCACCACACTCTTTGGCGACTTGTCCAAGACCACATAGCTAGTTACAGTTGCAGATACTTCAAGGTCTCTGGATTTACATATCATCTTCATTTCATTTTGTCTGATGAACTTTAATTTATACATTTTGTGTCTACACTTTTAAAATATTTATTCTTACACAAGGCATCATCTTTCAAAAGGTGTTGCTTAGGAAACAAACTATAGTCTTTAAGAAAAAAAAGATTTCTGAAAAACTTCTATGCCTATAGCTGCCAATTACATCTGAACTCACAAGAGAGGTGATATTGCATAGTAATTAGGAGCTCAGGAGTTGAGGCGAGATGGGTCTGGCTCATTTACTGGGTGATTTTGGGGTGGATCATTTAACCTCTCTGTGACTCGGTTTTGTCATGTGCAAGATGGGAACAACATTTATACTTCCCTCAGGATTGTTATAAACACCAAATAGGGTTGTGCATTATATGGATTCAGTAAAACATTTAGTTACCTGGGGAACCTGGGCTTTCTCTAAGTGTGTGATTTTTCTTAGTTATTTTTATGTTGAGAGACGCTTGCAACCAAATCAGAAGAGTCTGCATCCAAAAACTACCTTCATCTCCCTACACAGTTAGACAAGAAGTATGCAAAAGGGACTCAAATGGAAGAACACATTGCAAAAAAAAAAAAAAAAAATTGACAGCAAATGAGACAGCAGGAAGAGGGAGCAGGAGAGAAGGAGGATCACAGGTAACAGCTCTGAGCCTGGGGTTGGTAGAACAAATGGACTACTGACAGAATATGTTTGCCTAGTGTAGGAAATGAGGTTATTCCTCTTTACCTGGTATTACCCAGTCTTCTCCTTTGGGAAATCTTAGATGATGTCGAGTCAGAACACCTTATCCTGTCTTTCCTGATAGTTTTATAGTTACCAAATTAATTTTATTAAAAAAAAAAAAAACTACCTGTAAATGCTATATGCAAGACTCTAGAGAAAAAGAAGACCCTAGATAATAACTCCTAGAGAGTTACGCCATAATAATGAAGCTAATAGGACCCTATGTCTGGTTTGAGCTTTGGGGGCTAGGAGAGAAGGAGCAAGATTAGAGAAGAATAATTTGTCCAGGGAGGAAATTTAGGTAACTAAATGTTGACATATAGACTTCTACCTTAGTAACTGCTATCTCAGTAAACACATAATTGGAGGAATCCCTGTTCACCAAGTCACGATGTATGAGTACCTCAGGTCAGAATTCATTGCTCTTTGGGAGAAAAATGAGGGCATGTTCTAAGGATGCTGAAAAGAAGTTTCAAGATTATGCCCCTGTGATATACGCATGGACCTCAGAAGTTTCTTTGGAGCTTTTAGAAAATATATGAGGAAGATGGAGGCTTCCATATTAAACTTTGGGAAGGGTCTCTGGGGGACGCGGGAGAGGGACAGGGGGTGAGCACCTGCTTTTGGGATCCAAACCAATAACCTCTCCTCCCAGGTCACACAGCAGTCCAGCTAAATCATATGTCCTCAACCCTCAGACCTCTGAGAAGCCTTCTCTTTTCTCCCTCAAAGAGAAACTGATTCTCCATCCATTGAACTCCCAGAGCTTTTTCATCTTTCTTGTATTTTGTATCACTTCCTAAGCAGCTTTCCTCAGATTCAACTTAGGTTGTGTGTTTGACATGACCTCACTTAATTCTTATTCTAACCCTGCACGGTAGATATTATCAACATCACCAGTTTACAAAAAGAGAAGCACAGATGAGTTAAATGTTTGGCCCAAGGTCCGATGAGACACTGCATACACTGATACAGTGAGTCCTGGTGTGCCAGGTTCAAACCTGGGACTCATTCCACCGTGTCATAGCTGCATCAAATAAAGCTATGTATATCGTTGGCCCATAGTCCCTGGAGGCTCTACAGATTCAACCAATCAGGGATCAGAAGTAAGTCAGACAGAGAAAGATGGAATCTAAAAAAAAAGAGAGAGAGAGCAGAGATGAACCTATCTACAAACAGAAATAGAGTTGCAGATGTGGAAAACAAACTCGTGATTACTGCGGGCTTAAAGGCGAGGGATAAACTGGGAGACTGAGGTTGACACATACACAGTGATATATATAAAATAGATAGCCAATAAGGACCTGCTCCATGGCACAGGGAAATCTGCTCAATACTTTGTGATGGCCTATATGGGAAAAGAGTATAAATAAGAGTGGATATGTGTATACAGATAACTGATTCACTTTGCTCTTCACCTGAAACTAACCCAACACTGCAAATCAACTATACTCCAATACATTTTTTTAAAGTATTTGAAAGAAAATCCAGGAAGCTCTAAAAAGCAATACTTGGATCTACTGCGGGCTGGCAAACTATTTTCAGAGCATTTATATTGTATTCACAACTATTGACATGACATGTACTTTGTATTAGGTAATATAAGTAATCTAGAGACGATTTAAAGTATATAGGAGAATGTGTATAGGTTATATGTGAGTACTACACCATTTTATATGAAACTTAAGCATTTGCAGATTTTGGTATCCATGGGAAGTGGGGGTGGCCCTGGAACCAATCTTCCATGGATACCAGGGGCAACTGTACAGACATCTTCTTTGTAAAATGGGAATTGCTTAAGGTCTGGAACAATCTCTCGTTGATTTTGTAAAGCATTCTCCATACTGTCTTGCACGGTGCCTGACAAACAGTGGTTACTCTATTAGAGTCTGATGAGTGAATGGATAAACGAATTTGTGAAGCAATAAATAGATAGTTCCTAAAGATAGAAATCTTGAGAATAATAGGGTATTATTACAATATACTGAGGGAAGGAGAGAAGAAATGGTCTGAAATGTACTTCTACACTTCAGACCAGTAGCAGTCCTCTTATTCCTCATGGTTCTGTCATTGCTTTGCTGCACACATAATAATTTGGCAAAGACAAATATTAACCAAGCGTTCTTATAATCTGAGCTAATGAATTTGTGTCTATTGTATAAAGTCATTGCCAGAGCACATGTTAATTCTGAGAATCATAGTATTACTAAGTGATGTCATTTATACGTTCATTAAGTTTTAAGTAAATTTTACTTTACTCCTCTTTCTTTCCCTTCTTCTCCAGTATCCCTTATTGCCACTTTTATTTCCTGCTTTTGTAAGATATAAAACCACTAGAGTCCATGGACAGCTAGAAAATTTCATTCTAGAAAGTTCTTCTTTATAATTTAAAGCAGAATGAGATGGATATATTCAAAAGCCAGAGAGGCTCTCATGGGAATGCCTTCTGACCCCTCCACCTTTGGAACTCAAAATAAACCACAAATTTCTGTCTTCCTCAACTTGAAGACCATTTTCCCACTGTTTATTATCTGGCTTCCGAACTGAATTACAAAAAGCCCAGAAATCCTGCCAACAATATTTCGAATAAGACAGAGAACTGAAGGTCAAAGGGGAAAAGACCTCTGCTCTGTCTGTCTTCTCCCCCACTGTCTCATCACCCCATAACCTGCTCTGAGCACCGACTGTGTCAGAGACAGGCCGTAACAGCATGGGAGTGATCTCAGTTTCCATGGGAATCCTCGGGTAGGGCGCAGCCAGTGCTTGGGAAAAACAATACTGTTATTATTTTCATTTTAAAATAGCAGCACAAGGCTGGTGTATTCTAATATAACTCCAAGCTGTGGGAGGCAGCAGCAAAGGTCTCCAAATTTTCTTTCCTTGTCTCTCTGTGGGATTGTTGCCCAGAAATGTATATTCTCTATGCCTTCAGAATGAGTTGCATTATTTCAAGTTGAAAACCTTCTGAAAGGAGTCTATCTTATATGTCAGTCAAAAGGATCTTTGTTGAATTCTATTCTATTCTATTTATTTAATAAGCAATTGTTTTCCAACACCCATGTGCAAGATGCTGTGATAGGAGAGTACAACAAACACAGTAGAACAGTAATAGTAATAAGTAACATTTAAGGAATATTTAATATGTGGTAAGTTCTCTCATAGGGGCTTTCCAGTTGGCCCTAATAGTAAAGAACTCTCCTAGCAATGCAGGAGACATAAGAGATGTGGTTTTGATCCCAGGGTTGGAAAGATCCCCTGGAAGAGGGCATGGCAACCTACTCCAGTATTCTTGTCTGGGGCATTCATTCCATGGACAGAGGAGGCTGGCGGGCTACACGTCCATAGAGTCACAGGTGCTCTCCTAAACTTGTTAATGCCTTGATGTATTTAGCTCCATTATATACATGCTGCTGCTAAGTCACTTCAGCCGTGTCCGACTCTGTGTGACCCCATAGACGGCAGCACACCAGGTCCCCCGGTCCTTGGGATTCTCTAGGCAAGAACACTAGAGTGGGTTGCCATTTCCTTCTCCAATGCATGAAAGTGAAAGTGAAGTCGCTCAGTTGTGTCTGATTCTTAGTGACCCCATGGACTGCAGCCCACCAGGCTCATCCATCCATGGGATTTTCCAGGCAAGAGTACTTCTCCACCATTATATACATACATATATATATATATATGTATATGTATATATATATCTGATGCTTTGGAAAGATTGAGGGCTGGAGAAGAGGGTGACAGAGGATGACATGGTTGGATGGCATCATTAACTCAGTGGACAGGACTTTGAACAAGCGTCAGGAGACAGTGAAAAATGGAAGTCTGGCATGCTGGAGTCTATGGGGTTGCAAGGAATAGGACATGACTGAACAAATGATCAACATATATAAACATATGTATATACACATAAATGAGGTAGGAACTATATTATCACTATTTTATGTAGCAAATTGGAAGCTTAAACTTCAAGTAACTTGCCCAAAGTCACTCAGCTAGTAAGTAAGATAATATAAACAAACCAGTATAGACTTGTGCTTTTATCCTTTACACCATCCTAGGAATTAAAGCAGCTTTAAAGTACTTAATTATTTCCAAGATGCTTTGGGAGGCCAAGGAAATAAAAAGTGGTCCCCACCTTCGATGAGCTTGTTACGTCACTGGGAGTACATATACATGGAACTCTTAGATATGCACTGATGATAAACTAGGGTAATTGGGTGAAAAATGTGCTGTCCATAAGTTCAGCGAAGAAAAGCATTCTATCCTTTGCTCCATAACTTACTGAAGATCTAAGGATAAGATCTTATACAAACCTCAGTTTTTTACTTTTAAAATAAGGGAAAAGCAAATTAAAAGCTCTGTAAGGTCCATCAAATATGCCTGTTTGTGATCTGATGCTAGAGAAAAGATAAATCATTACAGACTGGAGTAGTTACAGAGGTTTCAGGATTTAAAAAATGAGATTGTTCTGGCCTTAGAGCATTAGAAGAGTTTTAATTGTCATATGAGTGGAAGAAGGCAGAGATTGTGTGCTTGGGGGTTAAAGAGTTGGCCACTGGGGTTAGGTATACAAGTAGCTGTGGGGAACCAAGAGAAAGAAGCTTAGAAGTGGAGGACTTTGGAAGCAAGAAAGTGATGTTTGAAATTGATGCAGCTGATCAGAGATACTCCAAAATGTGGTCCTGGGAGCAGAGAATTTATATATTTGGTCGCACTTCAGACCTCTTGAATGAGAAATTCTGGGATGGGTCTGAGAAATCTGTGTTTTAACCAGACATGCTGGTGACTGGGCTGCATATTCAAGTTTGAGAACCATCATAAATACTAGAGAGCCAGTACAAACAAGGAGAAAATTGTTGGTACTCTGACAGTGAGTATGGGATACATTCCAGTAGAAAGATGGAAATGGTGAGGTGGGAGTCCTAGTTCAGGCCTGGAGAAAGGTGCTAAATTTAGATATGGAGAAGAAAAGGCACATGTAAAAGGATTTTCTAGGAAGACTGAACAATATTTGTGACAGATTAGCTATTGGAAATGAAGAAGACAAACAGTCAAATCTGAATCAGAGAGCTTATAAATTATGAGAAGGAGAATATTCTAATTATGGATAAACATGGGATAATGGGATAATCAGTCCTGAATATTCATTTGAAGGACTGATGCTGAAGCTGAAACTCCAATACTTTGGCTACATAATGTGAAGAACTGACTCATTTGAAAAGACCCTGATACTGGGAAAGATAGAGGGCAGGAGGAGAAGGGGATGACAGAGGATCAGATGATTGGATGGCATCAGTGACTCAATGTTCAAGGGTTTGAGTAAACTCTGGGAGTTGGTGATGGACAGGGAAGCCTGGCATGCTGTAGTCCATGGGGTCACAAAGAGTCGGACACGACTGAGCAACTGAACTGAACTGAACTGATGAGATGTTGGGAAGGAGGATGGAAGAGAAAAGGAATTCATGGTACCATTCACAAGTCATTTCACATCTCAAGTCCTTGCTTTCTCATTTATATTCTCAAGATGTTGAGTATGATAATCCTGAAGTCTTAGTTTATAATAGCTAAAGAAGATATTAGAGGCTTTCCCACTGAACTTGTTTCCTTCCTCTCTGCTTATTTTTGACTGAAGACAAGAGAACTCAAATTTCTTAAGCTCACCCAGAAAATTAGTGACAGAGTTGAAAACAGGGTTTAGTTAATGGCAAATATTACTGTTTACTATTTCTTTCTTAAGTTTCCCTCCTACTGTTATATGTTGACAGTTGTCATTTTTGGATGTAAATAAGTTAGACATGTTCCTTCGTTAGCACAGGAGTTAGCAAATAATAATAATAACAGTCCCTGTCATTTATGGATTACATTGTCTGTGCTAGGCAATACTATAAGCACCTCATATAAAATAACTAATTTCATCACCATGAAAAACTTTTGAGGTAGGTTATCATTATTATCTCTAGTTTATAGATGAGAAAACTGAGGCAAGGTAAGGTTTAGAAATCTGCCAAAAGTCACACACATAATAAGATAAATCTGGTCGGTTTGACTTCAACCTTCATTCTCTTAACCACGGTGCTATACTGGCTATTGCCTTTTAGGAAAAAAAGAATTGCTTAATTTTGGCATTAGCCAGATTCCCCTGGGAAGAGTTTCACTTCACTTTCTCTCTCAGAACAGCCTCTTTGACCGGTATCCTTCTTGCTTGGCAAACTCTTTCAGTTATATAACCTGAGATGCGAGTTTTGCTGTAGTTAGGAGTCGGGTATTTTCTCTGCCAAGGGCAGGGGAAAGATTGAATGCAATCCAACATGTTGCTTGTGACTACAATAAAGAATTCGAGATCTGGAAAGTATCTTATGAAATCATCTGGACCGATCCAGATGTCATATGACTTAGAGCTTATCCAAAACAGCTGGTTTTGTCTTTTCTTGGTGAATTTTCTTCAGCAATGGAAAGTTGGCCACATTTAGTTCAGTTTCCATGGTTTCATCAACCATATGGTTAGTAAGTTCTCTTGAACGCTTCCTGGTTTTTTTTATGGTTTTTTTTTTTCCACACTTTAGAAGGATGACTTTTGAACAATTTTCAAAAGGCAGATATCATTATTTATGATTCAATGGACATGAATTTGAGCAAACTCTGGGAGACAGTGGACAGAGGAGTCTGTCTGGCATGCCACAGTCCATGGGGTTGAAAAGAGTCAGACAAAATTTAGTGGCTGAACAACAACAACAACAACATGGTTATTTATATATTTCTTTTTTGAAGCATCATAATACCTTGAAGTCATTCCAAGAATCCTTGCTTATGTCTGGGTATTAGCCTGAGTGAAACTGGGCGCTCTAGGACTAAAAAGGTCAAGTCTCATTATGAGCACCATATATCTATCCCTCTCTGTGATCCTGGCATTGCCCTGGAGTCCCACAAAAGTGTGTGTGAGGCAGGGGAGAGTAGGGGTGGTGATTAGCTAGAGAACCCTAAACCAGAGTCCCGTAAACTTTTCTCAGAGATTCTGTCATTTCCCCTCTGTTTCTCTGCCTCTTTCTTTACTACTCATCAAAAGCAACATTTCTCTTGAGGATCGAGCCAGTGTTATCTCCCCAGAGAGTTTTGGGTCTTGGAAAACAAAAGCCAGAAATGAGATATTATCTTAAATCAATACCTGCTATTGGCCTTACAACACAATTCCTTCAGAAGTAAGAAAGCACAAATGCCTACCTACCTCCTTGAAAGTCAGAAGAAAAACTATTCGTATAGAAAAGCATGAATTAACACCTCAATTCATTAATATTTTATATGTTATCATCATTATTTTTAAGAGTTGCTGCAGACCACTTGTTCTCTGCCTGTGTACCATGAAGAGGGAAATCTTGCCCACAGCTAGAGTCCTTGAATCTAGACTCAGGGATTGTGTGATTACAATCAAAGTCCAGTGACACTTGGAAATATCAGGGGTGTGGAGAGGCAGAATGTGTTTCTCCCTCAAGTGACGGAGGAAGAGAATGCATCATCAGGCTCTATCGATCTGCCCATGTCTAGCCTGCATTCGATGGACAGGGAACAAACAAAGGTGCTGCAAAGATAGACTTTCCCCAACTGCCTCTAACTGAGTGAAGGCCTCACTTTCTGTTTTCATCATTGCTTTGCAGCCCAAATATCTTCTTGGCTTTCAACATGGAGCTTTCCTTCTATCTTCCCCTATATAGAGTCACCAGAAATTGCTTCTGATGTTTCCGAGTTCTCACGCTTTAGTATCTTTGTGATTTCACCAGGAAAGTAGTGTTTAGGACAAATAATTCACTCATCCAATGAAGAGAAAATGAGCTTAATGAAATAAAATACCAATGCCCC
The DNA here is from genome assembly GCF_963930625.1 of Muntiacus reevesi. Taxonomy (NCBI): domain Eukaryota; kingdom Metazoa; phylum Chordata; class Mammalia; order Artiodactyla; family Cervidae; genus Muntiacus; species Muntiacus reevesi. The sequence continues at coordinate 69,283,008 of NC_089249.1, forward strand.
AGAAGTGAAGAGTAACTGTTATAAACTGTAATACTAGGTGAAACAGGATGGGTGTTAAATAAGCAGAGATGATGATGATGGTTACCATGCATTGCATGCTATTTTTGTGCTAGGCACTGGGCTAACTTTTGCATGCATCATCTCACACCCCACATGGAAACTTTTTACAGCACATACGTACTAATGTTTTCCTCATTTTACAGATGATGCAATAGAGGCCAAAAGACATTATATAACTTGCCTAAGGTGTCATGGATTGTAAGTGGCTATTGAAAACTAGCCTAAATCAATTTACTCCTGTCACTCTTCTTAGGTTCTTTTTGTAGATAATCGTAGCTAGCTATTACTGCTTAGTGGTGGATGATGCTTAGTTCTTTCTGCACAGCTTCACTACCAGCTTATAAAAGTAAGATCACCATATGTATAACGAAACCCAATGTTCCATACTTACTTAGGCATATAATGGTTAACATTGGTGCAAAATATTTATACAACTTGTTCTGTGCTTTTAATAAAGGCTTATTCTTTGTGCTCTGACTATAACTTGCAGGAAAATTTCACTCTGACAATAAATTCTGAGGTGGGATTCTTTTTTTTTTTTTTTTTTTTAATTTTTAAAGTTTATGTTTGGCTGTGCTAGGCCTTAATGGCTGCACAGGCTTTTCTTTAGCTGTGGCACATAGGCTTCCCATCACAGGGGCTTCTCTTACTGTGATGCATGGGCTCCAGGGTGCACCAGTTACAGTAGCTGTGATGTGGGGCGCAGTAGTCATGGTTCAGGGTGCAGTAGTTGGGCTCCAGGGCTCTAGAGCACAGGCTCAGTATTTGTAGCACATGGGCTTAGATGCTCCCCAGCATGTGGGATCTTCCCAGACCAGAGATCGAACCTGTGTCTCCTGCATTGGCTGGTGGATTCTTCACCCCTGAGCTACCAGGGAAGCCCCTGAGGTGGAATTCTAATACCTTTGTAGCTGGTATCAGTCAACAAGAAATCTTTGAATCAAGGGGATATAGGACTACTTAGGAATGAAGTCACAAGTGCCATCTCTAAGAGTGAAGAGCTAGTTACATCCTTACAACCTTTCTATGGGGTGGATGTGAGTTTCCACAATAGTATCACTAGTACAAATGACTTGACTATCATTGTGACTGTAGAGAGCCCATTCTCTAATGAACAAATCTATGAGTGAAAACTCATTTCTAATGTGCTCTGGTAATTGACAAGCATCTGGTGGTGCCTGCCCACTGTAAGGACAGCTAAGGCACCTACAGCAGCCCCCCTGGACCGTGGTCTTTTTCACAAGCCTGCTGACCACTGTGATTAGGGCAAATAGTTGAAGCTAATGCTTACACAGTGCCACACTGTAGCAATTACAAGCAGCGGAAAGTTTTCATTTCACTGTTTGGATTCCTGATTTTGTGTTTGTCTCGCCCAACTGAAACATAAACTCTGTGAGAAGATCTTGTCTTTTTGTTTCACAAGAATTTCAAAACCTGTAATAGTCTATGGCACATGGCAAGCATTTAATAAACATACTTTCATTTTGTTGAATAAATGAGTGAGCAAAAGGAGAAGCTACTAAGGCCAGTCTTTTCTACCTCAATGTGAATCTATGAAATAAAGTCAGTCAGCTTGTAAATGAGGTCCATAGTCTTTTTCTGCAGGTTGCCTGTCTGGGGCCCTGATGCTGAGCTAGTCTGGGGCAGTTAAGAACTTGAACATAAGAATGAAAGTAGCTCTTACTACAAGAACTTCCTGAAAGAAGAGGTTGTGTGCGTGTGTGCATGTGTGTGTGCTAGGTCGTGTCCGACTCTTTGTGACCCTGTGGACTGCAGCCCGCCAGGCTCCTCTGTCCATGGGATTTTTCAAGGCAAGAATTACTGGAGTGGATTGCTATTTCCTTCTGCAGAGGATCTTCCCCACCCAGGGATCAAACCAACGTCTTGGGTCCCCTTCATTAGCAGATGGATTCTTTACCACTTACGTCACTTGGGAAACCCAAATGAAGAGAGCAGAAAACATTCAATGTTGAGAGGTTACAATAGACAAATGTAACTTGTATGCATCTATTGGGCGCAATGGAAACTTTTTACAGCACATGAATTGACATTGTCAATTCAATTTTTTTTTATCCATCTTATAGTGTGACAGTGCTAGCTATTTAATTCACTTAATATAAGTGAAAACTTAAAGCACCAGGGAATGATTCAGTTGTGTCTGAAAACAGAGCTGTCGTTTTGGAGTTATATCCTAATGCATGAGTAATAATAATACTATGTATTCTTTAGCATTTTCTTCATCATTCTATCATTTGGACCACTAAGGAGTATTTCATATTAAGTAACCTAGAGTCATTTTCCATAATGTATCATATTAATAATATATATATCAGGTAAAAAAAATAAATGCATGCTTTAACATGGTATCTTATTGCGTTAGTAAATTACTCTTCCACTTTCTGATAAGCAATGAGTGGATTTTCTTTAGTTCAGATAGAAGAATATTATTTCAGGAAAATGGTAGATGCTAAATTTATACATTCTATCTCCACCAAAATGACCCTGGAAGGCCTTCTCCCCGCACATGAGAATCAATCTTGATTTTAAGGGGATCCTGTGGAGTTTGAGAATTGACCTGATTTTCCAGTGATGTTTCCTTATGTTCTTCTGAGGTTTTTCAAGATCACCCTTGTCTCTCAGGAGCCACATATCAGTAACAAACTCTACTGATATCGAGTTTTCAATGAACAGCCAACAAGGAGGCTTGTCCAGTCTTGAACCAAATGAATCTCTCTAGGAGGGTCCAGCGCAGTGAGCAGACACACCCTGGGCCCCCTTCTCTCCATCAGCCTCTGCTGGGTTTCTGTCTACATGACTCGGATCTTGGCAGCAAGAACTCAGAGAGCTCCTTTCTTTTGAGCCAAGAAAGGTCATGTCCTTTTTGCCCCTGTAGAAACAAGGTTTGTAGTGTTTCTTCAGGAGGCAGCAGCCTGGAAGAGAAGTGCTTCACTGATGCACACAGCTCCCTGTGCCCAGCCACACAGATTTAAGTTGGATTGGTCTTAAATTGGATTGTCCTTGACAGGGGACAGGTTACGACACTTCTTTCAGAAATGTGTTGTAAAATCCTGTCCTAGACTTCCCGATTTTCTTCCATCCTGTCTTCTTCCCTGGTTGTTCGAAACATACGTCCAACCTCAGAACTAGTCCGTGCCTCGGGGCTACTTCTGTTTAAGTAAAACCTGATAAATTTTGGCCTCATAATGGATTCTAATTAGACTGTTAATGAGTGTAATTACCCAGCCTGCCTTTTCTACCTGGTGTGAGGGACTGAAGAGTAGACTCAGTTTGAGCCCTCACTTGTCTATTTCCAAGTTCTCAGACAGAAATTGAATTCAGTGAGAGTCCTTTCAGTCATTTAATGACTCTAACCTCTCCCCAGTTAACCAAAGCAGAGACAGCCTAGTCCTTGATGACTTATTCTGTGCTTCATCCCAGTATTTCACCCACCCACTCCAAAATACAGTTTTACTATAACCTAGAAATTCATTCATTCATTTGCTGACTCATCAGTTTATGTAGTAAATCCTTATGACATGCCTGTTAAGTGCCTGGCCCTGGGCTAAGTACTGAACCTGAAGCTGTGAACAAAACAGATATTAACCCTCTTCTTGGGACCTGAAATTCTAGTGGGAGAGGGACAGACAGTACTCAAATAAATATGCAGAGATATAATGTAAATGGATAAAGATCACAAATGAAGAACCCAGAGGGCTTAGAGAATATAGGAGGAGCGGCTGTAGCGCGTGTGCCTACCGCTACACTGTTTTCATGGTATCACATTGGTGCTCTTTGAGGCTAGGGCCCAATTTTATTTTTCTTTAATATATGCCCTCCACTTTTATCCATGATTAGAAAAGTATCTAGCAAATAGTTTACACGTATGTGTTCGACACTCTCCTGTCCCACGTGTCTATTAGGCAAGGGATGTCTTTGTAACCCTTAAAACACCCAGCACAGGACTTTATATATAGTTGGTTATTGACAAAGTTTATTTGAACATAACTGCATTTTTAATGCAATTTTAATTCTGCTATATTTTTGTTTTAGTGATTGCCTGTACTGTTTTCCACACTTACTCACCTTAAAAGGTAACAGCTTTCCCTCAATTCACCAATTAGTCGGAAGGACTGAGGTGGCCCAGGGCCTTTTGAAAACATACCCACACAAGGGACGGGTTTAAAATTTCACAACCATACAATTATTCAATCTCTTTTCAGTTTGAAATCACTAATGTGAGTCATCTAGGGAAAAGATTATCTTCCTCTGAACACTTAATTAAAATTTTCACCCAGGCATTTCCAATGATTTTATTTCAAAACAAGTTTTTCTTTGTAAAACCAAAGGATGGCAAGGTTGGGGGTGAGACGAGAGGAGATATGAATCGGTTCCTGTTAACAAGCCTTAATGTAACATAACGGGAAACTGCCTGGTGGGCGGTCAAATAGAGCCAAGGACTGAGTTGAAGTCATGTTAGAAAGTTTCCTTTTCTGGATGGAGTTGTTTTGACATTAAATGAATGTCAGATACATTAAAGCTTGTTTTTAAAGTGAAGTGAAAGTTGCTCAGTCATGTCCAACTCTTTGCAACCCCATGAACTATCCAGTCCGTGGAATTCTCCAGGCCAGAATACTAGAGTGGGTAGCCTTTCCCTTCTCCAGAGGATCTTCCCAACCCAGGGATCTAACCCAGGTCTTCCAAATTGCAGGCGGATTCTTTACCAGCTGAGCCACAGGGAAGCCTTGTGTTTTTAAAGGGGAGAATAAATAGAAAGTTTGAGCTTTTGTTTTGCTTGATTTTCCATTTGTTGTTGTTGTTACTGTTTTTTCGTTCCCATAGCTGTATGTGTCACTGTGGTGGGGAGGAAGGGGTGAAAGTGGAATGAAAATAATCCAGGAGTCTTAAGGAGAAGAACAAATGTAGTAATGCTGTTTATTCTTACAAAAAGAGTAAGTTATTTCAAGTGGTTTCTACTTCAGCATCAGTCAAACTGTTCAGCTTTTAAACTTTTATTGTTTTATAAGAGAAACAGTAAGATTGTTCACTCTCTGTATTCTCTCAAAGTCCTAATTCAATCAAATGGACTTCTCAAGTACACTGACATTTTAACATCATACATGTGAACCTACACTGAACCATAGGAGGGAGTATTTTCTGAAGCACTGCATTTCCTTTCTCCCTTACATCCCCAGGGCAAGTATGAGGAAAAGAGTAATCTTATGTTCGCATGCGTTTCTCTACTTTGAGGAAGTGAAATATGATTTTCTATAGGCAGTATTATAAATGGCAGTTGATTTCTAGAGTATCTTTCAAAAAGACAATTTTAAATAATGATACAGATAAAATTATACAAGGGTTCTGACTCACTCTGGTTTTAAAAGGCTTTTGTAGGATGTCTTGGAGAATTTAACCGCCATTTATAGACAGTATTTTTAAATGAGTAAATGCATCTGAAAAACTTAGCAAAGAAACATTGGAAATGGGTTTATAAGATAGGATGCCACCTCTTTCAATAATTTTACCTCTTTTCAGTCTTTCATACAGAATTTGCTGAAGGCTTCATACTATACAGAGGTTCCTCCCTCACCCACCCTTCTATCAGGGAGGGGAGACAGAGTGAACAGACTTCATCAAGACTGCTTTCTGCTCTCTCCAATCACTTTACACTCAGGCAATGCAGAAGCACTTTTGCGTCCCTTCAAATGAACTTCCCTAGTGGCTTGGTAAAGAATCAGCCTGCCACGTGGGAGACTCAGGCTCGTCCCCGGGTCAGGAAGACCCCCTGGAGAAGGGAATGGCTACCCACTCCAGTATTCCTGCCTGGAGAATTCCATGGACAGAGGAGCCTGGAGGGCTACAGTCCACGGGGTCACAAAGAGTCAGACACGACTGAGCGACTCACACTTTCAAATGATATGAACATTCTCTTCCGAGCCCGGAAATCCCAGCCTTTTCTGTCCACCTTGCTGACTGCTCTCCCACCCCTGCCTTTTCCGAGAAGCCCTCCTGGCCGCTCCTGCGAGCGCTGGGCTCCTCCACCAGTGCTCTGCTGCCTTCTTCTTGAACAGCCGCTTATGCTCGTTCACAAGCTTGCGACGTCAGTAGGCTGTTAGCACCTTGCAGGTAAAGGCAAAACTCTCTGAGTGTTTTCTGCATACTGATGACACGGTAAACACGATCAAGGAGCAAACTAGTTATGAATAAACGAAATTTAAAAACATTGAACACCTTCATTCTAATAACCTCTTCGTATCCAACTTACTCTTTCACTAGGCAATCAAACACAAATATCTCTGCCTTTTACAAAAGCAAATGGGGCTAAAGAGAAAAAGAAATAGAAGTTGAGAGGGGGAAAAAGCAAAACATGAGAACATTCCCTGGTGGTTCAGATGGGAACAGAGCCTGGTGATTCAGATGGGAACAGGGTCGCCTGCAATGCCGGAGACCTCGGTTCGATTGGGAAGATCCCCTGGAGGAGGGCATGGCAGCCCACTCCAGTGTTCTTGCCTGGAGAACCGCATGGACAGAAGAGCCTGGTGGGCTGTAGTCCTTGGGGTCGCAGAGAGTCGGACACAAGCACAGAACAGTGAACTATTGGGTCTAGTGAAACAGTAGCTTCATACCTTCTCTTATGGTCAGGAAATGAGGGGCGTGTGGGACCAGGAGGAGAGGTATCCTGGATGGAACTCTTCAAGGTCTAGGTCGGTTATCCTGTCTTGATGGAAAAGGTGAGCCTGGTGTTTCTGGTTGCAGTTCTACACACTGGCCAGCAGAGGGTAGCCACACATACTGCATGCATTTTCACAGCCAAATACTGTCTTCTTCCTTCAGATAAATATAAAATTGGCAGTTCTTGTCTCTAGAGGTAGAATATGGGAGGAAGTGGATGTATTAATTCTTAGTAACATGTGGGAAGCTTTTGAAAGTTTTACTTTGGTACTCAAAGCTAGGGAACATGGCTTGAATTTGGCTGAAATAGAATGATTGTGTAGTTAGAACTAACTTTGAAGAAGCAGAATTACATGCTGCTCTAAGTGATTCACATGCATTAATGTATTAAATCATCACAAAATCTATGAGCATGTACTATTTTATTAGTCCCAATTTCTAAGCAAAAAACTAAGCATTAGATAATTTAAGCAACTTGTAAAGTCCGGAATCAAACTGATGCTTATTCTTCTTCTTATGTTTTATATAAGCTCGCTTGGCAGAACATTCTCAGCTCAGCCATAATGTTGGGCACAGCTGAGTTCAATTTGCTATAGTGTGGTACCCGAGTTGGTTTCTACCAGACAGTGGGTCCCAGGGAAAGAAGAGAAGCAGGAGGAACTGAAAAGGAAAAGACACTGTGGAAGTGACCAATAGTTCCAAAATCATATTTACTATACTAAAGGAACCTATGATATGATTGAATATTTATGATTTTATAAAGTTATATAGTATATTTCCTTTTTCTCCCTAGTATCCATAATTGTTAATCTCATGCATTTTATATTTTTTAATCACCTCAGCACTGTCTTCATGTGAATGGATGAAGAAAGTGTGTTTATAGTAACACAATTCTATCAGACCACAACTTGACATCACAACCCCATTACAGCTCTCTGAGATTTGATTATGATCAGCATTGACTGGAAGATAAATGTTAGCAGATTTGTAAGGAATAAAAATCAAGATATGTTTAGTTCACTTTAGCAAATATTTTTGAAAGTTGACTATGCTGCCAAGCTTCATGCTATGCACAGGTGTTAAAAGATATTTAAGACTCAATCCCCTCCTGCAAAGAGGTCTTATATCCAGTGTGGGAAACAGACACATAAGTCAATAACCATAATGCAATATGATAATTGTTCAGTCACTAATTATGTCTATCTCTTTGCAATCTCATGCATGTACTGTAGTCTGCCCCGCTCCTCTTGTCCATAGGATTTTCCCAGACAAGAATACTGAAGCGACTTGCCATTTCCTTCTCCAGGGCATCTTCCCAGACAGGGATCAAGTCTGCATTTCCTATCCTGGCAGGCAGATTTTTACCCAGTGAGCCACCAGGGAAGTCCTGCGATGTGATGAACCATATTTTAAGAGCATGAGTGAAGTGCTAAGGTGGCAGTGAAAGGACAGTGTTTTGGGTCTCTCAATATACAGCGGCTTGTCATATGGATTAATTTTTAAGATCTACTTGGTGCTTTATGAATTCAGACTTGTGAAAAAATAATGAGTAATTTAGGAAGTTAGTTTTGAAACTGGGCATAAAAAGAGTTGTATCCTAGGATGCAGAAGTGCCCAGACTTCTGACCACATATATTCACTAAATGTTGAAGACAGAAAGGAGTAGTATAATGCTGTTACTGTCAGACCATTGATAATTAACACTCATCTACTGAAGGCTTACTGCATATAAGATACTACTACCAGAACCGTTGTGGAACAATGGGCAAGGGGTTGCAAAAAATCAAATGCATATAAAAGAAGAACATTTTATAGAGAGTTAATCGTAAAGCAGAGTAATTTAACTTTATAGCTGGAAATGGCTAAAGGAAACATCTAGGTTAACTGTCATTTTGCAGATGAGGGAACTGAGGTCTAGCAAGAAAAAAAACGATTACCTTTTTCCAAATGTTACATGTCTAATTAGTGGCAGAGCTAGGACCAGAGCCCTCAGAAGACTGGTAGGCAATACAGTGAGTTGCACTTGTGAATTTAAAATCAGATAACATGGGTTCAAGTCCATTTCTATCACATACTGGCTGGGTTATCTTAAGTTATTTGAATTCTCTGTCATTAGTTTCTTCATCTGTAAATTGGGAATACTATAGTATCTGTTATATAGAATGTGAAAAAATACATATGAAACAATTGAGATTAAAATGAGAGAACACATATTATCCAGGGATGTATTAAGAGCTTGATAAGTGTTATTAGAACTTATGTATCCCAATTTCTATTTTAGTATTCTTTCCACCACCACAGTGAAATGGTTTTTTCTTCATTTTTATTTCTCTGATATGGAAAGAAATCTCTTTCTTAGATCTCTATGTTCATGCAGTGTCCTTTTCCCCTCGTACGTCTCTTTTTTCAGGGCCAAGGAGATTAAGATCAAGTTGGGAATTCTCCTCCAGAAGCCAGAATCTGCCATTGACCTTGTCATTCCATACAATGAGAAGCCGGAGAAGCCAGCCAAGACCCAGAAGTGAGTTATGATTATGGATTCCACTTTCTACCTCTGGAGGATGGCTATTCTTCAAGTGGAGAGAACCATCCCTCTGTAGATCTACCCCCTTCAGTGACTCACCGAGGATCATAAAAGTCCTCAGAGAGTTGGTTTGTATTGATAAACAGGATTTCTTTCTTTTTTTTTTTTTTTAACACTCTTCTGTATATGGAGCATAATATTGCTTACTGGCAGGATGCTTAAACAAAAAATATAAGACTCCCATCTTGGGACATCGTTGGAGAGATGGACCATATATTATAAAATGGCACCAGCCACCTCATCAGTTATTTGTGACACAAAAGTATGGTTAAAAATACCTGTTCACTTGCTGTCCTTGGGTGAGGTGAGCATTCTTGATCCAATTAATTATGATGACCAAATGCTCACCCGCTCAGGAAATATCCAAGACTGCTTCCTCAGCAGGGAGATATAAGTGGAAACAGTTCCCTCATGAAGAGGCTGATATCAAGACAGACTATTAAAGTCTAAAAGTTTCTTCTCCAACACATTGTCCCTTCAAGGTCCAACAGAGGAAATGAAGACTGTTCCTTGGTGCAGGAAGGAATACTTGACCAAATGCTTCAATTTAAAGCACATCAAACAGTTCTTCCCTAGTCCGTAAATTAATATTCTATAGGACTTCTGCGGTCCTCCCCCACCACCCCCACATATGTCTATTTATTTAGGCATGGAGGGAAACTAAAATTCCAAAGAGTCAAGATGTTATGGCAGTGATCGTAATCCACAATTTCATTGACATTACTGTAACTTAATGTCACTACTCACAGCATTCACGATGTTCACTGTAGGTCCACTAACTACACAGTCCATGACTGACTAGACAAATACACTCCATCTTCTCTTTAAAACAACGACAGCTCTGATATCAAGAAAGGAAAGTGAGAAGAAGAGCTAAATGTATTCAAGACCCTTCACTCTACTACCTAAAAGCTTTGCAGAGATCACAGAAGTGTGGTAAAAATAGAGGAATGCCTTTGAAACTCCATTCCTTTTAAAATTTAGCATTTGTATAAATTGGCCAATCTTTTCTCCAAATGACCTTTACACTCATGTTGCTGGATTGGTTGGGAGCTAGAGAGATGGGTTATTCCTTTAAAATTTTTTTTCATTGACCTAAGTGGATATTTCCACTCTCCTCCTTTTATTACTTCAAAGTGATCCCAAGCCGGAAGTGAGGCATAATTGAGTTTTCTGCATTTAGAAAAAGGGAAGTTAATTTAATGTGGAGCAACAGGAACCAGGCACTGGGAGAGAATAAGAACCATATTTCATTATAACAGAAGATCAAAAAGTCTATTTTGAAATAAACAATGTGGAGGTTATTGATCTGTTGGAATTAACTTTTAAAAAATAAATATAGTGCTACATTTCCTGCTTTGATTCTCGGCTTTAATATCCCACATAGGTATTTGAATTATTTGGCTGAACAGGGATTCAGAGAGAGGCAGTTTTGGAAGAAAACCTGAGGCTGACATTTACTGGATTATTTTCTTCTCTTGTCTTCCAGCCCCCTTTTTCTTCCAGAAGTTTGAATTGTTTTGGAAAAATCTTTCTTATCCCTAGAGAATATTTGTATGTCTCTTACCGCATTTTTAACAGTGACCACTGCAAAGATTTCCCATGTTCTTCCAAACTCCTAAACCCCATTCACCACCTTATATTTGGTGCATTTCCATGCCTTTTAATTAGCAGAAGACTGTGTTCTGCATGAGCTCAATTGATCTCTGTTCTCCTCACTTTCAAGATTCTCTGTATTTTTTTCTTTTTACCCACGTTCTTCTCAAGGAGAAGAAAATAAATCTCAGAGGAGAAAATAGACTTTCTCCGGATGGAAGGTATTTTTAACTCCTCTCATTTTTTTTAAAAAAAGCAATCCCTTTAAAAAAAGCATTTTCTCTTTTATAAATATAATTTCATTCCTCTCATTAGGAAAAAGAAAATTGAACCATTGGAAAAAATAGAAAAAAAGTTTCCTATATCCCTCCTGCCCAAGGCCAGCAGCTTCTGTTACCATTTTAGTACTCTTAACTGCTTTTTCCCCGCTCTGGACTGTTTTCTACTAGAAAAAACAAGTGTCGTGCTCCAGTCTGAAAGAAATGCACCCTGCCACCCCCAACCCCAAGCACTTCACCTCTTCTATTCTTATCCCTTCCTTTTGCTTTCATTGGATAACTCTAGGGATGGAAAGTCACTGCTTTCCATTTCTTCTTTAACTCCCTTTATCAGGTCTAAACCTTACTACTTCACTGAAACTGTTATCATTAAGGGCGAACTCCTGACTTGTGGGCTGAATTTGACGCTGCTCACCAGTTGGCCATCTTAAATCTCTCTTCCTTAACTTCTAACTTTAGATTCTCCCCCTGCCCTCTCTCTCTCTGAGGGCACCCACTTTTGCCCACCCTCTATATGTGAGCATTCTCTAAGAATCCACTATAGGTCCTCATAATGAACAATTAACATGCTATGAAACCATAAAAATATAGTTTACAAAAACTGTTATCATGGCTCATGAAATAATCAGTTGCAAATGTTCAGGAGCTGATGTAGATATTTTTATAGTTTATTTTGTATTCTAGATGTTCCTTTTCTCTCTGTCAAGGTCACTAATTTTTAACTGTGTTTTTGTTATTGTTTTACCACTTTATAACTCTAGAATGACCTGTACATGTAAACAGTCCCTAGCCTCTGCATAGGGGAGAACAATTACAAAGTGTTGCCCTATACATACTCTAGCCTGGTAAACTGCAGAGTGAGCTTTATTGCGAGGATTAAAGATGGATGCACAATGTCTGACCCATGAATAGACATCAAAAAGTGGCAGGTGTATTTATTTGTATCCCCATCCACAGTGCTCAGGTTACTGTTGGTCCTGGGGTGAAAGTTCAATAAATGTCTATGAACTTGAGGCTGGACATGAACAGACATTTTGCAAGAAAGAAGGGAGAGCTGAACAGGAACTTAAATGCCAATAAATTACCTAGATTTCATTTTTCTTGTCAAGAGCCATTGCATTATCAAGCAAGTTTAAATGTGTGTCAGGGACTATGTAGATTTCTTTTTTTTATGAAGAAAATAAAGAAGAAAACCACCAGTGCTTAGACAGAATAAAATATTCTCCCATGGTTCTAGTTAAGGAAGTGCCAGAGTTGCTTATAGCTATAATCACGGTTAATGGGGCTAAAATATTTGTACTCTAAGTTTTTGAGTTATTTGTAGCTTTCATCAATTAGACTAAACTTGGGCAAGCTGAACTATTATTAATTTACACATTAATCTGACATGCATATTGTAGGGTAGATTAATGCTTCAGGGAATGCACTGTCAGAGAAGTAGAATGGAAAAATCTCTCTGTGACTGACAAGCTATGACATCTAGGCAGTGAGTATACTCATCTAGGCAGTGAGTATCCTTGACTTGTAGGAGATTCAAAAAGCAAATGTGATAAGAGTTCAGTAGAGGGAGAGAGCTCTTCCAGTTGAGATCATCACTTCCTGGACCAAGAGGCATTTACACTGGCTATTATAAAACAGTTAAGCATCTCAATAAATGTTTATCTTGCTTTTCATTTGGACTGGTTTCCTCCTCTCCTCCACATCCACAGACAGAAACTCCATGCCCGCTCTCTGTGGTCAGCAATGACCCTATAAACCAGGATACTTACTGGTCATTTAGATCTGCACCTATCTTGTTTCAGAGAAGTCAGTCTTAATGGCAAATTCTGAGAATCAGGACAGGATGAACCTGTGGCATCTCCTAGGCTGGTAATCAGAGTGCTGGGCTTCATGCTGTGGGGGATGTGTTCTGCTTGACTGTGTCCTTGAATCAATTTGGACTAATATTACCCCCAAGCAAGTTCTGCACACATCCTTTTCAGGAATTTAATCTTGGCGGTGATGTGCTGCTGATAGTGACCATTAGTCTCATTCTAACAAGACCATTTGAGACAAATTGGACGTGGTAACGTGCTTGGGTTTGGTGCGCCTGCTCTTGTCGTTTCTTCTCCTTGCGCCCCTCCACACTCGCCTGAGGAGATGCAGGACAGGAAGGTGACTTCATTTCACAAAGGTGTTTATAAAATCAGAAGGCAATTCAGCCTTTGTTCTGTCTCTTTTGTTCAATTATTTAATGTCTTGTTTCTGTCAGCAATCAATAAAGACTTGGTGGGTGTTATATGTATAATACTAAACCCACTGTAGTGAAAAAATTAAGATGGATAAGGCCACATGTGAAAAAATGTAGGTACAAAATAGTAAATGCAAAGGGAAAATTCTTGGTATGAGGTAATATAGAAGAGCCCAGAGGAGTTATTGACCTGTAGAAAATAGCTCCTTTTCTGGTTAGAAATAAAATGAGGCAGAAAAATATAGGGGCATGCTTGTAATTCCTTCCTCATGTCATTTCTCTTCTCCTTCCTGTGTTCCTTTATACTAACCAAAAGAAAAAGGGAAGTAAGGAGGTAGCTCCCTGTCAAAAATAAATTTCCAAGGAATTGTTGTTGAGGTTTTGATCCATTATTTCTGTGTTTCTAGTCAGGAAAATGAAACCACTAAAGATTATTTAATCATGTTTGTTACTCCCATTTTTGGCTTATTTTAACCTTCAAATACTAAAAGCATAAAAACAAAAAAATTATGAAAAATCATATAATTAAGACTCAAAATCTATACATGTTCTGCAATGAGGAATAGAGAAGTGAAGGAATTTCTCAGTATTTTAGTCAAAAAATCTACTGCCATCTTGCACTCCTTAGATATATCGAGGCTAACTCTGAGCCTGGAGAGGCTCAAACAAAAAGTAGAATCAGCAATTGTCTTATCAATGTCTCTTCTATTCTAAGTGATTAAAACCCTAAGATATTATTTTTATGATGCAGGAATCTTCCTGGGTTATTTGAACAATTGCTAAACAATTAAGAGTTAAAGGAATTTCAATTTAGGAAAGACACCTTCATTGGTCTTAATGTTTTAATAAATGCCTTGTTAGTCTGTTTTGATCTGACAATGAAAAACTCACATCATAACACAAAAATTAGAGCCAGTGAGCCCCGGGAGAGCACAGTCAGCCATTTTCCTCAGATGATACCTGCCCAACTTGACACAATCCTGCTGTGAGAGAAAAATTGGTAGCTAAAACAAAGTAGCTACAGAGTTTCTGCAAATATAAATGCTAAAATAAAAAGCCTAAAGCTCAACATTCAGAAAACTAAGATCATAGCATCTGGTCCCATCACTTCATGGGAAGTACACGGGGAGACAGTGGAAAGAGTGTCAGACTTTATTTTTGGGGGCTCCAAAATCACTGCAGATGGTGACTGCAGCCATGAAATTAAAAGACGCTTACTCCTTGGAAGGAAAGTTATGACCAACCTAGATAACATATTAAAAAGCAGAGACATTACTTTGCCAACAAAGGTCCATCTGGTCAAGGCTATGGTTTTTCCAGTAGCCATGTATGGATGTGAGAGTTCGACTATAAAGAAAGCTGAGCACTGAAGAATTGATGCTTTTGAACTGTGGTGTTGGAGAAGACTCTTGAGAGTCCCTTGGACAGCAAAGAGATCCAACCAGTCCATCCTGAAGGAGATCAGTCCTGGGTGTTCATTGGAAGGACTGATGCTGAAGCTGAAACTCCAATACTTTGGTCACCTCATGTGAAGAGTTGACTCATTGGAAAAGACCCTGATGCTGGGAGGGATTGGGGGCAGGAGGAGAAGGGGACGACAGAGGATGAGATGGCTGGATGGGCAAGCTCCAGGAGTTGGTGATGGACAGGGAGGCCTGGCGTGCTGCGACTCATGGGGTTGGACACAACTGAGCGACTGACCTGACTGAAGGGGAAATCGTATGTTGACCATTACTTCTCCTTTGAATCAGCATCCAGAATGTTTGTACACAACATTCTTATTCAGTCTCACCACTTTTCTTCTCAGAAAGAGTAAATCTTAAAAACAAAACAAAACAAAAAACCCATTATCCTGTTCTGTTTGTCCAGGAAAATGCACCTGGGTTTTAAAAAAGCTTTGGCCATGAT
The DNA here is from genome assembly GCF_963930625.1 of Muntiacus reevesi. Taxonomy (NCBI): domain Eukaryota; kingdom Metazoa; phylum Chordata; class Mammalia; order Artiodactyla; family Cervidae; genus Muntiacus; species Muntiacus reevesi. The sequence continues at coordinate 69,298,333 of NC_089249.1, forward strand.
ATGCAGCATATGGGGCCTTAGTAGGGATCAAACCACATCCCCTGTCTAGGATCGAACCACGTTCCCTGCACTGGAAGCACGGAGTCTTAACCTCTGGACCACCAGAGATGTACTCTCCACATTTTTTTTTTTTTAATTCCAGATTTTTAAAATTGTAGACCTGCTATGGTAATATTCCCACCAGGAGGCAGCTTCATACCTTGCATCTTCCATCAGCCCCAGTGAGATGGCAATTCCCTGTCAATGTGAAAGAAATGCTCTTTGAGTGACCTCAGGTTAGGGCTGAGCCTCACGGCCCCTGGTTATAAATGTGCAGTACAAACTTCTTCCTAAATGTATGCTTTAGTTTGTAGAGATGATTTGTTTGTATTATTTGAGATTCAGCTTTGTCTATTTTTTATTGGATTCTAAAATCTTGGTTGTCAGCATATACTCTCCCACTGGGAGTTCTGTAGTTTTAATAAGCAGATTTCCTTGTAAGCCAGGGAGAAAAGGCATGTGTGAAATGAATAAATCCTGCAATGATCAGAAAAAAAATGATCTCTGTGGGTTAAATTGGTGTATAAAGTGTAGCCCTGATGAAGCAGGGAACATGAATTCAAGACCCATAGTAGGAAAACTGGATTTTATTCAGTCTGGAAAGAAAAGACCACAGTTGGAGACACTGTCATGGGATAACCAAGAATATCAAGACACAGCTGCAAGACAAATACTCTCTGATTCTGAAAAGGGACAACCCTAACCAAATTGTTCAACAAAGAAGAAAATATGCAAGATAGATGTAGGAAATCAAACCCAACTCATCAAACCCACTTGATCAGAATAAAACAACTATACCTCTGTTTTTCTGAGAATGTCATCAGCTATAACATTTCAAAGAAATGCAGGTCCAAGTCATTGTTGGTGTATGTGGTTAACTTCCTTCTAATGCATCTTTTTCTGTCTCCTTTTTCTTTCCTAATGCTTAATTTAGACCCTCGCTGGACGAGGCCCTGCAGTGGCGTGATTCCCTGGACAAGCTCCTGCAGAACAATTGTAAGTCTGGGGAAAAAAGAGCAATCGTAAATTTGAATTATCTTTATAAATGTCACGGGAAAGAGGCCAAAAAATGGCAGCTTTAGGTTGCCGGTGCCTTCTTCTCAAATTTTGACATTTATTCAACTTTGGAAGGATGCCAAGGGAGTATGATTATCTAGCTCACTTTGGGAGAATGTGAAAATGAGTTGTTTGGAGGGCTCCTGAGTGCAGGTTGTATTCCCATTTGTCCTGCTCACTTGAAAGAGCAGAGCTAGTAGTTCGGCCTCTGTTCTTCTTAAAATTTCCATCAGTAAAACAGACACACTGCATCTTCCATCTTGGCCTCATAGTGGCTTGATATGGATTGGGTATAGCAGTGTACATATCACTAAACTCAGGCATGAGTTGGGTGGTGTTTCAAATTGCTATTAATTGCTTTTGTAACCAGCCACAGGTTGTTAACCTTGCTGAGCCTTATTTTCCTCTTCCGGCAGCATGCCTTTTATACCTTCATTCAAGATGTGACGAAAGTGAAAGCAAGAACTCCTCCCCAAGCTAATACCAATATACCTAAGTACTATTTGCCTTTCCCCAATCTAAAATCCTTACTGATTCCCAAGGCCTGAAGTATCAAGTTTAAATTTCTAGTTCTTAGAATTCTCCATAGTTACTTATATTGCTGGTCTGCAGTCAAACTGAACTGTTCTCCCCTCCATTTCTATGTGTAATCCCTTTGACTAGAATATTTTGTGTTTATATCTCTATCAGTTGAAATTCTCCCCTCCCGTTAGAGCGTATCTAAATACTAAATGCCTAGTTTTCCTTGACCATCCAGAATGACTTATGTTCCCTCTGAGTTTCCAGTGCATTTTGTTTGCACATTTTTGCGTTATTTGCTGCACTGTGCTCTGAGCATAGCATCTTCCTCCTGTAAGAGCTTATAAACTCATTGACAACCAGGACTTAGTCTTTTCATCTGGATAATTTCACAACAGGAAGTGCACAGTAATACAAAAATGTTGAATCGTTTTCCCTAAAAATAGTACTTATGTAAATTATCAAACTCGCATTTTTCCATTTTCACTATAAAAATTGACTATGAAACTTTGTTCAATGCTTTGCAAAAATAAGAATTTAGAAAATATTTCCCACAGGACCATCAAGATTCAGAGACATAGAGTAGGTGGCAAAGGATGTATGTTGAACTGTATACAAATGTTTTTTGTCTTGTTTTTGGTGAGGTAATCTGTTTACCTCTGATAGAATCAGCATCTAATATCTGGAGGCAGATAGTGACCAAAGTCACTAATTTGAAGCTTTCTTTTTTTTTTCCATTTATTTTTTATTAGTTGGAGGCTAATTACTTTACAATATTGTAGTGGTTTTTGCCATACATTGACATGAATCAGCCATGGATTTACATGTATTCCTTCTCAATATTATCCACTTTTGATTTTCTTTTTTAAAAAATTTACTTTATTAAAGTATAGTTGATTTATAATGTTGTCTTTCTGCTGTACTGCAAAGTGATTCAGTTATCTGACTTTCTTTTTATTTCTTATGCTAAACAGAATACTCAGTCCTGATGCATATAAAGTGTTCAACAAATGTTTATTGAATAACTGGGTTAATAAATGACTTCATTATCCTTCTTGGTCACAGACATTTCATGAAGTCAACTAGGAGAAAAATATTTATGTTTATCAGTTGACTTATTTATTGTGTTACCTGTGGTTTTAGGGCCAATATCTGACAAATGAATTATGCCTACCCTGGGTACATGTATTTATTGCTACTATCAATAAACAAAATTAGAAGAACTGTTGTCATGTTTTTAAAACTATTAAGGAGAAAGATATAAATTTATATGCCCTTTCACAATCCTTTTCAGTTACACTAATCCTTAGGGCCACATGTTTATATGTTTCTGGCTTATAGGAGATAAAGAACTATTAGAATAAGTTAAGCCAGAGACACTGTTAACACCTGGCATTTTGGGACTGAAGTTTTTCAACTTGCAAGTAGTTGATTTCCATGGTGTAAGCCTGAGATCTGATATTCTTGCAGTAATGTTTTCTGCTTCTTAAAGGGGAAATATGTATATGCATATATATGTGTGTGCAAATATATAAGATTCAACTTTTATTTAATTAGAATATTTTAATATTTAAATATTAAAATATTTTAAAATTGTATATACTATGTATGTGTCTTGAGTACATATATGTGTGTGTGTATAATCTTAAGTTCCACATCATTATCTTCTTAAGTAACTAAGAGTTTTAAGATTTGGACAATTTCCGTAAGTAATAATTGGGAAAACATTTGATAACTGTTTCAGTCAAAAGTCTTTCCTTGAAAGGGTATTTATCCATCCAAACGAGCACAAATAATGAAAAGGGTTTCTGGTATGGACACAGAGATCTCACAGAAATTAAAAAGAGCAGACCCTGTAGGAAGTGGTGCCCTGGGTACGTAACGCAGCCTCTCCCTCCCTCCACCTTGTTTCTCCGCCCACGTCTCTGCCTCTCTTCCGTTCTGTCTTTCCATTTCCCCACCTCTCTCTGCTTCTACGACACCATCTCTCTTGTCACTTTGTCTCTGCTTCTCTCTGTCTACTTCTAAAGAAGGATGCGTGCCCAAATAATTCCACCCCAACACCATCCGCCTAAAAGAAGCAGTTTTTGTCATATTTCCCCAAACACTAGTTTTCATGCATTGTGGATAGCTAAGCCAAACTTTGGCAACTCAGTTCTTATGAGATATTCTTTGAATCTGCAAAAACTAATGGTCTATAACCAGAACTATTGCGATTCTGACATTAGCTATGATTGACTCAGAGTAGGTAATAAAGAAAGATACATTTGAAAAACATGCACTAGAAGCATCATGACTCCTTCTTGCATGTTTGTTTGATAAATTAAATCATTTAACCTCAGAGAGTGTCATGTTTGTTGACTTATGAGGAACATTTGACATTCTCTTGTGCTAATGTAGGATACTGATTCTCATCATTGATATAGTCCCCCAAGCCTTCCTTAAATCCATGTTTTACTTAAATTTTTTTGAGTGAAAATGGAATGATTTGGTACCAAACCATTAAAAAACTAAGACTGTTAAGCTGCTACTCAATCTTTTCTCTTCCACAAGATTATTTATTTTTTCTTTCTTATAAGAAAATATTCTTTATTGATATATAATTGATTTACAATATTGTGTTGTGTACAGAATATTTATTTTTTAACTGATTATATTAAGCCTATTAAAACCTAATAGACCTTACCTAATAACCTATTCAAAATCTTTTTTAATTGCCCAGTATATTTGACTCTTCTGAAAAAACACCAATTTCTTATGTTTTCGTCTTCAGTTTTCTATACAGAACCATCTGTTTTCTTTTTGAAGTTCCATGGGTTGTATAACTGATGCATTGCTTTTTAAACACAAACACAGATTGCATGTGGGCATTTAAATGAGACAGTGACCTTAAACTCTTCCACGCGAATATTTTCAAGAGCGGAGGAAGAATGAAGCATAACCCAGTAGCCACAGAGTTTTTATGTGAATCTCTTTGCCCCAGGAATTCCAAAAGGTCAGAGCATTTTCTTGAAACATCTTTGAGATTTGGACTCTCACATGGGGAATGGAATAGCCTGGATCTGGGCTCCTCTTTTTGTTTCTGTCTGCATTCTCCTTTACTTTTCTTCTTTGATTTCCAATTTTCTCCCTTTTGTCTGGCTGTTCTTTATCATCATCTTACTCACTAGTAGTCACAACTTTCTTTAAAGCAATAGCTATAAAAAAGCAGTAGCTTACATTTATTATTCATCATCATATGCCAGTCACTGTTCTATACATTTTGCATATATTAGCTTATCTAATGATTTCAATAATTTTAGCACTTGGATATGAAAATAATTTATATTTTTCAGAAAAAGCAACTGAGACAGAGAGAGTTTAGGTAACTTGCCCATGAAATAAAATACTACAGCAATAGCAAAATCAGTAAATTTATTTTTCCTTAATGTTTGTGCTCTTCAGTTTTGAGACATAGGAGGAAATTTTTATCTCAGTGAGTCTTATTTTATTCAGTTTGAACCTTTATTAAATATTAGGTCCACAGATTTATACTAAGAGGTGGGATGCTTTTGAGAAAGGGGCAAAGATAAATGAAACTCGAACCTTGAACTCAGATAATCAACAGCATCCTGGGAGAAAGAGTCATAGTAGCAAATAATTCCATGAGAAAAAAAAAAAAAGGTGATCACTTCTCTTATACGAATCCAGGAAATGGATTCAGTACACGGGAAAGTTATTTTCTGAGTTCATTCCTTGGCTAGGATGTCTTGCTAATATGGTAAATGTTATTGTTGTGGTATCCTGGAATGTATCCTCAGGTCATAAATAACAATGTTTTGGAAGACTAGAATTTTAGCTCTACCTTTTTAAAGGATGTGGAAAGGGTGATTCAGAATGTCTGAATCACTATGTTATGGGGACATGGGGCTAATGAGAGTTAATTGGCCCTACACTTATTGTGTGAAGTTATTGCTTCCTCTGCAGTCTTACACCTGATAGTGTGGGAGCTCATTAGACTTCATTCCTATCATCATTTCCTAGCAGCTAGAAAGTGCCTGGAAATTTTCTCATTTCAGCAGAAACTAACAAACACCTTTTGTTTAAGAAACAATAAAAACTTTAAGGATGATAGAGAACTCAGTCTTTATTTCTTCTTTCAGCATGTACTATTGATTCCTATGTCACTAAATGATAACACATCAGTTCAGTTCGTTCAGTTCAGTCGCTCAGTCATGTCTGACTCTTTGCAACCCCATAGATTGCAGCACGACAGGCTTCCCTGTTCATCACCAATTCCTGGAGCTTACTCAAACACTTGTCCATCGAGTCGGTGATGCCATCCAACTATCTCCTCCTCTCTTGTCCCCTTCTCCTCTTGCCCTCAATTTTTCCCAGCATCAGGGTCTTTTCCAATGAGTCAGTTCTTTGCATTAGGTGGGCAAAGTATTGGAGTTTCAGCTTCAGCATCAGTTCTTCCAGTGAATATTCAGGACTGATATCCTTTAGGATGGACTGGTTTGATCTCCTTGCAATCCAAGGGACTCTCAAGAGTCTTCTCCAACATCACAGTCCAAAAGCATCAATTCTTTGGCACTCAGTTTTCTTTACAGTCCAACTCTCACATCCATACACGACCACTGGAAAAACCACAGCTTTGACTAGACGGACCTTTGCTGGCAAAGTAATGCTGCTGCTTTTTAACATGCTGTCTAGGTTGGTCATAACTTTTCTTCCAAGGAGCAAGTGTCTTTTAATTTCATGGCTGCAGTCACCATCTGCAGTGATTTTGGAGCCCCCCAAAATAAAGTCTGTCACTGTTTCCACTGTTTCCCCATCTATTTGCATGAAGTGATGGGACTGGTTGCCGTGATCTAGTTTTCTGAATGCTGAGTTTTAAGCCAACTTTTTCACTCTCCTCTTTCACTTTCATCAAGAGGCTCTTTAGCTCCTCTTCACTTTCTACCATAAGGGTGGTGTCATCTGCATATCTGAGGTTATTGATATTTCTCCCAGCAATCTTGATTCCAGCTTGTGCTTCATCCAGCCCAGTGTTTCTCATGATGTGCTCTGCATGTAAGTTAAATAAGCAGGGTGACAATATACAACCTTGGTGTACCCCTTTCCCAATTTGGAACCAGTCTGTTGTTCCATGTCCAGTTCTAACTGTTGCTTCTTGACCTGCATACAGATTTCTCAGGAGGCAGGTCAGGTGGTCTGGTATCCCCATCACTTTCAGGATTTTCCAGTTTGTTGTGATCCACACAGTGAAAGGTTTTAGTGTAGTCAGTGAAGCAGTAGATATTTTTCTGAAACTCTCTTGCATTTTTGATGATCCAGTGGATGTTGGCAGTTGGATTACTGGTTCCTCTGGCTTTTCTAAATCCAAACATCTGGAAGTTCACGGTTCACATACGGTTGAAATCTGGCTTGGAGAATTTTGAGCACTACTTTGCTAGTGTCTGAGATGAGTGCAATTGTGTGGTAGTTTGAGCATTCTTTGGCATTGCCTTTCTTTGGGATTGGAATGAAAACTGACCTTTTCCAGTCCTGTGGCCACTGCTGAGTTTTCCAAATTTGCTGGCATATTGAGTGCAGCACTTTCACAGCATCATCTTTAAGGATTTGAAATAGCTCAACTGGAATTCCAGCACCTCCACTAGCTTTGTTCACAATGATGATTCCTATGGCCCACTTGACTTCGCATTCCAGGATGTCTGGCTCTAGGTGAATGATCACACCATCATGGTTATCTGCATCATGAAGATCTCTTTTTGTATAGGTTTTCTGTGTATTCTTGCCACCTCTTCTTAATATATTCTGCTTTTGTTAGGTACATACCATTTCTGTCCCTTATTGAGCCCACCTTTGCATGACATGTTCCCTTGGTATCTCTAATTTTCTTGAAGACATCTATAGTCTTTCCCATTCTATTGTTTTCCTGTATTTCTTTGCATTGATCACTAAAAAGACTTTGTTATCTCTCCTTGCTATTCTTTGGAACTCTGCATTCAAATGGGTATACCTTTCCTCTTCTCCTTTGCCTTTCCCATCTTGTCTTTTCTCAGCATTTGTAAGGCCTCCTCAGACAACCATTTTGCCTTTTTGCATTTCTTTTTCTTGGGGATGGTCTTGATCCCTGCCTCCTGTACAATGTCACAAACCTCTGTCCATAGTTATTCAGGCTCTCTGTGTATCAGATCTAGTCCCTTGAATCTATTTGTCACTTCCACTGTATAATTGTAAGGGATTTGATTTAGGTCATGCCTGAATGGCCTATGAAAGCACATTGTGCTGGAAATATTGGCAGGAGTGAGGAAAAATACATCTGATCTTATCCTGGTGAACATTATCAAGTGTTTTTAAAGCAATTCTTCTAGGTCGGTTACTAGAGAAAATTGTTTATCATACCTACCATCACTTCCCAATGTATTTTTTGGTGTTGCTCAATTTTAAAAAAATGTGTTAATGTTAAGTACAGGGAGAAGGGTTTAAAATGCAAAGTTTCTTGTTTGGATTCAGAATTGTCAGTGACCCTAATTCAAGTTAATTATAACTTAGCAATTCTGTTTCTTTAATATTGAGTGCAATTGCTGGGAACTGTGAGGGATAGAAAGACAAAATGTATAGAAGGAAAATTGAAAAAAGACAATGTTATATTTCTGGCTTAATCATTATATTTTGTGCATATTGTTTGAAATCGTTGCTTTGGGCAATGACTAATGAGTGAAAATTAGAATCTATAAAAAGAAGTAGGGAGAAATATTCAAGAGGAATGGAAATAGAAATTAGGTCAAAGGAAATGAATTCAGTACATGAATATGTTCTCCAAGTAAAACTAATGAATTGTAGAAGTGTCTTCTGATGAGGAACAAGTTAGAGGAAATGTAGACCTTAATGTACCAGTCAGTCCAGCCTTCGGCCTGGGAGGCAAATGCCAAGCCAGGCATGCCTGTGACTCTGATATAGTCTGTGGAGAACTAAAATTTTCTCTCCTTCCTTTAGAAGTCCACTTACCTTACATAATAAATATGCATGGATTCTCTCTCAGTACATACAGATTTGTTGGAATTTGGGTTAAAAACAGTATCTCTCTATCATCTACTCTCTATCTATCTAGATATATATCTAACTATCTATCTATGTCAGCTTTAAAAGGAGGAAAATATTGAAGATATAAAGTGATTTTTCCTTTGTTCCTCTTCATTTGCTTCCTAATTCCTGACCTTGTCTTCAACTTACCTACCACTTTGGAGCTTAGAACTGCAGAACAAGGTTAGAAGAAAGAAAAAAAACAAAAGGATCAGACCCAAGAATCTCTAATACACATATTTGCATAAGATATACATATATATGGGCTTCCCTGGTGGTTCAGATCGTAAAGAATCTGCCCTCAATGCAGGAGACCTGGGTTTACAAGCTGAAATATATTCTATATGAGCAACAGTACTCTGAAAACAGAACCACAGCAGTCATAATTACACTTAATTTAATATGTTCTAAAGACTGATGCTTCATTGATGGGTGTAGTAACTACTCTACACGTGGGCCCCTTCATCAGGCCCCTACCACTCCTCCTTCAGATCTCAGGTCTCACTTTCTCATATAGGCTTTCTTTAAATGTAAAATCAAGTTAGGACCCTTTTGTTACTCTTACTATCTTTTATATTGCTTTCTTTTGCTGTGTATACATTTTTTGTGTATGTTTCTTCATTTTCTTGTCTACCTCTCCAGAATCTTCACTGGGGCAGGTATCATGTCTATTTTACTTACCGTAATTCCTCAAACATAATATTTACTCCAAAAATCAACTTTAGAAAGAAAAAAAACTAAGTAGTTGATACGCAAGAATCAACATTAATATTACTTACACTACCAAATCAAGTTTTAAGTGTATTTTTTTTCTTTTTGGTAACTGATCAGCATCCAGAATGGCGTTAAGTGTTCACAGTATTCCTCAGTGCTCTCTGTACAGTTAAACCTTTATCACCCACATATAGGCTGTCTGTATTTGAATCCCAGCTCTGCCACTTTCCAGTTGGTTAACTAATAGAAAGTTACTTGATCTCTCTGACTTCATTTGTAAAATAGGATATAGCAGCCTCTGCCTCTTAGGTTTGTAATGATTAACAAATGAGCTAATTTTAGTTAGGTTATTACACAGATAACAGAAATGTGTTATAAATAAACCTAGGCTACAACATGGGCTATAGTGATAGATAGATAGAATACATTTCCTCAAATAACCTTTTTCCTTGCTAGATGGACTTGCCAGCTTCAAAAGTTTCCTGAAGTCTGAATTCAGTGAGGAGAATCTTGAGTTCTGGATGGCCTGTGAAGATTACAAGAAGATCAAGTCCCCTGTCAAGATGGCTGAGACAGCAAAGAAAATTTATGAAGAATTCATCCAAGCGGAGGCTCCTAAAGAGGTTGGTCCTGATTGGAAGGTGGGTGGGAGTGGTCAATGGGGGTCAGCTCAACAACTTCCCAGGAAGGATTTCCATCTGCAGTACAGTTTGCAGCTAAAGGTTATTCCTATTTGAGAGTGGGCCACCTTTCTTAAACACCTACTGATTCCAAAAGCAGAGCAGTGCAATCAAGCAGATATGAACTTGAATTCTGCTTAAACCACTTTCTAAACAGTGTAGGTCTCTCTTCAGCGGCATGTAATCACGAATGAGGATAATACAGGTTGTATGATCTCGGATGAAGTACTCAGTCTCTCTGAACTTAGTTTCTTTCTTTGGGAAAAGGAGGAAAATGAAGACTATTTTGCAGGATTGTTGTGAGGATGAAATTAAACAGTGGATGTGAAAATATATATCTCAGCATTTGAACAAATCAATGTCTGATGAGTATTTCTATCATTTCATCTTTTCACTTTTCCCCTTTCCTCTCTTTCTTTTCATTTTTGGTGAAAATTCTCTCTTTTCCATCCTATTCTCCACCACCCCCTGGTTTCCCCTAGGGCTTTTTCATTTACTTTCTGGTCTGGACAAGGTTTCTACTCATGAAAATCAAATGATTACATGATAACAGTGCTACAGATGTTGGAGGACAATATAATATTAATTAACTCTTAAAGATGTGTGTTGATTTCAAAGAGGCTTTAGGGTAGTTTATCTGCCCTTTCCTATTTGTGAAACTGAATTGAAAAGATTTTTTGTGGAATTCAGGATGGCCTCAGCAAGACCCATTCATCATGTTTTGGTCACGTCACCAATTTCACATTGCACACTATAATTCAACCTGGACATCGAACATCTCATCAAAATTTGAGGTGAGGTACAGTGGTGATCTGAGCAAACTCTCTAGGCAGGCAGTAATTAACTTAAGATGATTTGAGAGAGGGAAACCCTAATATCCTTTTTCTCTCACAGGTGTTCAAGACACTTGAGGTTCTACCACTTGATATTTATTCCTTTGGTAACGCATTACTCATCACTGATCCTTTTTAAAGGGCAACTTTTGGCTTCCCTGGTGGCTCAGACCGTATAGCATCTGCTGGCAATGCGGGAGACCCGGGTTCGATCCCTGGGTTGGGAAGATCCCCTGGAGAAGGAAATGGCAACCCACTCCAGTATTCTTGCCTGGAGAATCCCATGGACAGAGGACCCTGATAGGCTACAGTGTATGGGGTCGCAAAGAGCTGGACACAACTTCGCTTTCATTTTCATTTTTATCTGAATGGATTATTATAATCTAATAATCAAATTAGATTATGTATCTAATGCCAACAGATGAGCCACCTCCATGACACAGGAGGTGGAGGTGAGGAGCAGAGACTATAGAGTACTGCAGGTGAAGGTGGGGAAAGTGAGAATCCTAGCATGCACCTGGGTTTAGTCTTACTGTGGGAATTACTTTGGAATCCTCTCTAGAACCCCTCTTCCACTCCTCAATCTCGCACCCCTTGCATGTGTATTGGCTTTCCCTTACTTCTGATGCCATTTGTGCTGGGCTGTTCTGTCAGCAAGGAATCTTTGTGATGTTGCCTAGGACATTAATGCGCTGTTAGTATTAAATGTGACACAATTTCCTGACTTTGACTGATTTCCCATTTCCAATCTATCTTCTTATCACCTTCATTCCTCTTCACAGAAGTCTAGGATTTGAATATATGCAGATGATGGAGACCCATCCAGGCTACTGCTAGGTGCTCTGAGCTCTAGGAAAACACTGTTCTCAAAGTTCCTTGCTAGAACACTCATGGGTATCATGAAAATATGAGAAATTAAGAATGGAGTTTCAAAATAAATAAAACCCTTGCTGAGTTACTAGAATACACAAATGATGGCCTTCATTATAAGGACCTCTGGGCTCTAATTAAAATAGCTTTGGCCTCCAGCCTCTGCGTTGAGCATCAGAGGGATATAAATCCTACTCCTGTTATATAATAAACACTCTGTGAATGTTTGTGAGATGAATGGATAAAGGTATACCAACTCCAGACCTTTCTTGATGTATGACTTTGGGCAAGTTTCTAGCTAAAGCCTTCTAATTCTCAATTCTCTTTGATTGCAGTAATTTCATGTATGTGTGTGGTGTGTGTGTATATACCCAGAGGATGTTTAATAAATTGTAGCTATTGTTTTTAAAATTAGCTTGCATTTTGACAAAAATCTGAGATTTCATTTTTAGAAACATGTTTTTATTTATTTACTTATTTTTTACTATTTATTTTTGGTTGCACTGGGTCTCTGTTGCTGTGTGTGGGCTTTCCCTAGTCGTGACAAGCAGGAGCAGCTCTTCCTCGCAGTGCATTGCGATAGCTTCTCTTGTAGAGCACAGGCTCTTGGCGCAGACTTCAGTAGTTGAAGCACACGGGCTCAGTAGTTGCGCCTTGCAGGCTCTAGAATACAGGCTCCATGGTTGTGATGCATAGTCTTAGTTGCTCTGCTGCATGTAGAATCTTCCCATACCAGGGACTCAGCCTGTGTCTCCTGTGTTAGCAGGAGGACTCTTATCCACTGTATCACCAGGGAAGACCTACTATTTCATTTCGATGAATACCAGAATGACCTGTGTAACAAGTTTACCCAGGCAAATAATAATCTAAATTTTCTTTATCTGAATATTCACTTCAGTTCTTTAATATCAGGAACTGAAGGAGAGATACAGTGGTAAAAAATTGGAACTGAGATTTAAAAATGAGAATTAACCTTGTATAGTTTGATAAACAGATAATTTGTATACTAAAAATTGTCATGTCCATATCTTACTAAGAATTTTTTTCTTTGCTCAGTAGTATACAGATGAGTATATATCAAAATGATTCATTAGAGGAGCCCATGTACATAAAAATAATAAGAAAAATAGCTGTTATTTGCTATTTATGTATTACAGAGGTTAAAATATGTATCATTTCTTTAAAAAACATATCAATTCTTTAAAAAAATTTATAACTGTTAGAAATTTTATAATTTATAATTGTTAAAAAATTTATAATTGCTTATTTTTGTTAGAAAATTTTATAATTGTTAGAAATTTTATAATTTTTAGCTTTATAATTTTCAACTATTTTGAGTAAGGCTGGCTGCTCATCTAGCTCAGTATATATTTAAGAGAAGGAAGAAGCATTGCTTTTTTTTTTTTTTTTCATTTATTTTTATTAGTTGGAGGCTAATTACTTTACAATATTGTAGTGGTTTTTGCCATACATTGACATGAATCAGCCATGGATTTACACGTGTTCCCCATCCCGATCCCCCCTCCCACCTCCCTCCCCATCCTATCCCTCTGGGTCTTCCCAGTGCACCAGCCCTGAGCACTTGTCTCATGCATCCAACCTGGGCTGGTGATCTGTTTCTGGAAGCAACCTAGATGCCCATCAGCAGACGAATGGTTAAGGAAGCTGTGGTACATATACACCATGGAATATTACTCAGCTATTAAAAAGAATTCATTTGAATCAGTTCTAATGAGATGGATGAAACTGGAGCCCATTATACAGAGTGAAGTAAGTCAGAAAGATAAAGAAGCATTGCTTTAGTGTGGCAGGAAGAACAGACTGTTCTTCACTAGCTGCTTATAGGCATGTAAATTGACCTCTTTGGATCTTGGAGTCTTCACCTGTGAAGACAGACATCTTACCTCCCCTGTGAGGCTGTTTCCAGTGCAACCTGTGAAGTTTCCACCATTCCTGCATAAGACACACAGGTTGCTCTCACCTGTGGAAAACATATCATAGCCTCCACTCACGTCGTCCTGGACCTTCGATCACAGTCACTCCTGTCTGTTCTGGCCTGGCTGTCCCCAGTCATGCCTTTGTCCCTGGCTCTGACCTAAAGACACTCCATAATTCTTTGAGCCCAAATAGCTTTTCTCAGTATCAAGAAACCTTAGCAGCCCAGGAGAGAGCCAAGCACTTCCTAACGTTTCAGTTCAGAACCATTGGTTGATTTGGGTTTCGCTTCTTCTTTACACTCAGATACAAGAGTCATTGGAATAACAACGTGATAAACAGTGATTTTTCTCAAATCAGACTCAGGCACGCCCAGACAGGCTGTACACTGCACAAGCCCAGGGGACCATTCACAGGGACCCCAACACGGATGACGTCCCTGGCAGTGACACAATGTAGTAGCCCCGCATTCAGGCCAAATAGGCCACGATGCCTCCCAACACTCCAGTCTCCTGGGTCAAAGCAAGATTGCTGGGCTTTGGAATCCTCTATCTCCACTTATGACCTTGGGCAAATCACTGTAACTCCTCTGCTCCTCAGCTGTAAAATGTGGATGTCAGTGTTGCCTCTCAGAGTTGTAAGATTCAAGGAGTTCACAGCACAGTGCTGGTGAAAGTAAAGTTCTCAGCACTCAATAAATGTTAGTTGCTATTGTTATGAATGTGGTGCTAAAACCATTGTGTCTTTGTTTGTTTCAGGAAAAAAACAAGTTTCCTTATTCTTCTAGAGACATGCATAACGTCTTGGATCCCTGATCAGAATTTCTCTCTCTTCATTCTCCCCATTGGGGTGAAATCAAATGCTGTGGTAGGAGGACTATGGGATTAGGCATCAGGACACCTAGATTCAAATTCTGAGTCTCTGCCTTCAAATACATTTATTAGCTCTGTGATCTTGAAGTCCCTATCTATCTGCCTTTCACCTAGAAAAGGAAAGACTCATTTTTTAGGGTTATTGAGAAGCTTATATGAGGTCTGTCTGAATCAGTTGTTTATTTCTAACACTGGGTGCCTAATACTGGTTAGATTGTAATCTGAGTCATGCATTTGTTGAAGCACCAGTTGCCTTACCCTACTGTGTATAAAATAGAAGTGATAAGCTATTCTAATTTCCTATGCCTCTCTTCCGCGCATGTGTTATGTGAGAGACACTTTTCTCGCTACCCCTCCTCAAACCCCACAACCTGGGCTGACTCAGTGACCCTGTTTTCTGGCTCACAGGTGAATATTGATCACTTCACGAAGGAAATCACAGTGAAGAATTTGGTGGAACCTTCCACAAGTAGCTTTGATGTGGCCCAGAAGAGAGTCCATGCTCTGATGGAGAAGGATTCGCTGCCTCGCTTTGTGCGCTCTGAATTCTACCAGGAGTTCATCAAGTAACAATACAGTCAGGCTGTGAGAATCGTCCTGAGAGTTACTGTGTCCATAATCACCCTGCACTTGCCAGCAACCCACATATCTTCCTGTAGCAGCTTGCTCAAAGATTCTGAGACGGAAAACCCCAGGGAGGGTTGCTTACTGTTTTGCCCACATTGTTTTGGATGATTATCTGTTGCCCCAATATCTTCCTTTTCCAGTTTCCCCTTCCTGCCCCCATTCTCAATTAAGCTCCACCCTTGTAAGTTGTTGTGAAACTCAGTCAGAACAACAGAAAAACTCTACTTAGGGAGATATAAAGCAGAAATATGATATCATTGAATGTGGCTCCACTTGGTAATGTATTGCCATCTAAATTGGGATGAAAAAGAATATGGACATGGAAAAACCAATTTCAAGTGAGATTAATTGATCTCATTTGTTGTTTTAATTCTGATCCAGGGAGGCCACTCATTATTTTCTGAATTTGGTTAGTAAAAGGTGGTAAGCATTTTATAAAAGAGGCAACAACTATTTGATTTTTTTAAGCAAATACATTGTTCAAAACATTGGTCTTCCTCTGAGACCATCTTTGTGTTAACTAGAGATTATAAACAAGAGATACAGCCAAGAATATATTGTGTTTATATAAAATCAATCTGAATACAACCCATGAGGTTTCTTATAATTCCCTCAGACCTTCCCACACATAAAGTTACCAAATTCTGTACTAAATCAGTAACCTGAGGTTGACAGTGGACTACTTTATAAATATATCTATGCCTCTAATAAGTAGGCCTAAAGTTTCCATTTTCAAATTAATTAAAATTTGTGTGAGTGTAAAATTCCAAAATTGCTAACTCCAATCGTGTAAAACAAAAGCATGCTGCTCATTGCAGTGGTCTTCCACCTCCGTATCAAGAGGGATATCCACTACAAAGGGGAAATCTTGTCAGACCTAAAAGGGGTAGTCATCCTATGGTGCAATCAGTTTGTTAAGTAAATGATGATTACCTTCAAAATAGCAAATTATCTTCAGAAAATAATTTGACAAAATGCAGAGGCTTTCTGAGTGAGATAGAGCTTTGCAGTACCCTGCATTTTGCAAAATGATCTGATCTTCTAGCAACTGCTCATTCCCTTCCTTATTTTGCTCACCATAGTAATGAATTGTATTATAGTCAAAATACACATTTATACCCCTAACATGCCTTACACATAGCCAATTTTTAGTAGGTTTAAACTTTTAATGCTGTATTTCATTATTATAAGTCTTACTAGTATTTCTTATTATCTTTAGTAGATTTGATTAAGCAATACATAATCTAGTAATAGAGTCCAACTGTGTATGAGGGTAACCAAGTGAGGATACTGAGTTAATTAAAAAAGTGATTTTTAAGGGATTAATAAACATCTTAAATATTTAAGTAGAAGATTACATTGTTCAGTCTTGTATTTCCTCCTTTTGTTTCTTTCTTTCATTTACAAACTCTTAGTTTCACATGTCTGTAACCTATTAATTCAGTTATTTCCCAAGAATATTGAAAGTGAAGCAACTATATGACTGCATTCTTTGAGTAAACACTGCCCACATTTGTTGGGTTTTTCTTATTTTTGTTATTTCAAAGACTAATGTGCCCTTCCTGAATACTTGCCATTTCAAACTCTGAAAATGTGACTGGGTCTAGTGCCAACAATTGCTAGTCTGGTATGAGTTCCTTCATATTTGTCAATATTGCTCACTTCAAAGAAACTGCACTGTCAAGAGGTTGACAGGCCAGGTCAACATTGTGAGCATAAGAGAGAAGTTCTCACCATGTCTGTTTGTGTAGGAGTGACAAGCAACTCACAGCAAGAATGCCCAGCCCAACCTTTCTCAGCATCCGTCTATGTTGCCCCAAAGGGGTATAAAACCACCAATCCTATACTTGCTCAAGTAGCTAGAAAATTTAAGAACCAAAGAATCTAGGTGAGTTGTCTTTTCTTAAATGCTAAAACATTTTTAAGAAAAATTTGGATGTCATTAAAATTTCAAATATTTTATTCTTATTATTTGAACTAACCAAATGTTTACAAATACCCAGAGAATTGACTAGAGACTAGAAAGTTCACCAAGATGGTTTATGTTACAAAGACTCAAGCTTACCATATTCACAAACTGACTGCACATCCTATGTAAGTGAGTAGACTTGTCAGTGGAGGATAAAAAAGTCCTTTGCCTTTTCATAAGCTGAAAACACAGGAGGCAGAAAAGCAGGAAAAGCAGCACCAGGAGGGCAGAGTTGTGAAGGCTACAAGAAGCATGAATGCCTTGCAGTCAACTGGTGACATGTACTATATATGTAAACATGATTTTAAATTTAAAGCAGTATGAACATACACATTAGCCACTCTTCTAAGTAAAAAATTAAAAGGAATATAAATATCACAGCCCCAAATGAAAAAGCAAACATATAAACATTGTCTTAGAAAGTTCTTTGACATATTTTGAAAGTGTTTTTAAACTTAGAAGAGAAAAACCTGAGCTACCAAAAATTTCCATGGTAAAACAAACAAAATAGCATTCTTTTAAATTTTGGGAAGTTAGGAAAACTAAGGTGATCTTTCCAGGAAAAGAATGTGTAATGTCTTTTATTGCTCCCTTTCCCTCCTCCCCTTCCTCCCCAATCTCCCTTGAGTAAATTGCCTGGGCAAGTACGAAGCTCAGTGGAGGAGCCCTTGGCGCTGATGTGTTCCTCGCTTGAGAAAATGTAACACAGCCCCGTGTAGATCTGGGATGTAGGGAGGTGGTCAATGGGAACAGGAATACATGCTTCTCATCCTTGAGAGAACCCTAAGATTAGGGAGGCCGGGTAACCGCCATGCCGTTTCTCTGCTTGTGTCTGATTTAGTTTGAGTTTGGCATCAGATTAGTATCTAAATCTGAGCAGAACAAAGAGAAACACTACCTATTCTAGAGTAAGTTAGGAGGCTGTGTTCCATGTTTATCTGCTAAAGCAGTGCTTGTTCATATGAGTAACCACCAACACACACATACCCACACACACAAACACACACAAATAGACACCTTCTGAAATGTAGAACTGATGTGTTTCAGTAATTTTGTTTTCAAATCAGTAGAAGCAAATTTATAAACACATTTTGTGCCCCACTCCCAAAACCACCCATGTCCTCATTCTCTACTGTAAAGTTATGCTTTAAGCAGGTTTCAGTTTTTAGTGCATAAGGAGAAGAATTTGTTAAAGAAATTGTTTTTATTTTTGCCTTCTATAGAGCCATCGGTTTTGCTTGGTTGTTATTCTCTGTATACGCTCCTTTTCAATAGGGTGGAGTTATTATTATTTCACAAAGTATAACAAATCAGTTGGTAAACTAATAAAAATTCTTTGTCAGGAATTTGTCAAGCTATCTGTCTCATCGCAAATTTGATAATTTGAGAATCATTTCAAAGTCTATTTGTATTTCAGGGAAATGATTTTTACTCTTGAAATCATTCCTTCTCATAGCCATTTTCTTTGTTTCCTGGTAATTTAGCAAGTTTGGTAGAAATAGGGTTATGAGAAAAGAAAGGGCGTAAAGGAGGAGTGAGAAGTGGTAAGAAGAAAGTACCTAGACTTACCTACAAAGTGAGTCCATTCACTAGGAAACATTTAAGAGCATCTCCACTTGATTGAAAATCAAACAGCCTTTTGACGTCACCACCAAGATCTGCAGGAAGGCATTTCTTGACTAATAGGGAAGCTAGATGTGAAACTCCACTTTAAAATCCTAGGGAGTCTTGATTAGATAAAAGAAGAAACATGGAGGCCATCCCTCCCCCAGTGGGTTTGCATGTGCCAGAGAGCAGAGCATGGAGAACGCAGTTTCTAATATCTGAATGTCCAAACCCAAGGGCCAGACAACTCTGTAGGTTCTGGACATGAGGTTTTATTATATCTCAGTTTATGGGTTTGCCAGTTTCTCCATTCTATTAGATAAGTGTGTGTTTAATAGTTGCTTTGGACAAGGCTCCTTAACAATTTAGCAACTACTCCCTGTGTTAAACATATTTTCACCCAAAGAGGTCATGCGGCAGATCAGAGCCATAGATATTAAAAGAAAGGCTTCCCCCACCATCCTGTAACTGAGAAGATCAAGTCTTCCAACTAAGACATTAATAGCTTTGAATGGAAACTCACAGCGTAAAGGGAAAAAAACTTTGGAGTACTATCCTCACCTCACAGTTTAACAATAATCTTGTCTAGTAGAGAAGCTACAAATTCAACTCAACATTTATACCTAGTTTGATAAGTCTCTTCTTTTCTCACCTGAGAAAATTTTCCTTCTCTTTCACACCTATGTCTCCATTTCTCTTCTCCTCCAGCATGAGGGTACATTTAAAATAGTTGAGTCTAACCACATTTATCTAATAATGAATACAATTAAAGCATTTAACTCCCTATCTAGAAACATGTATAAACTAAGGCATAAACAAAACAATGGGAAATGTTGAACATTTTTCCAATGGAGAGAAGTAATCTGGATAATTTTTGCCAAAAGATCTTTTCATATCATATGTTATTAGAATTTGGGAGACTGAGCTTTTTTAAGACTGCTACAACTCACAACTCATCTTCAGGAGACCTGCCTGGAGAAAAGAGTGGAAATGAAAGTTTGGAAGTCCATTCATCGGCATGTATCCCATGTTTTTCATTTAGGAATAATTGTGTTTATCTTCAAATTTTGTATCCAATGTGTTGTGTACTCTGTAACTCACGCTACTTGATAAAGCACCAAATATGTATCTGTAACCACAATCACATTTATTATATTAAATATGTATCTACATGACAATCTCTGATTCCTTCTTGACTCCTGAACATTCTTGATGTGAACCTCTCCCTTAAGATAGGCTTGTTTACTCACTATGCTCCTTACAACAACAGGTGGGAAGATCCCTCTCCTAGTAAACCTCAACTGTAATATAGCTTGACATGCAAAACTCAGAAAGGGAGATAACAAAGTGTCTGATATTCATACACTGTTCACTACATTCCCCTGGATTCAGATGGCAGCAATGTATTGATGTAGGTATTCTCTGTTAGCGTTGGCTCAGCTCATTATATCATTTGGATCCTGAAATAGTGAGCATATTTATTCCTTTCTCTTCCTGAACTTGTGAAAGATCTGAAATCCACGAGCCACTGCAAACAGCTTAGCTCTATGACCTTAGATTTGGTGCTCAGATAGTTTACGTAATGGACTCAGATTATACAACTAGTGGGACTGGGACTGGGCAAAAGGGAAAATTGGTATGCAGAAAGTGGAGTCCCTCAGTCGTGTCCAACTCTTTGCGACCCCATGGACTGTAGCCCACCAGGCTCCTCCATCTATGGGATTTTCCAGGCAAGAGTACTGGAGTGGGTTGCCATTTCCTTCTCCAGGAGATCTTCCCGACCCAGGGATTGAACCTGGGTCTCCAGCATTGTAGGCAGATGCTTTATCATCCAAGCCACCAGGGAAGTTGTTCATGCAGAAAAGGGGCATAAATAAAATTAGTTTACAGAGAGACACTGATGAGAATTCATGTGAAGGGAGAGTGGGAGGGGGAGTTGAGAGGTTAGAGAATGTTTGCTTGGTAAGTTCTCATTAATAATTCCAATAAAGCCTAGGTATGTTTAATGTAGATGCTTGAATGTAGATGTTAGCACTCTGAATCATTTCCGTACCATCTATTCTCCTTTTTTTATTATCATTATCTTGGATGATTTTCTGAGAGTTTCCACTAAGAAACATTTATTAGGGCAAAGATCACTAATACTTTAGTCTCCCCCATAGAGAATAAGTGATGTCTCAGGTCAGTATGTGAATCAGTGGCAGGATAAAGTTTAGAGGTCAGATTGCCTCTCAGATACCCGTCAGTTCACTAGACCAAAGACACCACACGTGACTCCTCAAAACATTAAGATCACTGATTTTAATTTGACTAAAATCGGCTAAACTCACCCCTGCCTTAGTGGGAGTCAATTCTATCACCTGTTAGTGATTTAAGCCATATTCTCCAAGCTATGTGATCTCCAAGATCTTTTGCTAATTTTACTTTTTCTGAATCAGTAGTATTTTGAAATTATTTTGCTCACAAACCACTTTCCAAACACCTTTAACTCTTCAGATGGCTTTCCAATGCCTCAGTGCATTCTGCATTTAAATTAGTTCTTATTTGGCAAATTCCTGGTTCAAATTCCATGCTTTTCCACTTTTCAGTCAATTTCTACTTTCTCAAGTGTTTAAGTGTATTGAAACAATTAAAAACATGGATTGAAATTATGTTAGAACATCAAGCTTATGAGGAGGCA
This sequence comes from Muntiacus reevesi, assembly GCF_963930625.1. Classification (NCBI taxonomy): domain Eukaryota; kingdom Metazoa; phylum Chordata; class Mammalia; order Artiodactyla; family Cervidae; genus Muntiacus; species Muntiacus reevesi. Next base: position 69,319,803 of record NC_089249.1, read on the forward strand.
GTCTTTGCTCAATCCTTGGCAGCCAGCCCCACATGGCCAGGCTGCCAGGTCTCTCATTTAATGAGGTCACATTTTCAAAGTGCTCTCACCTTGAGAGAATCCTCGGTGTGAGACAGACAGGCAGGAGACTTTGGAAGACTTCATTATATTTTGAAGAAGTGGTGTCTTGTCTGCCACAGGAAGGACCTGTCTGTGACCTATGAGAAATAGATGCTTACTTCAGATTGTACCATTGAAAACCTCACAGACACTTAAAGAGGAATTAGAGCCTAGGGGCTTCAATGAATAAAGATGAACAGAGGTTGATATTCGCTTATTTCTTTTAACTGAATATATTTTTATTACTTTTTAATTTAGCAGTGAAAGCCATAATATCTGTCTACTTGAGCTTCACTCACAATTCTACTGACCAGAAGAACAGGGCCTGGTACAGAACAGTTCTCTTTATCCAACACTCTGCAAGCCAAACATTGGATCTCAAAGTTTGTGGCCAAGGAATTTATTCTCAAGGCAACTAAGCAATGAAATGATGGAAGAAGTTGCAGATCCATCTCCTTGAAAGGGAGGGAGTTGGGCTATTTATGGGATAAGCAGGGTGATGTTAGGCATGGGGAAAGGTTGCTGGACCTAGGGAAAAGATGAGGTAATCAGTGTTCTGCACAGCGTATCTTATTTATGTACTTCTGCACAGTCAGGATGGAGGCGCTTCTCATGATCTGAGGCTGGAGTTTTCCAGCCCTCTGATGTCAAAATGACATTCATCAGACAACTGTGCGGGCCCAGTTCTAGGGTCAGTGGCCCCGACCAGCCTTAACTGAGTTGCACTGAACAAGAGCTGACTCCAGATTCCCGAGGCTATATGAAGCTGTGAAGGCATACAACTTAAAGGCCGTGGTGATCGGGGAGGGATGGTGGGACTTCCACTCCCTGGCAGTCGAATGGTTAAGACTTGGCCCTTCCACAGAAGGGAGCATGGGTCCCATCCCTGGTTGGGGAACTAAGATCCCACATGCTTCTTGGTGTGGCTAAAAATAAATTAAAAAAAAAAGACAGGGTGCAGGGGAAGCAAAAGAAATAAAAAATAACTTGAGGTGAGCTTAAAGGCAGTTTACAAGCAGGAGGATTTTTTTAATTTATTTTTTAATTGGAGGAAAATTGCTTTACAATACTGTGTTAGTTTCTGCAACATAACAACGTGAATCAGTCATCATTATACATACATCCCCTCCCTCCTGGGGCTCCCTCCCCTCTCCCAATCCCATCCCTCTAGGTCATCACAACTAGCCTGGGCTCCCTGTGTTATAAAGCAACTTCCCACCAGTTACCTGCTTTACACTTGATAGTGTATATATGTCAATCCTACTTTCTCCATTTATCACACCCTCTCCTTCCCCCACCGGGTCCACAAGCTCGTTCTGCATTTTCATTCCTTCCCTGCAAGTAGATTCATCAGTACTATTTTTCTAGATTTCTATATATGAGTTTTTTACTCTTTTTGACCCCATGGACTGTAGCTGACCAGGCTCCTCTGTCCTTGAAATTTTCCAGGCAAGAATACTGGAGTGAGTTGCCATTTCCTACTCTAGGGATCTTCCTGACCTAGGGAGCAAATCCGCCTGTTTTGTATTTCCTACCCTGGCAGGCAGATTCTTCACCTGCTGAGCCATTTGGGAAGCTGGTATATAAACATTAGTGTACAATATTTGTCTTTTTCTTTCTAACTTCACTCTGTATAATAGGCTCTAGATTCCTCTGTGGAATTTTAACAAGTATCTGTTGCTCTGCAAGACCAGCTCAAGAATGCCTGTTATCCATCAGCTTCTGTCATGTCTATGAGGCATGGTTTCAGGGTGACAAGAAAACTCCAGGTTCAGAAAATGTCAGAACTGGAACAGACATTACAAATCCTCTCATATGCTCAGGATGAAAGTCCAGTCCCCATAAAAAGGAACATATTTGAGTCCGTTCTAATGAGGTGGATGAATCTAGAGCCTATTATACAGAGTGAAGTAAGTCATAAAGAAGAAGACAAATACCATATATTCATGTATAGATATGGAATCTAGGAAGATAGTGCCAATAGTCCTAGGTGCAGGGCAGCAAAGGAGACACAGATGTAAAGAACAGATTTTGGACTCAGTGGGAGAAGAAGAGGGTGGGATGATTTGAGAGAGTAACATTGAAGCATATACATTACCATATGTAAAACAGATAACCAGTGTGAGTTTGATGTATCATGCAGCGCGCACAAAGCCAGTGCTCTGTGACAACCTGGAGGGGTAGGATGGGCTGGGAGACGGGAGCGGTGGTCAGGATGGAGGGGTACACCTGTATACCTATGGCTGACTCATGTTGATGTGTGGCAAAAACCATCACAATACTGTAAGGTACTTATCCTCCAATTAAAATAAATTATTAAAAAAGATCCAGTCTTCCTCTCTCCACACAGCTTCTCTTCAGCAGAGATACCAGCAGCTAGCAGGCTGGGAGCAAAAGTACTTGAAGCCCTGGGAGCAGAGGGAGCATCCCCTTGCCTGGTCAGTCAGATCAATGAACTGCCTGGGATAACCAGTCCAGTAACACATGTCACACACACTAAAATCCACCCTGCTGGTCTCAGAAATTATTCTTCTTCATCTTTGTTCTAGAGATGAGAAAACTGAGGCCCATTAAACTGAAATGATTTGTCCAAAGTTATGGGTCTGGATAACAGCATACTACTTACGGAGGATCTGGTTTGCATTCTGTGGTATTTTTTCTTTGGAACAGTATTCATGCTATGCCTTATTCACATGTCTATAAAAACAGGTGTTCTTAAAGTTGCTATCAAAGAACCGCAAGATACTAGAGAAATGGCAGGGTAGGTTTAGTCCAGAAAAACTACTTTTCAAAAGTATAAAGAGTGAAAATGTTAGTTGCTCTGTCATGTCTGACTCTTGTGACCCTGTGGCCTATAGACTGTCAGGCCCCTCTGTCCATGGGATTCTCCAGGCAAGAATACTGGAGTGGGTAGCCATTCCCTTCTCCAAGGGATTTCTCCAATCCAGGGACTGAACCTGTGTCTCCTGCATTGCAGGCAGATTCTTTACCATATGAGCCACTATACTCCTTTCCATTATCCCTATAATAATTTTCCCAAAGAGATATCCTTCATGCTTAATAACTACTCCTTTAACATCTGAATGCAGAATTCCAAAGAATAGCAAAGAGAGATAAGAAAGCCTTCCTAAGTGATCAATGCAAAGAAATAGAGGAAAACATAGAATGGGAAAGACTAGAGATCTCTTCAAGAAAATTAGAGCTACCAAGGGAACATTTCATGCAAAGATGAGCACAATAGACATAAATGTTATGAACCTAACAAAAGGTTAGAAGGCACAATAGACATAAATGGTATGAACCTAACAAAAACTAAGAAGGGGTAGCAAGAATACACAGAAGAACTATACAAGAAAGATCTTCATGACCCAGATAACCACGATGGTGTGATCACTCACCTAGAGCCAGACATCCTATAGTGTGATGTCAAATGGGCCTTAGGAAGCATCACTATGAACAAAGCTAGTGGAGGTGATGAAATTACAGCTGAGGTATTTCAAATCTTAAAAGATGACATTATTAAACTACTGTACTCAATATGCCAGCAAATTTGGAAAACTCAGCAGTGGCCACAGGACTGGAAAAGGTCAGTTTTCATTCCAATCCCAAAGAAAGGCAGTGCCAAAGAATGTTCAAGCTAACACACGATTGCACTCATTTCACACACTAACAAAGTAATGCCCAAAATTCTCGAAGCCAGGCTTCCACAGTATGTGAACCAAAAATTTCCAGATGTTTCAGTTCGATTTAGAAAAGAGGGAAGAACCAGAGATCAAATTGCAGTTAGATCATAGAAAATGCAAGAGAATTCCAGAAAAGCCATCTACTTCTGCTTCACTGACTACACTAAAGACTTTGACCATGTGGACCACAACAAACTGGAAAATTCTTTAAGAGATGGGAATACCAGACCACCTTATCTGCCTCCTGAGAAACCTGCATGCAGGTCAAGAAGAAACAGTTAGAATGGGACCTGGAACAATGGACTGGTTCCAAATTGGGAAAGGAGTGCATCAAGGCTATATGTTGTCACCCTGATGATTTAACTTATATGCAGAGTGCATCATGTGAAATGCCAGGCTGGATGAAGCACAAGCTGAAGTCAAGATTGCTGGGAGAGAAATACCAGTAGCCTCAGAAATGCAGGTGATACTACCCTTAAGGCAGAAAGCAAAGAGAAACTAAAAACCCTCTTGATGAAGGTGAAAGAGGAGAGTGAAAAACCTGGCTTAAAACTCAACATTCAAAAATAGAAGATCATGGCATCTGGTCCCATCACTTCATGGCAAATAGATGGGGAAACAATAGAAACAGTGACAGACTTTATTTTGGGGGCTCCAAAATCACTGCAGATGGTGACTGCAGCCATGAAATTAAAAGACACTTTATTCTTGGAAGAAAAACTATGACCAACCTAGACAGTGTATTAAAAAGCAGACATTATATTGCCTACAAAATTCCATATAGCCAAAGCTATGATTTTTTCCTAAAGGAAATCAGTCTTGAATATTCATTGGAAGGAGTGATGCTGAAGCTGAATCTCCAATGCTTTGACCACTTGATGCAAAGAGCTAACTCTTTAGAAAAGGCCCTGGTTCTGCGAAAGATTGAAGGCAGGAGGAAAAGGGGATGGCAGGGGATGAGATGGCTGGATGGCACCACTGACTCAATGGACATGAGTCTGAGTAAACTCCAGGTGTTGGTGATGGACAGGGAGACCTGATGTGCTGCAGTCCATGGGGTTGCAAACAGTCAGACATGACTGAATGAATGAACAACAACTCCTTTAAAAGTAAGATATCCTGTTAGAGAGTTATTAGCTATTCATACTTTAATGTGACTAAATTCAATAGGATGACACATGTTGTTTAATTCTTGACTTTCCTGAAGACAGCCAGGGGAAAATGGTGTTTTGATTCAGAAAATGGTAGCATTGACTGAGGGAGATAGAGGTCTGTCTCTATAACATTTTTTGAAACCTGATCATCCATATGTGTTATATATGGCCCCTTTCCCTGACAGTGCTGGGTAATAAGAGAAGATGATTCTTTTCTTATTACCCAGCATACAACTGTTTTATCCTATGTATTATTCTAGCAACTATTAAGTATTAACTTACTCTTTACTGAGATTTGAAGAACTTGCAAAGTTCTCATGCCAAATTCCTTAACTACCAATCGCAAACTACCATTTTCAATTTATCCCATTGCATTAAGCATGTCCATCATTGTTCTTTCTTAAATGTGGATTCTCCAAGGAAGAGTAATAAAAATTCTTTAATGGCTTAGAGTATTTATCTGATCATATTACTTCTCTCATGGTTTATCTGATCATGCTATGCTTCCCTCTCTTTGTTGTTGTTCAGTCACTAAATAGAGTCCAACTCTTTGCTGCCCCATAGACTGTAACACACCAGGCTTCCTTGTCCTTCACCATCTCCCAGAATTTGCTCAAACTCATATCCGTTGAGTCGGTGATGCCATCCGACCATCTCATCCTCTTTCTAAAACCTCTCAGTGACTTTCCATGCTCTTGGGTTCCAGCCCCAGGGTAGAGGGCACAGAAGGAGTCTTGCTGACTTTTTAGACACATGTGCCCTGTTCACTATTCTTTGATTGAATTACACCTCCATATCCATGTGATATTTTAAATTTGTGCTTAGTTGCTCAGTCATGTCCAACTCTTTGTGACTCTTTGAACTATAGTCTGCCAGACTCCTCTGTCTATGAGATTCTTCAGGCAAGAATACTAGAGTAGATTATCATTTCCTCTCCTAGGAGAATCTTCCTGAACCAAGGATTGAACCCATGTTTCCTATGTCTCTTGTATTATAGTCGGATTCTTTATCTGCTGAGCTATTTCAAATACTCAAGTTTTAAAAGCAACTGCAAGTTCACTTAGAAACACACCTGAGTTTCCTAGCTTGTCATTTCAAATATTTCAAATTAATAGGTAATGATATTACATCCATATGGTATTACATCCTCTCTCATATGGATGCCTTACACATTGCTTTTACTCTTAAAAATGTGCTGTAACTCTAAAATTTCACTTGCCACTGCCCTAAAGAAGAGTATCCTGAATCCATAGCCTAATACACAAAATTCTCTAGACCAGCCATTCTTAGGTGACATCTTGCAGAGCTCCAGTTCACAGTGCTTCCATATGCTGTAGGCTTATGGGACAGTGCTTTTCTCAGATTCTCTCTGTATCACCTGGTTACCACCTACATGTTTTTAAAGAATTAGAGTAAAGATACCATCTTCCCTGGGAGACTTCCATTACACCCATCAAAGACACATCCCGAACCACTGGATAGGGTAATCATGTGGAACAGTTAGGAGATTCTCTTCTTTGACAAGTGTTGGAAAAGCAAAGGTCTGGTATTTTAGCTTCTCAAAAAGTATGGACATGAAAACTTCCTGATACCCCTTTCTCCCCAAATTCCTTGGACAATCCATGAAAGGAAATGATTTGGCTTTTAATTATGCCCTTCAGAAACAGTATTCCTCCCACAACCCATCACTTTTGGTGTCCAACGTGATAAATACCAAGTCTGAGAGAAGGGGAGGCTGGCACCAAGACAGACAGGAAGTCTATGGAACCTGTCACCTTAGACCCTCCAGATAGGTGGCTGCCTACTCATCTCTTTCAAGGCAGCTATGCATTGAATTTCCTTGACTCTCTGGCTTTGCTCATTTTCCGTATAAGCAGGTCAGACATCTCTTAGGTTCTTTATTTCTCCACAATCTCAGACAATTTGCTAACTGTTTAAAAAAAACAGAGAAAAGAAATGGGTGATTATTGATTTTTTAATGGTGGTTAGCTGTTGTGACTTTTCATTCTAATAACATTTCTGTTTCACTTTAAGAGAGAAGCTGGAAGAGCAGGCTAATCTCATCCTTTTAAAACTGCACTTCATTCCTCTAAAAACACTTAGTGGCATTTGAGGATTGCATGTTTCTTATCTTGACAAATATTCTCAACCAAGTCCTTTGAGGATGAACAAAAATAGGTAGAAGAAGCAAAAGAGTGTATATTTTTAGCTTGGGTGAGGGACCTTCTATTTTATTTATTGGTTACCTCCCGAGTGTCTGTATCATGAAGATAAAAGCATCTGAAATCCAAATGAAAGTATTTACTCTGATCTTAGCTCCTCAAGATAGGCAATAGACTTCAAGAGGTTTTTTTAAAGATACAGATGGTATATTTTGGTAAAACCTAAATCAATGTCTTTTTAAGCTATGAATGCAAATTTCAGAAAATTGCGTGTAGATAATATTAGGTTTTAGAAATGAAAAAATGGCTTTTCTAGTTACAACCATCATTCCTCTCTTATGGGCTCAATATATATGGTTTAGAATCACAAAGTTTGAGCTGTAGGCTAGGTTCTTCATTTATACCATCTTGGGCAGCAGAAGAAACTCCCTGAGGCTCTTGTGTGCAGAAGCAGGACTACCTAGATTTTCTATAACACAAAGAGGTGATGAGGAGTAAATAAAATATTATGGGTGAAAAGATTTTTAAATCTGTAGACTAAGGCTCTTTTCTCCTGTTCTCATTCAGGTTAGTTTGTTCCTTGATATGTCTTGCTAATGTCAACCATCAGAGGCATGAGCAGAGAAGGTAAGCAGTTCTGTAGGATAGCCAGAAGAAAAAATAATAATATGTCCTTATCTCCATTGCATTGCTTCCTTCTTCCAGCCAATTCCTATGAGCTGCATAAAGGCTGAGGCCATATCTTATTCCTCAGCATCTTTGTGTCTTGAGAGTCTAGAATATAATCAGGTCCACCAAATATCTACATGAGATATTTTAACCTCTTCAGTACAATATTCTACTCAATGACCTAATAATAAATGCTGTTTGTACAGATTTTCTAAACCTTATTTCACTTGATTGTCATCATAACTCTGTGAAGTGGTTAAAGTAGGTAGAATTTAAATGGTCACATTACATATGAGATATCTTACTCTGTCTCTGGTGTGGGCAATTCTGTTTTGAGATCAGATTATATCATTCATTCTTGGGATTAATTTCTTCTTGTCTTTTTTTGAACTTGCTCTTTTTTCCTCTTCTTTGACTCCTTTCTACTGCTTCTTTTTAATTTCTATCATGCAGTTTTCCAAACTAAATGTCCATCAACAGATGAATGGATACAGAAGATATGATATATATTTTAATATGCATATTTCATTGTGTATACATGTATACACAATGGAATACTACTCAGCCATGAAAAGAATGAAATAACACCATTTGCAGCTACATGGATGGAAATAGAGATTATCATACTATGTGAAGTAAGCCAGACAGAGAAAGACAAGTATCAAATGATATCACTTATATGTGTAATCTTAAAAAAAAAGATACAATTGAACTTATTAACAAAGCAGAAATAGACCCATAGACATAGAATCCAAACTTATGGTTACCAAAGGGGGAAGGGGTGGGCAAGGAGAAGTTAGAAGGTTGCACACTACTATGTATAAAGTAGATTACCAACAGGAATTATTGTATAGCACAAGGCACTATACTCAATATTTTGTAATATCATATAAGCGAAAAGAATAATCACCAAAAACTGACACACCTTTGTAAATAAACTACATTTCAATAAAAAATTTGAAAAATGCAATATAATGCAACTTTCATCTTACTCCAAATTTAATTTGCTTATATTCTTGGTGAATATATATATGATTTTATGATATCAGAACTTTTACTCCACATTTTTCTATGAGGAACTAATAACACTCAAGGAGAGTCAGTGATGTTTGTGGTCACACAGCTAGAAAGGGACCGCATTGGGATAGATGATAGCTGTCAGTACTGAGCTTGGTGTTTTCCCTTCCCTTTCTTCTTTAGTTTTCTTCTCCCTCCTTTTAACTTCAAATCAGGTTGATTTGTCCTGAAGAATGTCTGGATTTTCTCTTTGACTTCTTCAGTTCAGTTCAGTTCAGTCACTCAGTCGTGTTCGACTCTTTGCGACCCCATGAACTGCAGCATGCCAAGCCTCCCTATCCATCACCAACTCCCAGAGTTTACTCAAACTCATGTCCATTGGGTTGGTGATGCCATCCAACCATCTCTTCCTCTGTTGTCCCCTTCTCCTCCCACCTTCAATCTTTCCCAGCCTCAGAGTCTTTTCAAATGAGTCAACTCTTTGAATCAGGTGGCCAAAGTATTAACAGTCAGGACTGATTTCCTTTAGGATGGACTGGTTGGATCTCCTTGCAGGCCAAGGGACTCTTAAGAGTCTTCTCCAACACCACAGTTCAAAAGCATCAATTCTTCGGTGCTCAGCTTTCTTTATAGTCCAACTCTCACATCTGTACAAGACTACTGGAAAAACCATAGCCTTCACTAGATGGACCTTTGTTGGCAAAGTAATGTCTCTGCTTTTCAATATGCTGTCTAGTTTGTTCATAACTTTTGTTCCACAGAGTAAGCGTCTTTTAAATTCATGGCTGCAGTCACAATCTCCAGTGATTTTGGAGCCCCCCAAAATAAAGTCTGTCACTGTTTCCAGTGTTTCCCCATCATCATGAATGATGAAGTCACAGACTTGAACATCAAAATTTGCTTGAGCCTTCTCACTAGTAAAACATGTTCTTCCACCCCTACTTGAACAGTTTGGTCTCTCTAACTTAAGGAAATAGTAATCAACTATTACTTATTAAAAGTCTATTAAAAGTGGTAAAAACTTATTTTCTAAACCATCCTTTAGTGATGACCTAGCATCAAGAACTGAAAAACCTAAAAGGAGTTTCTTTTACACTGAAATGGAGTTGATGTATAATATTATATTACAAGTGTATAATATAGTGATTCACAATTTTTAAAGTAAATACTCCAAATATAGTTATTATAAAATATTTGTTACATTCCCTATGGTGTACAATATATCTTTGTAGCTGATTTACACCAAATAGCTCATACCTTTTAGATCCTCTATCCTTATATTGCCCCTCCCCCTTCCTCTCCTCCCCCTGGTGACAACTAGCTTGTTCTCTATATCTGTGACTCTGCTTCTTTTTTGTTATACTCACTAGTTTACAATATTTTTAGTGTTTATCAACAGGTGAAGGAATACAGATGTGTTGTAGACAATGGAATACTATTCAGCCATAAAAATAAATGAAAATTTGCCATTTTCAGCAACATGAGCAGCCTTGAAGGACCTTACATTAAGTGAAATAAAGTCAAACAAAGACAAATACTGTATGATATCATTTATATGTAGAATATAAAAAATATAACTAGGGACTATAACGAAAAAGAAGTAGGCTCACAGATATAGGGACCAAAAGGAGTTTTGATCAGATGCCATTTGCTCTATACCAGGGAAATCCTTTTCAGCCAGGACTATTTCTTAACAGCCCAGAACCGAGAGCAGTGAGTGACTGATGATTAATTAATATAACATTAATTATATAATTGTGATTAATCAATATGACATTCCATGTTCTGGGGGTAGGAGATCACAAATAATGAAATCCTGGAACTCAGCTTAATTTTTTAGAGTTGGCATAACTTTACTCTGCTTTGGACATGTGAAGATGTAATGAAAATGCATCTGTTGCATGAAGGAATGGTGGTATGCAGGTCTTGGGCTAGGAATCCTGACATGGATGTCTGGCCTTTTCTGCTTGTGGGACTTGGACAGGTTACTTAATCTCCCTCAACTATAAAGTGGGGATAATGGCATGTGCTTTTCCTATTGTACTGCTGATCCTGCTCACACGACCAATTGTCTCTCTGCTCACACTGTCCACACTGTTCCCTGAACCCAGGATAGGCAAGGAGTGAGTTTGGAGACTGGAAGGAGACTCAAGGAGCTGCAAACACATTTATTCTCTCCTGGCTGGCATGGCAGCCTTAACACAGCATCTCTCCTGGCTGACTCAGCAACCATAGCAGCAGTCACAACATAATCATAATGGAGCCATAACATAACCTCATATAACATAAACATGGTGTCACTCCAATGTAGCCCCAAAGCAGCAGCAGCCAGCTTTCATGGTGAAGCTCATACAGGTGAGCGGCACACAGCAGTCTGCGACAGAACGAGTACCTTGTGATGCACATGCATGGGGCTACAGATGACCTCAGTTGTTACATAACTGTGCAAAGTTGTTGTTTACAGAACATGGGGCAAGAGGACATGAGAGCATGAGATGACAGAGCCTGACTGGAGCCATCCTGTCAATTTCCCCACACCCACCAAAGTTACTATGAAGGTGAATTGAGCTTCACTTTTGTCTAGCATTCAATCATTAATTTTTTTCCACAAACATCTCTTAAGATTATAATTTATCATAGGCACAGTCCTGTTCTATGTTCCTTGGGTTACACAATTAAATAAGTCATAGAGTTCTTAGTTTAGATGCATATAAGAAGCACTGCAGTCTTGGGCAAGTTACTAAGTCTCTTCTCTCATTTTCAAAATTGGAATGCTAACAGATATCTCCTGTTTATTTCTTGAGGCTATTATGATAATGGACAGAAAGAGCTGGGCAAAATGCCTATCAAAAATTATTTTATTATTATTATCAATATCAATGTCTTAGAGAGAAAATATTAAACAAAAGGAGTTAATCTTACTTTGTAGAAGGTGTGGTCAGAATAACACCACTCATAAGTGGTCTTCAAGCTGAGTCTTTTAAAAATGGCTCAGTTGGGTAAAGATGGGGAGAAGGCATTATGTTGAAGAGGATGGATGTGACTGTGTGTAGTGTAGACTTCTTTGAAGAGCTCATTCATATAGAAGATAAAAGATAGTGACCATGTGGTATAAACATACAATCAAATTCACCCACTGTGCTCTACCATAGCAAACTGGGGGCTCCTGCTTCTAGGATTCTACATTCATGATCTTTACCATATCACTTGTCAACTTTGAGAACTCTATTAATGTATTTGTTCCCCATCTAGATTCCAGGCCCTTAGGAGAACAAGGGCTAGGTTTAAGCCATATTTGTGTTCGTAACTAGCATAGGACCTGGCACATAGAATTCAGTAAATAAGTGTATACTAAACAACTGCAGCTCTAGGAGTTGGTGATGGATAGGGAAGTCTGGTGTGTTACAGTTCATGGGGTCATAAAGAGTTGGACACAACTGAGCAACTGAATTGAACTGAAACAACTGCAGTAAGTGCTGTAATCTCATTCACAACAATGTTAACGTGCAGAGAAGCAGGGAGCCACCGACTCTGCTGGGAGTGCTGCCAAAGGCTTCATCAGCTGAAATGTCAATAAGGATCAGACCGGGATTTTTGTGTTTATCTTACTAGGCCACCGTTTTCAGAGGAGTTTTCTGAGGCAGTATGTGACTTGATCCATGATGCCCCAGGATCAGCAGTTTGTCCTTTGAAGCTTAGGAATGGAAGTTTCTACAGCGGTTGATTTATTAACATTACCAAGGTTATACAAACCTGCTCTGTCTGGGCTGAATTACATCTTAGCTGGACTAAATAAACTTTCTAACCCCTAAACCAGAACACATAGTCTGGCAAGTGTACTTTTGGGAAATAGGGTAGGATACTTGAAATGGCAACTGTCTTGGAAAATCTCTGTAACCTCTGGTTGCCACTAGCATAGCCTATTACTTCTTTGTGTTTATGAAACTAGGGAGCTCAGCTTGCTGCTCTGTGATGACCTAGAGGAGGGGTATGAGGGAAATTCAAGAGGAAGGGGATATATGTGTACTCACAGCTGATTCACATTGCTCTACAACAGAAAGTAATACAACACTGTAAAGCAATTACCCTCCAATAAAAAAAATTAAAAAGAGCATAGGTAAACTACTCAGGGGCCCATAGTTGATAGTCTGTGGTTGATAAACAAAACTGGAGGTGAGTAGAATTCAGTGAGATTCCGCAGAGGTGTGGAATATCAACAAAAATTGGGTGTGGTAGGAAGAAGAAATGGAAGACACACAGTACTTGAAATTACATGCCTCAGAGAAGTCTCTACACATGGACATCACCAGATGGCCAACACCGAAGTCAGACTGGTTATATTCCTTTGCAACTAAAGATGGAGAAGCTCTATAGAGTCAGCAAACATAAGACCTGGAGCTGACTGTGGCTCAGATCATGAACTCCTTATTGCCAAATTCAGACTTAAATTGAAGAAAGCAGGGAAAACCAGTAGACCATTCAGTTATGACCTAAATCAAATCCCTTATGACTATACAGTAGAAGTGACAAATAGATTTAAGGGACTAGATCTGATAGACAGAGTGCCTGATGAACTATGGACAGAAGTTCGTGACATTGTACAGGAGACAGGGATCAAGACCAACCCCAAGAAAAAGAAATGCAAAAAAGCAAAATGACTGTCTGAGGAGGACTTACAAACAGCTGAGAAAAGACAAGAAGTGAAAAGCAAAAGAGAAAAGGAAATATATACCCATTTGAATGCAGAATTCCAAAGAATAGCAAGGAGAGATAGTAAAGCCTTCCTTAGTGATCAGTATAAAGAAATAGAGGAAAATAATAGAATAGGAAAGACTAGAGATCTCCTCAAGAAAATTAGAGCTATCAAGGGAACAATTCATGCAAAGATGGGCTCAATAAAGGACAGAAATGGTACGAACCTAACAGAAACAGAAGATATTAAGAAGAGATGGCAAGAATATGCAGAAGAACTATACAAAAAAGATTTTCATGACCCAGATAATCACAATCATTTGATAACTCACTTAGAGCCAGACATCCTTGAATGTGAAGTCAAGTGGGCCTTAGAAAGCATCACTACAAACAAAGCTAGTGGAGGTAATGGAATTCCAGTTGAGCTATTTTAAATCCTAAAAGATGATGCTGTGAAAGTGCTGCACTCAATATGCCAGCAAATTTGGAAAACTCAGCAGTGGCCACAAGACTGGAAAAGGTCAGTTTTCATTCCAATACCTAAGAAAGTCAATGCCAAAGAATGCTCTAACTACCGCACAATTGCACTCATCTCACACACTAGTAAAGTGATGCTCAAAATTCTCCAAGCCAGGCTTCAACAATACATGAACTGTGAACTTCCAGATGTTCAATCTGGTTTTAGAAAAGGCAGAGGAAACATAGATCAAGTTACCAACATCTGCTGGATCATTGAAAAAGCAAGAGTTCCAGAAAAACATTTACTTCTGCTTTATTGACTATGCCAAAGCCTTTGACTGTGTGGATCACAATAAACTGTGGAAAATTCTTAAAGAGATGGGAATACCAGATCATCTGACCTGCTTCTTGAGAAACCTTATGCAGGTCAGAAAGCAACAGTTAGAACTGGATAGAAAAACAGACTGGTTCCAAATAGGGAAAGGAGTACATAAAGGTTATATATTGTACCCTGCTTATTTAACTTATATGCAGAGCACATCATGAGAAACGCTGGGCTGGATGAAGCATAAGCTGGAATCAACATTGCTAGGAGAAATATCAATAACCTCAGATATGTATGCTGATGACACCACCCTTATGGCAGAAAGTGAAGAAGAATTAAAGAGCCTCTTGATGAAAGTGAAAGAGGAGAGTGAAAAAGTTGGCTTAAAGCTCAACATTCAGAAAACAAAGATCATCGCACCCAGTCCCATCACTTCATGACAAGTAGATGGCAAATAGAAAAAGTGGAAACAGTGGCAGAGTTTATTTTGGGGGGCTCCAAAATCACTGGAGATGGTGACTGCAGCCATGAAATTAAAAGACACTTACTCCTTGGAAGGAAAGTTATGACCAACCTAGAGAGCATATTAAAAAGCAGAAACATTACTTTGCCAACAAAGATCTGTCTAGTCAAGGCTATGGTTTTTTTCAGTAGTCATGCATGGATGTAAGAGTTGGACTATAAAGAAACCTGAGCACCGAAGAATTGATGCTTTTGAACTGTGGTATTGGAGAAGACTCTTGAGAGTCCCTTGGACTGCAAGGAGATCCAGCCAGTCCATCCTAAAGGAAATCAGTCCCGACTGTTCACTGGAAGGACTGATGTTGAAGCTAAAACTCCAGTACTTTGGCCACCTGATGCAAACAGCTGACTCATTTGAAAAGACTCTGATGTTTGGAAAGATTGCAGGCAGGAGGAGAAGAGATCGACAGAGGATGGCATCACCAACTCAATGGACATGAGTTTGAGTAAACACCAAGAGTTGGTGATGGATGGGGAGGCCTGGCGTGCTGTGGTCCATGTGGTTGCAAAGGGTCGGACACAACTGAGCTACTGAACCAAACTGAACTGTGACTTCATTTGGATCTGCCCCTATATCTCCATCTCAATTTTCAGAATCCCATTTCTTCCCAATAAATGCCTTAGCTTTAACAGCAAAGACTTGTGAAGTTGAAGATTTATTTTGCATTGTAATTCAACCACCTATAGTGTTAGATTAGGTTTGATTTTCAGAATTTTAGGACCTGTGATTATAGGAGGTAAAAGTCTTTCAGAGAAGTCATATAATTATTAGATCTTGCATGTGTTTAGCTAGGAGTTAAACATCCTGAGCTCATTTTATTTACCCAGGTTCTCTTGCACAGTTAAGTGCTTCCCTGGTAGCTCCGTCAGTAAAGAATCTGCCTGCAGTTCAGGAGACCTGAGTTCGATCCCTAGGTCAGGAAGATCGACTGGAAAAAGAAATGGAAAACCACTCCAGTATTCTTGCCTGGGAAATGCTGAGGATGGAGGGGCCTGATGGGCTAGAATCTATCAGATCACAAGAGTTGGACACAAGTTAGTGACTAAACCACCAAATCACCACTTGTACAATTAAAAGCAAAAATCTAACCCCAGGATAACACTTATTTTCACTAAAATGTTGCAAGATGTGCACCAGCAATGTATGAGAGATTCCGTTGCTCCAGATTCTCACCAATAATTAGTATTACTATTTTTAAATTTTAGCCATTCTAATGGGTGAATTGTGATTTTAAGTATTTAGCTGATGACAAATAATGATGAGTACTTCTTTCATATAATTATTAGCCTTTTGCTTATCTTCCTTGGTACCATGTCTGTCCATCTTTTGCTTGTTTTTATTGAGCTGTTTGTCCTTTATTACTGAAATGTAGGTGTTCTTTATGTATTCTGTATGTAACTTAGTCAGTTATAGTTATTTCAAATATTTTCTCCTGGGATGTAGTCTTGCCTTTTTATTTCACTCACAATATATTTTTCTGAGAAGACATTTTATTGATAATATTGTCCAAACTTTCTATACCTTGACTGTTTTGTCTACTTATTCTAATTATTGAGTGATGAGTATTAGACTATATTTATTTAACTTTGATTCTGTTATTGCTTGCTACATGATTTAAACCTTTATTATTAGGTGTACAAATATTTAGGAGTGCTATGTCTTCTCGAAATATTGACATTTTTATCATTATAAAATGTTTTTATTTATATCCAGTATTATTCTTTGTCTTATAGTATGCCTTTTATCATATCCACTCCAGATTTCTAATGATTAAAGTTTCCATTTTGTTTTCTGTGTCTTACTTTCACTTTTTTTTTTGAGTTCAATAAAGATTAATTTTATTTATTTATTTATACATTTTAGTTGGGGTGGAGTTGCTCTAAATGTTCTGGTATCTGCTGTACCAGGAGGTGACTTAGTTATAGGTATGTATACATCCCTGCCCTCCTGGACCGCCCTCCCAGCTCTCATACCACTTGTCCAGGTCATCACAGAGCACCTAGCCAAGCTCCCTGCGCCTTACAGCAGCTTCCTACTGGCTATCTACTTTGCATGTGATAATGTACACATGTCAATCCCAATCTCCTAATTCATCCCACCCCTTTGCTCCCTGCATTGTTCATGTGTCCACTCTCTACATCTGCATCCCTATTCCTGCCCTGCAGATAGGCTCATCTGTAACACGTTTCTAGATTCCATATATGTACATTAACATACGATATTTGTTTTCTCTTTCCAATTTACTTCACTCTGTATGAGACTCTAGGCTCATCCATGTCTCTGTAATGTTCACTGCAGCACTATTTACAATAGCCAGGACATGGGAGCAATTTAAATGTCCATTGATAGATGAATGAATAAATAAGATGTGGTGCATATATACCATGTGATATTACTCAGCCATAAAAGGAATAAAATTGGGTCACTTGTAGAGACATGGATGGATCTAGAGTCTCCTTTCACTTTTATGTTTGCCCACTTATTTCTCATTTTTGGTGGTCTTTATTCCTTTGTTTAGAAAAGTTATCTGAGGAAATCTGTTTGCATTTCTTGTAGTAAGTGTTTGCAGATTTTAAGTCTGTCAGCTTTTGTTTTTAAATGTCTTTTTTTAACCTTTTTTTGCCACTTTATTTATTTTTTTAAGTGAAAGATAATGGCTTTACTGAATTGTGTGGTTTTCTGTCGTACATCAACAGGAATCAGCCATAGGGACACCCGTGCGCCCTCCTTCCTGAGCCTCCCTCCCCATCCCACCCTCTAGATTGTTACGGAGCCCCTGTTTGAGTTCCCTGAGCTATACAGCAAATTCCCATTGGCGATCTGTCTTACAGATGGTCTTATAAAGTCACATGTTACTCACTCCATACACCTCACCCTCTCCCCCTCCCCTACGCCAGTGTCCATAGGTCTCTATGTCTGTTTCTCCACTGCCGCCCTGAAAACTAATTCATCAGCACCATCTTTTCAGATTCCATATATATACATCAGTATATGATATTTATATTTCTCTTTCTGACTGACTTCACTCAGTATAATAGGCTCTAGGTTCATCCACCTCATTGGAAATGACTCAAATGCATTCCTTTTTATGGCTGAGTAGTATTCCATTGTATATATGTAGCACAATTTATTTATCCATTCGTCTGTCGATGGACATTTAGGTTGCTTCCATGTTCTAGCTATTGTAAATAGTGCTGCAATGAACATTGAGTTACGTGTGCCTTTTTCAACTTTGGTTTCCTCATGATATATACGTATGAGTGGGATTGCTGGGTCATATGGTGGTTTTATTCCTAGCTTTTTAAGGGATATCCATACTGTCTTTTAAGGAATCTCCATAATGCTATATCAATTTACATTCCTGCCAGCAATGCAAGAGAGTTCCCTTTTCTCCACACCCTCTCCAGCATTTACTGTTTGTAGATATTTTGATGATGGTCATCCTAACAAGCGTGAGTGGTATCGCAAATGAATTGAAGACCTAAATGTAAGACCAGAAACTATAAAACTTTTAGAGAAAACATAGGCAGAACACTCAATGACATAAATCAAAGCAAGATCTTCTATGGCCCACCTCCTAAAGTAATGCAAATAAAAGTAAAAATAAACAAAAGAGACCTAATTAAACTTACAATATTTTGCACAGCAAAGGAAACTACAAGCAAGGTGAAAAGACAAACCTCAGAATGGGATAAAACAATAGCAAAGGAAACAACTGACAAAGAATTAATTTCCAAAATATACAAGTATCTCATACAACTCAATACCAGAAAAGCAAACAACCCAATTAAAAAGTGGGAAAGAGACCTAAACAGACATTTATCTGAAGAAGACATACAGAGGACTAACAAACATATGAAAAGATGTTCAATATCACTCATTATTTGAGAAGTACCTTTATTTTTGATAGATACTTTCTCTTGAAAGAGAATTCTAAGTTGAAATTTTTTTCATTGTCTTTTGGTTACTTAGCTTCTTATAAAAAAACAATGATCAACTTTACCTTTGTTCTCCTATACATAAAGAATCTGTTTTCAATACACACTTATATATGATATACCCTCAAGAGAAAGAAATATGTGTATATATTACATTTTTATCATAAAACACATGAAATTGGAAATGAATTACAAAAACCCTACCAACATAGTCTTACCTGCTTAGAAATTAAGAAACAACAAAGTATGATAACTCTTGGAACAAAATAGACTAAGTACACCATTTACTAAGGTATTAGGGAAAAAATACATCATACCAAAACATATACAATCAAGCAAAACTGAAAATGGACAGATGACATTACTTTACTTTTTTCTTTTTAATAATTTTAATAATATTTTTTTCTTTTTAATACTCACTTGTATCCTTGTAAATATCACATTTTTTGATAGCCTGAATTATGTTGTCTTATTTTCAAAAGTTATAAAAAGAGTCAACTGAAAATTAGAATGATATTTTAAGTGAATAGCTACAAAATTATGATATATAAAGTTTGTGGAATATAGCCAATTCTGTGCTCATGGAATAATTGACAACTTAAGGTGCTTATATTACTATGGCAGAAAGAATGTCCAAAAGACAAACAATCATGGTCTCAGCATGTATCTCAAAAAAAAAAAAAAAAAAAAAAAAAAAAAAGGTAGAAGAGTGTAGTAAACTTAATGAAAGTAGACAGAAATAAGTAAAATAATTTTGGAACAGGAAATAATAGGAAACAAAGTAAAATAGAAAGAATAAAAAATGTTAATAGGCTGTTTTTCATAAAAGCTAGGGCTTCCTAGATGGCTCAAGTGGTAAAGAATCTGCCTGCCAATACAGGAGACATGGATTTGATCCCCGGGTAAGAAAGATTGCCCAGGAGAAGGAATTCCAGTAGTCTTACCTGGAAAATTCCATGGATAGAGGAGCCTGGCAAGGTTGCAAAAGTTGGACATGACTGAGCGACTATGCACGCAAATGAGACTATACCAAAAAGATTCGAGAAAACTGAAACTACCAGTAAGGAAGTGTTAGGAAATTGCCAGTATTAAAAAGTAATAAACAGGCACCAAGGCAGATCATACAAATGTTTAAAACATAACAGAATGAAATGACAAGTCACAGACTGGGAGAAAATATTCGCAACTCATATATCTCATAGATGACTGTATCCAGAATACGTAAAGAACACTGAAAATCAACAGCAAGAGAATGAATAACTCAGTTAAAAAATGGAAAACAATGTCAGACTACATCTCTATATTTTAATTGTCTTTGTAACTTGTAAATACTGAAATCTATTGTTGCTAAAAATACGTACATGTTCAACATATACAAACACACTTTAAAAAATAGTCACTATCTACCTACTCTGATTCTGTGTTTTTCATTCTAATTCTCTTCTAAGGCACTATGTTTGGAAAATCAGAGCACTCATTCCTCCATATGACATCTGCCCAAGTGTTAATTTTATGTTTTCATCCAAGTTTTCGTTCCTCCAGTCAACTATCCTCCCTGTAATTTGATTTTTTAAATTATCTTACATCTTATTTTAAACCTCATTTTTTGGGAAAATAGGGGTAACAAATAAACTTTATATAGTTTATAGCTTCTATTGTATGTATGTGTGCTAAGTCACTTCAGTCGGGCCTGACTCTTTGCGACCCTAAGGACTGTAGCCCTCCAGGCTCCTCCGTCCATGGGAGTCTCTAGGTAAGAATACTGGAGTGGGTTGCCATTTTCTCCTCCAGGGGATCTTCCTGACCCAGGGATAAATCTCCATTATATACTAAGCTAAAAATTGCAGAAAAAATTTTCTAATTAGAAGTTGATCTGAAAGAATATAATAGTTGGAACAGAAATTAGTCCCAAAGAAAATGATCACAATACAAAATTTTGTGAATTACCCTTTTGCCTTTCTCACAAGCTTACCACTTATGGATCTATAAATAAAATACTGTTTAGTTTTATCTGCTATTGAAATGTACATAAATGGAATAATATATGTTTTGCTTTACCATTGCCTAAATGATACTTTTGAGAGCGCTGGTACGTATATCTGTGTTTTATTGTTTTTCACTACTATATAATATTATATTATAAGGAACGTACTATAATTTGTTTATCCATTTGAATCTGAGTTGTTTCTCTTATTATCATTCTGTGCATTTACTTATTTTGCATCTATGAATAATGCTATAGTAATATTTGTTTACACATCTTGATGCACATGCACAGTAACTTGCCTAACGCTGAAACTCAGAGTGTATTACCAGTGGTTTGGTTATGGAAATGTTAAAATTTCATAAATGATGCAAAATTGTTTTCCAAAGTGATTGTCCCAGATTATAATCCAAAAAAGCAATGTTTGTGTTTCTTTTCCCCTTGACAATTGTTGCTAATACTTGACATCAGGTGAGTTAAGTCTTGCTAATCTTTAGGGTTTTTATTGTTGTTGTTCAGTCTCCCAGTCATGTCTGAGTTTGCAACTCCACAGACTGCAGCACACCAGGCCTCTCTGTCCCTCACCATCTCCTGGAGTTTGCCCAAGTTCATGCCCATTGCATCAGTGATGCCATCCAGTCATCATCCTTTGATGCCCTCCTCTCCTTCTGCCCTCAATCTCCCAGAATCAGGGACTTTTCCAATGAGTTGGCTGTTCCCATCAGGTGACCAAAATATTGGAGTTTCAGCTTCAGCATAAGTCTTTCCAATGAGTATTCAGGGTTGATTTCCCTTGAGACTGATTTGTTTGATCTCCTTGCCTTCCAAGGGGCTCTAAAGAGTCTTCTCCAGCACCACAGTTCAAAGGCATTGATTTTTTGGTGCTCTGCCTTCTTACAGTTCAGCTTTCACAACTGTAGGTGGCCATTGGGAAGACCATAGCCTTGACTATATGGACCTTATTGGCAGAGTGATGTCTCTGCCTTTCAACAGGGTTCCAGGTTTCCTGCCCAAAAGCAATCATCTTCTGATTTCATGGCTGCAGTCACCATTCACAGTGATTTTAGAGCCCATGAAAAGGAAATCTGTCACTGCTTCCACTTTCCCCCTACTGTTTGCCATAAAGTAATGGGGCTGGATATGCCATAATCTTAGTTTTATTAATATTTGGCTTTAGCTGACTCTTTCACTCTCTTCCTTCACCCTCATCAAGAGGCTCTTTAGTTTCTCTTTGCTTTCTGCCATTCTAGTGGTATCATCCGTATATCTGAGGTTGTTGACATTTCTCCCACCTATCTTGATTTCAGCTTGTAAGTCATCCAGCCTGGCATTTCTCCTGATGTCCTCAGTGTATAGTTTAAGTAAACGGTGACAGCTGTCTGTCACCTGTACTCCTTTCTCAATTCTGAACCAATCGGTTGTTCCACACAGGGCTCTAACTGTTGCTTCTTGACCCACATACAGGTTTCTCAGGAGATAGGTAAGATGGTCTGGTATCCCCATCTCTTTAAGAGCTTTCCACAGATTGTTATGATCCACACAGTCAATTTACTTGGTATAATTATTCTACAGTTTGTTGGTCATCTGCCTGGTGACTGTGGTGAGGTTAATGGTGACCTCCTCCAAGAGGGCTTATGCCACAGACTCTGTGACCCAGGTCTGCTGTACCCAGAGCCGCTGTCCCCGAGGCAGGCCACTGCTGACCCATACCTCCGCAGGAGACCCTCAGACACTCAAAGGCAGGTCTGGCTCAGCCTCTGTGAGGCCTCTGGGTCCTGATGTGCACAAGTTTCTGTTTGAGTCCCCTGAGCATCTCTGGCAGGTATGGGGTTTGATTTTAAATGCAATTTTGCCCCTCCTACCATCTTGCTGGGGCTTCTCGGTTGCCCTTGAATGTGGAGTATGTTTTCTTGAAGGGATCCAACATTCTCCTGTTGATGGTTGTTCAGCAGTGAGTTGTAATTTTGGAGTTCTCATAGGAGAAGATGAGTACAAATCCTTCTACTCTGCCATCTGATGTTTATGGCATTTTGAGAATTTAATTATACCAAATAAATTTTCATACTGTTAAGAAAGTTCTAGGGCCCACAAAGGGTTTCCCAACCTGGGGATTTGGCAAAGGGACTGAGAATCCCCAAAGAATTTGACTTTGGAAGCCTGTGGGATTTGATCACAGAACTTACACAGGGCTGGGGAAACAGATTCTTGGAGGGCACAAACGAAACCTTGTGCGCACCAGGACCCAGGAGAAAGGAGCATTTATGCCACAAAAGGCTGATCCCAAACTTGCCTGTGAGTGTCCAGGATTCTCTAGCAGAGGCATGATTGGTGGTGGCCTGCTGCAGGGTCAGGGGAACTGAGTGAGGCAGTGTGCGCATGGGACCTTTTGAAGGAGGTGGCTATTAACTTCATCACCTCCACCATAGTTTTGGCTCAGGTCAAACAACAGGGAGGGAACACAGCTCCACCCATCAACAGAAAATTGGAATAAAGATTTACTGACCATCGCCCCACCCATCAGAACAAGACCCAGTTTCCCACATCAGGAAACTTCCATACACCTCTTAACCTTATCCATCAGATAGAATGAAAACCACAGTCACAGAAAACTAAGCAAAGTGATCACATAGACTACAGCTTTGTCTAACTCAATGAAACTGAGCCACGCCATATAGGACTACCCAATATGGACGCGTCATGGTGGAGAGTTCAGACAAAACTTGGTCCACGGGGGAAGGGAATGGCAAACCACTTTGGTATTCTTGTCTTGAGAGTCCCATGAACAGTATGAAAAGGCAAAAAGATAAGACACTGAAAGATGAATGCCCCAGGCCAGTAGGTGCCCAGTATACTACTGGAGAAGAGTGGAGAAATAACTCCAGAAAGAATGAAGAGATAGAGTCAAAGCAAAAACAACACCCAGTTGTGGATGTGACTGGTGATGGAAGCAAAGTCCGATGCTGTAAAGAACAATAATGCATAGGAACCTGGAATGTTAGGTCCACGAATCAAAGTGAATTAGAAGTGGTCAAACAGAGATGGCAAGAGTGAACATCAATATTTTAGGAATCAGGGAACTAAAATGAACTGGAATGGATGAATTTAATTCAGATGACCATTATATCTATTACCGTGGGCAAGAATCACTTAGAAGAAATGGAGTAGTCCTCATAGTCAAGAAAAGAGCCTGAAATGCAGTACTTGGGTCCAATCTCAAAAACAATAGGATGATCTCTATTCTTTTCCAAGGCAAACCATTCAATATCACAGTAATCCAAGTCTATTCCCCAATCAGTATTGCTGAAGAAGCTGAAGTTGAACAGTCCTATGAATACCTACAAGTCCTTGTAGAACTAACAGCCCCAAAAGATTTATTTTTCATCATAGGGGACTGGAATGCAACAGTAGGAAGCCAAGAGATACCTGGAGTAATAGGCAAATTTAGCCTTGGAGTACAAAATGAAGCAGGGCAAAGGCTAACAGAGTTTTGCCAAGAGAACACACTGGTCATAGCAAACACCCTCTTCCAACATCACAAGAGAAGACTCTACACATGAATATCACCAAATGGTCAATACAGAAATCATACTGAGAAG
The DNA here is from genome assembly GCF_963930625.1 of Muntiacus reevesi. NCBI lineage: Eukaryota > Metazoa > Chordata > Mammalia > Artiodactyla > Cervidae > Muntiacus > Muntiacus reevesi. The sequence goes on from NC_089249.1 coordinate 69,344,104, forward strand.
ATGACGGAGGAATAGGATGGGAATACCACTTTATCCCCCACAAATTCATCAAGAGATCATTTGAATGCTGAGCAAATACCACAAAACAACTTCTGAACACTGGCAGAGGACACCAGACACCTAGAAAGGCAGCCCATTGTCTTAGAAAGGAGGTAGGACAAAATATAAAAGAGAAAAAGAAAGACAAAAGAGTTAGGGATGGAGACCTGTCCCAGGGAGGGAGTGGTAAGAGAAGAAGTTTCCAAACACCAGGAAACCCTCTCACCAGTGGGTCTGTGGGAAGTTTTGGAGTCTCAGAGGGCTACATAACCAGAAGGAAAAAATAAACAAATAAAACCCACAGATCACGTGCCTAACCACAACTCCCAGAGGAGAAGTAGCCCAGACTCTTGCATCCGCCATCAGAGAGCGGGGTCTGAACAGGGAGGTGAGGGCTGCATTGCTTAGGGTAAGGACCTGGCCTGAACACCCTGAGGACAATCGAGGGAACTAAAGTGAGATAGCAACCCAAACTGTGGGATAGCCAGAAAGAGGAAAAAAAAAAAAAAGAGAGAGAGAGAGAGACAAAAAAGTCTTTCCCATGAAAAGGGGAAGGCACTGCCAGGCCTGCTCACAGAACAAAGGACTGAGTGAATATCAGAGGAGAGCTAGCTGGCAGGGGACCGCTGGAGGCAGGGAGGCAGGCGGGCGGCAGCCAGAGCCAGAATGCAAGGGGCAAACTCAGTCCCAGAGAGGGCATCCTCTACCAAACTGTGAGCAGGCTCCCAGTTGCCAACCAATTCTTCCTGGGATCCTGGACGGCTGACATCCACCAGGAGGGTCGCAGCCAGAGATGAGCTCCCCAGAGGAGACACATGGCACACCTGAGACGGTGCTCCCGCTGCGCACCCAGGAAACCTAGGGGCTGGGACGGGGGAGGTGATAAGATGCCCCACTCCCCCCCACACCTGGGGAGAGTGTGCTCACCAAGCACCTGGTCACCTGAGCTGCTTGGGCTTGGGAAGGGCACAAAACGCAGGCCCAACTGAGTTTGTGCCTTTGTGGAGTACCCGAGAACCTGAACCTGAGTGGCTTAGACCTGGGAAGTGCACACAACCCAGGGCCTGCTTTAGACAGTTCCCGGCAGAGCAACATGGAGCCTGAGCAGTGTAGTCTGGGAAAGCACACACGCCGTGAGTGGGGGCAAACCCAGTGTGGCCGAGACACTGCGAGTGCTCCCCACAGATACCAGTGATATTTGCCTGCAGTGTTCCTCCCTCACTGCAGCACGACTGAACAAGTGAGCCTAAATAAGTGACCATCTTTGCCCCCTTGTGTCAGGGTGGAAGTTAGATACTGAAGAGACCTGCAAACAGAGGAAGCCAAAATAAACAGAGAAGAGGGAACTGCCTTGGAAGTGACAGGTGCAACAGATTAAAACTCTGTAGTTAGTATTGACTACATTGAAAAGGGATATATACCTTGAGAAGAAGTATAAGCTGGAACAAGGAATTAGCTGAAACTGTAGTGATCCCACACTGCCCTCAACAGCTACAAAGAAATTCCTAGATATATTTTACTATCATCATTTTTTTATTTTTAAAATTTCTTTTATTTTTAAGTTCTTTATTACTCCTTTAATTTTCATTTTTAAGACCTACTATTACCTTGCAAAAAAAGACCCTATTTTTAGGGCAAATTTCATATATATATTTTTTATAATTTTCATGATTTTGTTTTGCTTTTTTAATATTGTATTTTTGAGAGTCTAAAATTTACTCTAGATTTTTAATCTTTGCTTTTTGGTATTTGTTATCAATTTTGTACCTTTAAGAATCCAATCTTTGGTACCCATTTTTACTTAGGAGTGTGATTACTGGCTTGATTGCTCTCTCCCCTTTTGACTCTCATTTTTATCCCCTAGGTCAGCTCTATCTCCTCCCTCCCACTTTTCTTCTCTACTTAACTCCGTGAATCTCTTTGGGTGTTCTGAATTGTGGAGAACACTTAGGGAACTGATTACTGGCTAGATCTGTCTCTCTCTTTTTGACTCCCCCTCCTCTCCTCCTGGTCACCTCTATCTCCTTCCTCCCTCTTCTCTTCTCTATGTAATTCTGTGAACCTCTCTGAATATTCCAGAGTGTAGAGAGCAAATAGGGAATTAATTACTGGCTAGATTGCTCACTGGTGTTGTATGGATGGAGAAGTCTTGAGGCTACTGTAAGAATAAGACTGAAAGCCAGAGGCAGGAGGCTTAAATCCAAAACTTGAGAACACCAGAAAACTCCTGACTCCAGGTAACATTAATCAACAGGAGCTCATCCAAAAGCCTCCATACCTACACTGAAACCAAGCTCCACCCAAGAGCCAACAAGCTCCAGAGCAAGACATACCAAGCTAACTCTCCTACAATGCAGGAACATAACACTGAGCATTAAAATACAGGTGGCCAAAAGTCACACCAAACCTATAGACACTTCAAAATCCACTACTGGACACTTCATTGCACTCCAGAGAGAAGAGATCCAGCTCCACCCACAGAACACCAATGCAAACTTCCCTAACCAGGAAACCTTGACAAGCCACTCGTCCAAACCCACCCACAAGGAGGAACCTCCACAATAAAGAGGAACCTCAAACTTACAGCATACAGAAAAGCCACCCCAAACACAGCAATCTAAGCAAGGTGAAAAGGCAGAGAAATATTCAGCAGGTAAAGAAACTTGATAAAGCCCACCAAACCAAATACAAGAGGAGGAGATAGGGAGTCTACCTGAAAAAGAATTCAGAATAATGATAGTAAAAATGATCCAAAAATCTTGAAAACAAAATGGAGTCACAGATAAATAGTCTGGAGACAAGGATTGAGAACATGCAAGAAAAGTTTAACAAGGACATAGAAGAAATAAAAAAAGAGTCAATCAATAATGAATAATGTAATAACTGAGATCAAAAGCACTCTGGAGGGAACCAACAGTAGAATAACGGAGGCAGAAGATAGGATAAGTGAGGTGGAAGATAGAATGGTGGAAATAAATGAAGCAGAGAGGAAAAAAGAAAAAAGATTTAAAAGAAATGAGAACAACCTCAGAGACCTGTGGGACAATGTTAAGTGTTCCAACATTCAAATCATAGGAGTCCCAGAAGAAGAAGACAAAAAGAAAGGCCATGAGAAAATACTTGAGGAGATAATATTTGAAAACGTCCCTAAAATGGGAAAGGAAGTAGCCACCCAAGTCCAAGAAACCCAGAGAGTACCAAACAGGATAAACCCAAGGTGAAACACCCAAAAACACACTTATCAAGTTAACAAAGATCAAACACAAAGAACAAATATTAAAAGCGGCAAGGAAAAAACAACAAATAATACACAAGGGGATTACCATAAGGATAACAGCTGATCTTTCAACAGAAACTCTTCAGGCCAGAAGGGAATGGCAGGACATACTTAAAGTGATGAAAGAGAGAAAGCTATAACCCAGATTACTGTACCCAGCAAGGATCTCATTCAGATATGAAGGAGAATTCAAAAGCTTTACAGACAAGGAAAAGCTCAGAGAATTCAGCAGCACCAAACCAGCTCTCCAACAAGTGCTAAAGGATCTTCTCTAGACAGGAAACACAGAAAAGGTTTATAAACTCGAACCCAAAACAACAAAGTAAATGGCAATGGGATCATACTTATCAATAATTACCTTAAATATAAATGAGTTGAATGCCCCAACCAAGAGACAAAGACTGGTTGAATGGATACAAAAATGATACCCCTATATATGCTGTCTACAAGAGACCCACCTCAAAACAAGGGACACATACAGACTGAAAGTGAAGGGCTGGAAAAAGATATTTTATGCAAATAGAGACCAAAAAGGCAAGAGTAGCAATACTCTTATCAAATAAAATAGACTTTGAAATAAAGCCTGTGAAAAGAGACAAAGAAGGACACTACATAATGATCAAAGGATCAGTCGAAGAAGAATACATAACAATTATAAATATATATGGACCCAACATAGGAGCACCACAATATGGAAGGCAATTGCTAACAAGTATGAAAGGGGAAATTAACAATAACACAATAATAGTGGGAGACTTTAATACCCAACTCACACCTATGGATAGATCAACTAAACAGAAAGTTAGCAAGGAAATACAAACTCTAAATGATACAATGGACCAGTTAGACCTAATTGATATCTGTAGGACATTTTACCCCAAAACAATGAATTTCACCTTTTTCTCAAGTGCACACGCAACCATCTCCAGGATAGATCACATCCTGGGCCATAAATCTAGCCTTGGTAAGTTAAAAAAAAATTGAAATTATCTTAAGCATCTTTTCTGATCACAATGTGGTAAGATTAGACATCAACTACATGGAGGGGAAAAAAAACTATGAAAAATACAAACATATGGAGGCTAAACAACACACTTCTGGATAACCAACAAATCACAGAAGAAATCAAAAAACAAATCAAAATGTGAATAGAAATGAATGAAAATGAAAACACAACAACCCAAAGCCTATGGGATTCAGTAAAAGTAGTGCTAAGGGGAAGGTTCATAGCAATACAAGCCTACCTCAAGAAACAGGAGAAAAATCAAGTAAATAACCTAACTCTACACCTAAAGCAACTAGAAAACGAAGAAATGAACCCCAGGGTTAATGGAAGGAAAGAAATAATAAAAATTAGGGCAGAAATAAAGGGAAAAGAAACAAAGGAGACCATAGCAAAACAAAGCTAAAAGCTGGTTATTTGAAAAGATAAATAAAATAGGCAAACCATTAGCCAAACTCGTCAAGAAACAAAGGGAGAAGAATCACATCAACAAAACTAGAAATGAAAATGGAGAAGTCACAACAGACAACACATAAATACAAAGAATCATAGAGACTACTATCAGCAACTATATACCAATAAAATGGACAACTTGGAAGAAATGGACAAATTCTTCAAAAAGTATAACTTTCCAAAACTGAACCAGGAAGAAATAGAAAATCTTAACAGACCCATCACAAGCACAGAAATCTAAACTGTAATCAGAATTCTTCCAACAAACAAAAGCCCAGGACCAGATGGCTTCACAGCTGAATTCTACCAAAAATTTAGAGAAGAGCTAACACCGGTCCTACTCAAACTCTTCCAAATATTTGTGGAAGAAGGTAAACTTCCAAACTCATTCTATGAGGCCACCATCACCCTAATTCCAAAACCAAATATATCATAAAAAAAGAAAACTACAGGCCAATGTCATTGATGAACAAAGATGCAAAAATCCTTAACAAAAGTCTAGCAAACAGAATCCAACAACATATAAGAAAGATCATACATCATGACCAAGTGGGCTTTATCCCAGGGATGCAAGGATTCTTCAATATTCACAAATCAATCAATGTGATACACCACATTAACAAATTGAAAGATAAAAACCACATGATTATCTCAATAGATGCAGAGAAAGCCTTTGACAAAATTCAACATCCCTTTATGATGAAAAAAAGAAAACCCTCCAGAAAGCAGGACTAGATGGAAGCAATGTCAAGATAATAAAAGCCACTTGTGATAAACCCACAACAAACCTTATCCACAATGGTGAAAAAAATGAAAGCATTTCCCCTAAAGTCATAAACAAGACAATGTTGCCCACTCTCACCACTACTATTCAACATAGTTTTGGAAGTTTTAGCCACAGCAATCAGAGAAGAAAAAGAAATAAAAGAATCCAGATTGGAAAAGAAGTAAAACTCTCACTGTTTGCAGATGACATGATCTTCTACATAGAAAACCCCAAAGACACCACCAGAAAATTGCTAGAGCTAATCAATGAATAGAGTAAAGTTGCAGGATATAAAATTAACACACAGAAATCCCTTGCATTCCTATACACTAGAAAACAGAGAGAGAAATTAAGGAAACAGTTCCATCCATCATTGTAACAAAAAGAATAAAATACTTAGGAATAAACCTACCTAAAGAAACAAAAGGCCTATATATAGAAAACTATAAAACACTGATGAACAAAATCAAAGATCACACAAATAGATGGAGAAATATACCATGTTCATGGATAGGAAGAATCAACATAGTGAAAATAACTATACTACCCAAAGCAATCTATAGATTCAATGCAATCCCTATGAAGCTACCAACGGTATTTTTCACAGAACTAGAACAAACAGTTTAATAGTTTGTATGGAAATACAGAAAACCTCGAATAGCCAAAGCAATCTTGAGAAAGAATGGAACTGGAGGAATCACCCTGCCTGACGTCAGACTATACTACAAAGCTACAGTCATCAAGACAGTATGCTACTGGCACATAGACAGAAATATTGATCAGTGGAACAAAATAGAAAGTCCAGAGATAAATCCACACACCTATGGGCACCTTATCTTTGACAAAGGAGGCAAGAATATAAAATAGAGAAAAGACAATCTTTTTAACAAGTGGTGCCAGGAAAACTGTTCAACCACTTGCAAAAGAATGAAACTAGAACACTTTCTAACACCATACACAAAAATAAACCCAAAATGGATTAAAGATCTGAAGGTAAGACCAGAAACTATAAAACCCCTAGAGGAAAACATAGGCAAAACACTCTCTGGCATAAATCATAGCAGGATCCTCTATGACTCACCTCCCAATATAATGAAAATAAAATTAAAAATATACAAATGGGACCTAATTAAACTTAAAAGCTTTTGAACTATGAAGGAAACTATAAGCAAGGTGAAAAGACATCCTTCAGAATGGGAGAAAACAATAGCAAATAAAGTAACTGACCAAGAATTAATTTCAAAAATATACAAGCAGCTCATGCAACTCAATTCCAGAAAAATAAGGGACCTGATCAAAAAATGGGCCAAAGAACTAAACAGACATTTCTCCAAAGAAGACATACAGATGGCTAACAAACCTATGAAAAGATACTCAACATCACTCATTATCAGAGAAATGCAAATCAAAACCACAATGAGGTACTATCTCATGCTGGTCAGAATGGCTGCTATCAAAAAGTCTATGAAAAATAAATGCTGGAGAGGGTACAGAGAAAAAGGAACCCTCTTACACTGTTGATGGGAATGCAAAATAGTACAGCCACTATGGAGAACAGTGTGGAGATTCCTTTAAAAACTGGAAAAAGAACTGCCATATGACCCAGCAATCCCACTGCTGGGCATACACACCGAGGAAACCAGAATTGATAGAGACACATGTACCTCAATGTTCATCACAGCACTGTTTACAATAGCCAGGACATGGAAGCAACCTAGATGTCCATCAGCAAACAAATTGATAAGAAAGCCATGGAACATATACACAAAGGAATATTACTCAGCCGTTAAAAAGAATGCATTTTAATCAGTTCTAATGAGGGGGATGAAACTGGAGATTATTATACAAAGTGAAGTAAGTCAAAAAGAAAAACACCAATGCAGTATATTAACGCATATATATGGAATTTAGAAAGATGGTAACGATGACCCTATATGGAAGACAGCAAAAGAGACACAGGTGTAAAGAACAGACTTTTGGACTCTGTGAGAGAAGGCGAGGGTGGGATGATTTGAGAGAATAGCATTAAAACATGTATACTATCATATGTGAAACAGTTCACCAGTCCAGGTTCGATATATGAGGCAGGGTGCTCAGAGCTGGTGCACTGGGATGACTCTGAGCGATAGGATGGGGAGGGAGGTGGGAGGCAGTTTCAGGATGGGAAACACATGTACACCCATGGCTGATTCATGTGAATGTATGGCAAAAACCACCACAATATTGTAAAGTAATTAGCCTCCAATTAAAATAAATTAATTAAATTTTTTAAAAAGAAAGGCATTGTGAAGAAGAAAAAAAATTAATCAGATTGATTATATTCTTTGCAGCCAAAAATGGAGAAGCTGTATACAGTCAGCAAAAACAAGACCAAGAGCTAACTGTGGCTCAGATTATGAACTCCTTATTGCAAAATTCAGACTTCAGTTGAAAAAAGTATGGAAAACCGTTAGACCATTCAGGTATGACTTAAATCAAACCCCTTGTGATTGTACAGTAGAAGTGACAAACAGATTCAAGGGATTAGATCTGATAGAGTGCCTAAAGAACTATGGACAGAGGTACATGGCATTCTGCAGGAGGCAGTGATCAAGATCAGCTCCAAGAAAAGAAATGCAAAATGGCAAAATGGTTGTCTGAGGAGGTCTTACAAATAGCTGAGAAAAGAAGAGAAGTGTAAGGCAAAGGAGAAACGGAAAGTTATAGCTATCTGAATGCAGATTTCCAAAGAATAAAAAGGAGAGATAAGAAAACATTCCTCAGTGATCAACACAAAAAAATAGAGGAAAGCAAAAGAATGGGAAAGACTAGAGATCTCTTCAAGAAAATTAGAGATACCAAGAGAACATTTCATGCAAAGATGGGCACAAGAAAGGACAGAAATAGTATGGACCTAACAGAAGCAAAAGATATTAAGAAGGTGGCAAGAATACACAGAAAAACTATACAAAAAAGATCTTCATGACCCAGATAATTATGATGGTGTGACCACTCACCTAGAGCCAGACATCCTGGAATGTAGAGTCAAGTGGGCCTTAGGAAGCATCACTATGACCAAAGCTAGTGGCGGTGATTGAATTCCAGGTGAGCTATTTCAAATCCTAAAAGAAGATGCTGCAAAAGTGCTGCACTCAATATGGCAGCAAATTTGGCCAGTCCTGTGGTCACAGGACTGGAAAAGGTCAGTTTTCATTCCAATCCCAAAGAAAGGCAATGCCAAAGAATATTCAGACTACCACACAATTGCACTCATCTCACACGCTAGCAAAATAATGCACAGAATTATCCAAGACAGGTTTCAACAGTACATGAGCCATGAACTTCCAGATGTTCAAACTGGATTTAGAAAAGGTTTAGGAACCAGAGATCAAATTACCAACATCCATTGGATCATCGAAAAAGCAAAAGAGTTGCAGAGAAACATGTACTTCTGCTTTATTGACTATGCCAAAGCTTTTGACTGTGTTGACCACAACAAACTGTGTAAAATTCTTAAAGAGATCAGAATAGCAGACCACCTTATTTGCCTCCTGAGAAATCTGAATGTAGGTCAAGAAGTAACAGTTAGAACTGGACATGGATCAACAGACTGGTTCCAAATTGGGCAAGGAGTATATCAAGGCTGTATATTGTCACCCTGCTTATTTAACTTGTTTTTCCATTATTCATATATGGATGTGAGAGTTGGACTATATAGAAACCTAAGCACCAGAGAATTGATGATTTTGAACTGTGGTGTTGGAGAAGACTCTTGAGAGTCTCTTGCACTGAAAGGAGATCAAACCAGTCAATCCTAAAGGAAATCAATCCCGGATATCCTTTGGAAGGACTGATGCTGAAGCTGAAACTCCAATACTTTGGCCACTTGATATAAAGAACTGACTCATTGGAAAAGACCCTGATGCTGTGAAAGATTGAAAACAGGAAAAGAGGGGAACAACAGATGATGAGATAATTAGATGTCATCAAAGGACATGAGTTTGAGGAAGTTATGGGAGTTGATGATGAACAGGGAATCCTGGCCTGCTGCAGTCCACGGGGTCCCAAAGAGTCAGACATGACTAACTGACTGAATTGAACACTCTCAAAGGCTTTAGTATAGTCGGTGAAACAGAGGTAGGTGTTTTTCTGAATTTCCCTTGCTTTCTCTCTGATCCAGTAAATGTTAGCAACTTGATCTCTGGTGTGTCTGCCTTTTCTAAGCCCAGATTGGATGTCTGGAAATTCTTGGTTCACATAATGTAGATGTTTAGAATGCAAGATTTTAATCATGACCTTACTAGCATGGGTGATGAGTGCAATTGTCCGATGGTTAGCACATTCTTTAGTACTACCCTTCTTGGGAATTGGGATGAGGGTTGACCTTTTCCAGTCAAGTGGTCTTCCAGATTTGTTGATGTATTGAGTGCAATATTTTGATAACATCATCCTTTAGGGTTTTGAATAGCTCTGCTGGAATTCCATTGCAACACTAGCTTTACTAACAGCAGTGTTTCCTAATGCCCACTTGACTTCACACTCCTGAGTGTCTGACTCTGGGTGAATGACCACACCGTCATAGTTATCCAGTTCACTAAGATCTTTTTTTGTACAGTTCTTCTGTGTATTCTTTCCATCTCTTCTTCATCTCCTCAGCATCTACTAGATCTCTACCATTTCTGTCCTTTATTGTTCTCCTCTTTGGGAATTCCCTTGATATTTTCAAATTTCATGGAGAGATTTCTAGTGTTTTCCCTTCTTTTGTTTTCCTCTATTTTTATGCACCATTCATTGAAGAAGGGCTTGTCTCTTCTTGCTATTTTTTGGAACTCTGCATGTAGTTGGATGTACCTTTCCCTTTCTTCCTTACTTTTCCCGTCTCTTCTCTCTGCAGCTATCTGTAAAGCTTCCTCAGATAACCACTTTGCCTTCTTGTTTTCTTTTTCTTTGGGGTGGTTTTGTTTGCTGCTTCCTGTACAATATTACAGAGCTCTATCCATGGTTCTTCAGGCACACCGTTTACTAGATTGAATCCTTTGAATCTATTCATCATTTTCACTGCATATTCATAGGGGATTTGATTTAAGTCAAACCTGGCTGGCCTAGTGGCTTTCCCCAGTCTCCTTAGTTTAAGACTGAATTTTGCTACGAGGAGCTGATGATCTGTGTCACAGTCAGCTCCAGGTCTTGTTTTTGGTGACTGTATATACTGCTTCTCCAGCTTCATCTACAATGTAATCAACTTGATTTTCACATTGACCATTTGGTGATGTCCATGTGTAAAGTTGTCTCTTGTGTTGTTAAAAAAGCATGTTTACTATGACCAGTGCATTATCTCATCACAGTTCAGTTAGCCTTTGCCCTGCTTCATTTTGTTCTCCAAGGCAAAATTTGTCTGCTACTCCAAGTATCTCTTGACTTCCTACTTGTGCATTGCAGTCCCCAGTGATGAATAGAACATCCTATTTTGTGTTCGTTCTAGGAGGTCTTCTAGGTCTTCATAGAACTGATCAGCCGCTTCAGCATCAGTGGTAGGGACATAGACTTGAATTACTGTGATGTTGAATGGCTTGCCTTGGAAACGAACCGAGATCATTCTGTCATTTTTGAGGTTGCACCCAAGTACTGCATTTCAGGCTCTTATTGATTGTGAGGGCTACTCCATTTCTTCTAAGGGATTTTTGCCCAAAGTAGTAGATATAATGGTCATCTGAATTAAATTCACCTATTCCTGTCCATTTTAGTTTACTGATCCCTAGGATGTTGATGTTTATTCTTACCATCTCCTGCTTGTCCATGTGCAATTTCCCTTGATTCAGGGAACTACATTCCAGGTTCCTATGCAATACTGTTCTTTACAGCATCGGATTTTGCTTTCATCACCAGACACATCCACAACTGAACATCATTTTCCGCTTTGGCCCAGCAGCTTCATTCTTTCTGCTGCTATTGGTAGTTGTCCTCCACTCTTCCCCAGTAGCAAACTGGACACTTTCTGACCTAGGGAGCTCATCTTTCAGTGTCATATCTTTTTGTCTTTTTATAAAGTTCATGAGATTCTCACAGCAAGTATACTGGGGTGGTTTGCCATTCCCTCCTCCTATCTTTAGGGTAGGAATTGCTATTTGTAGTTTTAATTTACATTTCCTTAAGTATTATTGAGTTTGAGCATCTTTTAAAATGTATATTTATGTTTTATTAGGGGGAAAGGTTGCAGCAAAAATTTTTCCTTTGTTGACTGTTTACTGTGCAGAAACTTTATAGTTTGATGTAGTACAATTTCTTTATTCTTGCTTTTATCTTTTGCATTTGGTGTCATAGCCAAAAATGCATTGCCCAGACCATTGCCAAGGTGCCTTTCCTCTGTCTTTTTCTAGGAGTTTTATCATTTTAAGTCTCACTTAATCCACTCTGAGTCAACTTTTTGTTTGTGGTGTAAGAAGTCCAGGTTTATTCTCTTGCTTGTGACTATCCAGCTACTGAACAGGGCTGTAAACTGAGTTACATGGCTCAGAAATGCCATGACCTGGACTCCCAGGCTGTCTGGGGTCACAGTATGGGCTCTTGGGTCACACAGGAACAGATGTTATACTCCACAGTTGCAGTGTTCATAAAAATAATTCAGTGAAATTTATTAGTATTCATTTTATATTCTAGTGTATAGTACATTTTTGCAATTTTCCAAGATGGCTTGAAAAGAATATGCATTCTCTAATTTTGGACTTTAATGTTCTAAGTTTCAGTCAGTTCAGTCACTCAGTCATGTTTGATTCTTTGTGATGCCGTGGACTGCAGCCAAATGAGCCTAAAATTTTGAATTCAATTTTTCCCATATCAGTGAAGGATTCCTAAGCTGCACAAGTCAAATATGGAATGGAGGTTTAGAAGCCAAGTTGAATGCATCTGCTAAAGCAGAGATTTTGGCAGTGTTGGGAATTTAAAGATAAAATCTGCCACATTTAGAAAAGCTTTCCCTAACTTAAAATTATGATCTAATTGCCCAGTCATTTCTTCTCACACTTTTATGATTTCATTTTTTTTTTCAATTAAACTCTGATTCATTTGGACTTTATCCAGGCATAAGGTACAATATAGATTTTATCTTTTGTCATGTGGCTTGGATGTCCCCCAAATTATTAAACCATCAACTTTCTTCAGCTGATTGAAGATGCTGCTTTTACATATAAAAACTGATGTCTAAAAATTAATAAAGCTAAAATCATATGTCAGACATCTTGTTCTCAAATGTACCCCTCCTTAAATGTTCCCATTTTAATGAGTGATATTGCTGCTTACCCTTTTACTTACACCAAAACCATAGACTTATTTTTTAACTCCGTTTTTTCTCTGCAAGAGCCATCTCTGTGGCTATACTCCTGATCTCACCAGAAGAAGTCAGAAACATTCATCACTTAATTTTCCCATGGAAGGGTCTTAATTGCATGTTTTCCCAGAGGCTGTTTGAAGGTCTGGATTCTAATTGACCTGCATCGAGGCCATGATTATGATCCTTCTCTTGTGACACTGACACATCCTGACACATCTTCAACAACTGGGAGCCAGCTAAGAAGAAGGACGATGGATAGCCTGCACAATCTCTAAGTTCTGAGAGGCAGCAGAGCTTGAGCCAGTGTGATTGACAAGGATCACCTCCTAGTTGAGACCAGTCTTTCAAATCTGGGAGGGGAGCCTTTTTACCTAATGCTCAGAAACCAACACAGAGAGTCAAGGAAAATGAAGAACAGAGGGATGTGTTCCAAACAGAAGAGCAAGATAAGTCTCCAGAAACTGATGTTAATGACATAGAGATCGGTGATTTACCTAATACAGAGTTTGAAATAATAGTCATAAAGTCGCTCACTGAGATCAGAACAATGCATAAACAAAGAAATAAAGACTATTTTAAAAGTACCAAACAGAAATTACAGAGCTGAAGAGTACAATAACTGAACTGAAAAATTCAGCAGAAGGACTTCAAGAGCAGCTAGAAAAATTAGAAGACTGGATCAGTGAATTCCACAACAGGGCAAGGGGATTCGTCAAGTCAGAGAAGCAAAAAGAAAAGGGAATAAAAAAAGAATGAATATAGCTTCAAGGAATTATGGGACACCATCAAATCGATAAATATATACTTTATAGAGATAACAGAAGGAGAAAAGAGAGATAAATGGACAGAAAGCTTATTCAGAGAAATAACGGCTGAAAACTTCCCTAACCTGGAGAAAGAAAAGACATGCAGATCCAAGAATCCAAAAAGTACCAAGTAAGATGAATTTAGAGAGACCCACACAGAGACATATTATAATTAAACTGTCAAAAGTTAAAGACAAAGGAAGAATCTTAAAAGCAGTGAGAAAAAAGCAACTTGTTACTTACAAGGGACCCACTCCCCCTGCCATAAGGAAACTGGCAGACTTTTAAAGCAGAAACCTTGTAAGCCAGAAGAGTGTGGGAAGATATATTCAAATTATTGAAAGAAAGAAAGAAGAAAAAAAAAAAAAGCTGCCAACCAAGACTGCTGATCCTGGCAAAGTTATACTTTAGAATTAAAGAAATAAAGAGTTCTTCAGAAAAACAAAAGCTGGAGACTTTTGTCTTCATCACCACTAGTCTAGCCCTACAAGAAAAGTTAAAGGGAGTTCTTCAAACTGAAATGATAAAATATTAATTAGTAGTATGAAGGTATACGAAATTGTAAAAGTCACTGGCAAAGATGAAAAATGCATACAAATTTTAAAAAAAGAAACAGTAACTTGGGGTGTGGGTATTTTTATGCTAATGTTCTGTGTTGTGGTTTTTAAGGATGGCTGTATGAATATGTCATTTGTGTAATTTTAAAAATCAATAAAAATTAGCATCGACAAAGCCAAAGAGCAAAGTTTGATTACTGGGATAAACAGAAGAAAGGAGAGTAGAAAAGAGAGGAGATTATTGGGATATTTAGTGGAGTGGTCAAAGTGCTTTAAGTATAGTGATGATTAATATAGATTTTTAAGTTTTATATAAACTTGAATTGAAAACCCCATCTGCCTCCTCAGTTCAGTTCAGTTGCTAAGTCATGTCCAACTCTTTCTGACCCTATGACGGCAGCACACCAGGTTTCCCTGTCTATCACCAGGTCCCAGCTTGCTCAAACTCATGTCCATTGAGTGGTGATGTCATCCAACCATCTCATCCCTTGTTGTCCACTTCTCCTCCTGCCTTCAATCTTTCCCGGCATCAGGGTCTTTTCCAATGAGTCAGTTCTTCGCATCAATTAGCTAAAGTATTGTAGTTTTAGCTTCAGCATCAATCCTTCCAATCAACATTTAGGACTGATTTCCTTTAGGATGGACTGGTTTGATCTCCTTGTAGTCCAAGAGACTTTCAAGAGTCTTCTCCAACACCACAGCTCAATAGCATCAATTCTTCAGTGCTTGGCATTCTTTACAGTCCAACTCTCACATCCATTAGTGACTACTGGAAAAACCACAGCTTTTACTAAATGGACCCTTGTTGGCAAGGTAATGTGTCTGTTTTTTCCTTCAGTAAATTCTCCGGTACATATTTTTGTCCTTTAGGTTTGTTTATATTTTTGTTTCACTTTGAGTTTGTAGAATTCTATAACAAGTGATTGTGTTCCATTCTGGCTGGGGTGTACAGGAGAATACAACAATAGTGTTAATAATATTTTATGTAATTAACTGTTGACAGAATAAACTATGAGACAGAACTGACTATAAAATGTAAGCCTAATAGAACATACGGAAAAGTGGAGGTGAGAGTGATAGAAAATTTTAGCTGCTTTTTGAATTTTCTGGTATTTTTATTTTTCCTTGTCTTTGAGAGGAAATGTTCCAATTAGGCAAGAATAAAAGCCTTATTCTAATAAACCTTGCAAAAAGTTGGTAGGCATTCAATTTATAAACATAAGTGATAAGGATAAATGAGGATAAGTGAAAGTCACTCAGTCATGTCTGACTCTTTGCGATCCCATGGACTATACCATCAATGGAATTCTCCAGGCCTTATGTTAATTCTATTAATGCAAGTTAACCCTTTTTTGACTTGAACTCACTCAGGTCATTGACCAGTCTCTTCAGAATCTATATAACTAAGGTTCATCTCCAGAATCATGTTGAGTTCACCATGGAACCTCATAGTGTTCAGTCATTCTTTTTCAGAGAACCTTCTCATATGTCTTATATAAACTTCTACACTGCTACCTTTCATTTGCTTCCTCTCTCTCCTGAATCATTTTCTATGGAAAAATTTTGGAATGTCAGACCATACCAACTTTTCCTTTGGTGCGTATAAAATCATCTCTGCTCAAGTGTATGCCACACATTTGACTATACCCAGGGTTGCCCTCTTGCCTCTAACCTCCATCAAGTTATTTAGTCTTTCTGAATCTCAGTTTGAATTTTTATAATTTGGAGAAAATGCTATTAGCCTCATTAACACAGCAATCATGAAATATCATGCTTGCCAAAGCGCTTGAGCACTTTATAGGAACAGCTTAGTCATTCCAGCTCATTTTGCCACTTAAGGATTTATCATCAGTGACCTCTTTCTTAGCTTCAGTGTAACATTTTTCTCTGCAGTGGGATTCCTACCAAGCGAAAATGAGACATTACTATCCCTGCTGCTCCCTGAATGACAACTCTCTGCCAATTTCTCCTCTACTTTTATGACTCTTGGTTCAAATAACAAGCTAGTTCTCTACAAAAATCTCATAGCTCATTAATTATAGTAAGTAGGAATCATAAGTATCCAGAAGTGAAAAATTGTATTCTTCCATTTTGCAGTTTGTAAAGGATGAGACTGTAGAAAATGGTTGACTGACATTCACACTTGGCTATGTGTGTCAGCAAGCCAGAAGGGACTGGATAAAATAGAACTGTTAGCTTGGTAATGACATCTTACTGATTTCTAGATATTTACACAGGATTTAACTTACCTAAATTATGTTGAATTTGCCATGACAAATGCCACTATAAGGAAACTTTTGAAATTTAGTTATATGAAACTTCTTAGACTTTAGTCATTCTTTCCCAGAAAACTCTGCCATGTGCCTGATATTACTAAATGTCCACATTATTAGTACTCATTTTTAGAACTTCCCATCTTTTTTTGAGTCATTTCCATTTTCAAAAAATTGGGCTATCTTACCACACCTGCTTTTTCTTTCACTCTTATGCAGTCTTTTTTCCTTAAGACTATCACCAGAGCCAATTTAAACCCTGCCTAATAGCTAGGAATGGAGAAAATGTGTTGCTAAAAGCAGTATGTTTAAAATGAGGGATGTATTTAATATAAAACTAAGAATGAAAAATTTAGGTGCATAGTAAAGCTCTACAAATGCCTAACTGTACTATTCTAGAACAGAGTTATTCTATATAACTTAGAGTAATCTTTATGAACCTGCTTCCTCTTTTCAAAAAATGGCAGGTTAATACTATCTGATCTACTAATATTCCAGAAAGAAGTCTATACAAATGTGACTTGTGCTATTATTAGCAGTGTTCTGGCTCTCTTCAGATCCTTAGTTCAGTTTAGTTGAGATAAAGCTCAGAACAGACAAAATAACTTGAGAAAAGAAAGCTGTACTTCAGTGGATATGGTTTCTATTACCTTTGCCAGTATATCAGATGATTAGATAACCAGGACTCAGTTTCTCAATAAGCAAATCAGATTCTTCAAATCAAGGTTTTATTTGAGTAAGGATAAGTAAAATATTCCTGCTTGTCATTAGAAAACATGCAGATCTGCTATTCACTTCCATCTTAGGGAATTTAGCATAAGGTCAAGCAGAGTGAATTAAGAATAAGATTTTCCAAAATAAATATTACTTCTTATAAAAATGTGATTCTTACTAAGAATGTTCTGTCTCCAATATTTCATTGTCATCAAAAGATCCAGAGGAATCGGGTGGAGAGGGAGGTGGGATGGGAGACCGGGATGGGGAATTCGTGTAACTCTATGGCTGATTCATATCAATGTATGACAAAACCCACTGAAAAATAAAAATTAAAAAAAAAAATATCCACTTATGTTTATGGCTTTCTTTACATTTTATCTTTTATTAAAAGTTTTATATATTCTATCTCTTTCAAAAATGTTGAAAAATCATGCAACAAAAATGTAATTTTCTGTCCTTCTTTCCTTCCTTCCATATATATTTGTCAAACGCTGGACTAATGATGGGGAAATACATGAGAATGAGACATAAATTTGTCATGAGGAGCTCATAGCCTCATGAGAGAGAGGAAAGGTAATTAAGTGTTTAAATAAAGATATGTAGGAAATGTTATGAGAACAGATAGAGGGACTAATGAACTCTTCTCTGGGGAATCAGAAGACACTTCACCAAGAAGGGGGCATTGAAGCTAGATCATAATTATTTAAAAACAAAATGTAAAGGCTTTGCCAGATAAAACGGGGGACATTCAATCAAGAAAGAAGGAGCTGAGAGGGCTAAAGAATGGCTTCATAGAGAGGTCCAAAAGGGAGGTTAGGCAAGGAGACAGCTGGGTCTGCTCTATGTCAGAGATACAGTTCCAAGAAGTCTGTTTACTTAGCCACAAGGCTGATAAATCACTTTTCTCTTATGCTACAAACATTTATCAAGGTTGTTCTTTTGGGAAGTGTCACTTTTTGCAAGCCTAGAACATGACATCAACTTCTTTTAATGTTGTGTAAGTTGATTCCTTCTACTTTTCTTTCTCATATTCATTCAGTTATTAAAGAATGGTCTATTTTAAGAAAAATGATTTGGTAGTCAATGAAAATGAGCAACTTTTTTTTTATAATTTCTGAGGGTGAGGAGAAGAATACAAAGAAAGACAAAAAGTCCTGTCATCAAACCTAGAAGACTACTCTCTATGTTGTATCCTTACATCATAGAGATTTAACTAAGATATGTTGTGGAGAAAAAGAACAAGGAATTCTAATGTGCCAGGCAAGGGGAAGTACATATTATATCTGAATTACCATACCAGTAAATTTAAAACATTTCAATGGCCTGGGAACTGTGCTCTGGTCTACTGCTACCAAGCAATCTAGTTTCATTGCTAATTATTCTTCCTATCACTCACACTCCTGTCAGACTGGCCCTCTATCTGATCCTTAAATGGGCAAAGCCTGCTTTCTTTCTGCCAAAGCACTCTCAGAAAACTTCACTCTTCCTTCCTCACATCCTTCAGATCTTAGCTCAAAGAAGCTTTCCTTGATCACAGTCTATAATACAAGATTCGCATGCCCCTTCCCTGTCATATGGTAACTACTTCTCTGACTTATTTTCATTCTCTAAGCACTTATAATCATTTTTATTTGCTAAGTTTTTCTCTTTTCCCATTAGAGCTTAAGCAACTATAAGAAAAGGTATTAGCCTATCTTGTTCAAATAAAGTGTCTAAAACACTTGACATTTAGTAAATGGTTAATTATACACTTTGAATAATGGAAAACACTTTATATTGACTTTATTGGCAACATTTCATAGATAAATAGCTTAAATTTCTGAAAAATGATTTTTCAGATTTTCCATGATTTATAGGTCATCTGGACGTGAGTATCCAATATCTCATGATTTGAGATATTTGGTATAATGGAAAATTGATGAAAATCCATGAAAATCATGGATTTCCCATTATACTACATTTTTTACCCTAAAAAGATGCTTTCCATGAGACATATCTTCAGATATAACTAGCATTATAATGTGCAGTGTATTTATCAGGGTTTTCAAAACCACTAAATACTAAAAGATGATGCGGTGAAATTACTACACTCAATATGCCAGCAAATTTGGAAAACTCAAACAGTGGCCACAGGACTGGAAAAGGTCAGTTTTCATTCCAGTCCCAAAGAAAGGCAATCCCAAAGAATGCTCAAACTACCACACAATTGCACTCATCTCACACGCTAGTAAAGTGATGCTCAAAATTCTCCAAACTAGGCTTCAGCAATACGTGAACCATTAACTTCTAGATGTTCAAGCTGGATTTAGAAAAGGCAGAGGAACCAGAGATCAAATTGCCAACATCCACTGGATCATCACAAAAGCAAGAGAGTTCCAGAAAAAACGTCGACTTCTGCTTTATTGACTATGCCAAAGCCTTTGTGTGGATCACAATAAACTGGAAAATTCTGAAAGAGGTGGGAATACCAGACCACCTGACCTGCCTCTTGAGAAACCTTTATGCAGGTCAGGAAACCACAGTTAGAACTAGACATGCAACAACAGACAGGTTCTAAATAGGAAAAGGAGCACGTCAAGGCTGTTTACTGTCACCCTGCTTATTTCACTTATATGCAGAGTACATCATGAGAAACGCTAGGCTGGATGAAGCAGAAGCTGGAATCAGGATTGCTGAGAGAAATGTCAGTAACCTCAGATATGCAGATGACACCACCCTTATGGCAGAAATCAAAGAGAAAGAAAAGAGCCTCTTGATGAAAGTGAAAGAGGAGAGTGAAAAAGTTGGCTTAAAGCTCAACATTCAGAAAACTAAGATCATGGCATCTGGTCCCATCACTTCATGGAAAATACATGGGGAGACAGTGGAAACAGTGACAGACTTTATTTTGGGGGGTTTCAAGATCACTGCAGATGGTGACTGCAGCCATGAAATTAAAAGACGCTTACTCCTTGGAAGGAAAGTTATGACCAACCTAGATAGCATATTAAAAAGCAGAGACATTACTTTGCCAACAAATGTCCATCTAGTCAAAGCTATGATTTTTCCAGTAGTCATGTATGGATGTGAGAGTTGGACTGTGAAGAAAGCTGAGTGCCAAAGAATTGATGCTTTTGAACTGTGGTGTTGGAGAAGACTCTTGAGAGTCCCTTGAACTGCAAGGAGATCCAACCAGTCCATCCTAAAGGAGATCAGTCCTGTGTGTTCATTGGAAGGACTGATGCTGAAGCTAAAACTCCAATACTTTGGCCACCTGATGTGAAGAGCTGACTCATTTGGAAAGACCCTGATGCTGGGAAAGATTGAGGGCAGGAGGATAAGGGGATGACAGAAGATGAGATAGTTGGATGGCAGCACCGATTCAATGGACATGAGTTTGGGTGGACTCCGGGTGTTGGTGATGGACAGGGAGGCTTGGCATGCTGTGGTCCATGGGGTTGCAGAGTCAGACACGTCTGAGAAACTGAACTGAGCTGATCTGATAACTGGTTTAAGCAAAAATGGACTTGTAAATGGTCACAAATATTCCACAGAAACATTGGCAGAGCTGAAGACACAAACCTGAGCTGAACTTCCAAAAACAACTATGAATACCACATCAAAGAACTAGCCTGCCAAGGAACAGTTGCTACCTCTCCCACTTTTAGGGAACTAGAGAAGCATGAAATTGGTTGACACAGCCTCTAGATTCAAGGCAAGATTTTATCTCTCCCATGAACAGAAAACTGCTGAATCAGGAAAGTTACACCAGGGGTCCTAGATGCATAATTAAACCACCATTACCATGATCCTTGCCAGCAACATGACTGCCCCATATCCTTTCTCTCTATGTAACTCCGTTCTGTATCAAAGACTTATACAAATCCATCTCACTGGTGGAGCTCAAATCACATTTAGACTTACTGCAAAGGGAACTGAGAAACATAGTTCTTTCACTTTTCAAGCTGTCATGACTAGAAAGTAAGTTGTAAGGGGATCAGAACTGTTGTTGACAGCTAGGTGTCCTATGTTAGGCACATGTTAGTTTATAACCTTATTCAATCTCTGCAAAAACACTGTAAGGTAGGTACCATCATGCCCACTGAAAGTGAACAACATTTATGCCCACATTAATGAAGCCACCTAATGAGAGACCCTTGTGTCTTCTTTCTGGAGATTATAGGCATCCTCTTTTCAGTTGCACAAATTGGCAATCTTTGTTTTGTTTATGGTTGAATACTTTAGAGTTAAAAAACAGACCATGACACTGTTTTAAAAATGTAAAGCCCAAGAGGGTACAAAAATGCAAATTTATGAAACTCCTTCAAAAGTGTCTTGCTGACTTTCAGCAGTGTTGCAAAGTATGAGTGAGGTGGTTTGGGACTTTCCTCCTATAAAGGTGGCCTCTTAGTATACTTCCATAATAGTGGTCAGTTCTCAGTTCTGAAGATACAAATTCTTCATTTTTATCAATTCTTTTTGGATGATAGACTAGCAGACAATATTTTACTAAGGGCATGTCTGCTAATATTATACCAAATTTATAAGAGATGAATTTAAAAACCAAATTAAATAAGAATGGACTGCTAAGTAACATTTATGGAACATTTACTGTGTGGCAGGCACTGTAGTAGGTATTTACCTGTGGATTTTTATTATTCCCCCAAAAACTCTGGAAATTAGGGTTCCTTCATTGAAACAAGTAGGTGATACAAGGCTTAATGACATGCTGGGCCACAGCAGTTTAATGCACCCGAAGTAGCAGTAATTCTGCCTAGTAATGGGCTATATCTAAAAGTAGCTGTAGGTGTGCTTTTGGCATCATGGAGTTGTTGGGAATCAACTTAGAAAACCTATATAATTTTAATACAGTTGTATTGCTAAAAGTGCTGCTGACCTAGAATAAAAATGGGTTGATGATGTTTAATAAGTAAACAAATCTCCATGTTCCCAATTTTCTACAGTTGGAAAACAGGCAGAGAAATTTACTCAGTGACAGGGCAGATTAACTGATATCTTCTTTCAGAAATAACCAAAGAGCTGCTGGAAAAGGGGGGATAAAAGCCTCAGAGGTTGGACCCAAGAGTTGTAGAAAACAGTGACCTAGTATCTAATAAAGGAACTTGTCTACCCTCAGTGGAGAGTGACATAGACTATATGCTTAGTATAATCTCAGAATTTCTCCTGGCCAGTGACTACTGTAGGCCTTTTATTCTTTCTCTTTCCAAATAGAAGTATTATAGTTATTATATCCATATCCCATTGTATACTGATAAGTGTGGAGAGCAGGTTGTTCAAGAATTTATAAACATATGGAATCAGATGAACCTTATCTTAACATGAAGTAGGTCAAGAGATTCTGAACTTCAAGCTTGGGGCTAGAGTTGCATAAGACTTATAAGGATTTTAGGATGGAGTAAGCATATTTTATGTGTGGAAGATATACTAAATATGAGTGAAAGGTGTAATGTGATGATTTAGATTGTTTTACAGCAAATATTTGTTCCCTTCTTCCTTCCACTATAGGCAAAGTATACTTCCCTGCATGGCTTCCTGACATGGCTTTGGTCATGTGACTTTTTGACCAATGTGATGTTAGTGTATAAGATGTTGGAAAAGGCTTGAAATGTATTTGTAAAGTGGATCTTGTCATTTTACACTTCTGCCATCTTCCTGAGAAGACCATCAGGTGGAGTGCCTACTGCTCAAGGAGGAGGAAGGTGTGCAGAGAAGACCTAGACATAACATGCAACCTGAAGACAGTAAAACTGTGCCTGGTTTAGACCAGAGGACCCTCAGCAATTCCACGGGCATCAGGTTAGAAAAGTACAGGCAGGCCACAGAGACAGTGCCCGTTTGGTTCCAGACTACTGCAGTAAAGAAAATATTTGACAAACGGAGTCACACAGTGTTTTGGTTTCCCAGTGATGGAGAAGGGATAGGCTACCCACTCCACTGTTCTTCGGCTTTGCTTATGGCTCAACTGGTAAAGAATCCACCTGCAATGCAGCAGACCTGGGTTTGATCCCTGGGTTGGGAAGATCTCCTGGAGAAGAGAAGGGCTGCCCACTCCAGTATTCTTGGGTTTCCTTTGTGGCTCAACTGGCAAAGAATCCGCCTGCAATGTGGCAGACCTGGCTTGGATCCCTGGTTGGGAAGATCTCCTGGAGAAGGGAAAGGCTACCCACTCCAGTACTCTGGTCTGGAGAATTCCATGGACTGTATAGGCCATGGGGTCACAAAGAATCAGACAAGAGTAAACAATTTTCACCTTCACCATAAGATCTGCTTCACCTTAAGCGCACATAAAAGTTATATTTACACTACTCTGTAGTCTACTGAGTGAGCAATAGCTTATGTCTAAAAATGTGTATACCTTAATGTTAAAATATTTTATTACTAAAAATGCTAGCCATCATCTGAACCTGTAGCAAGCTGTAGTAGTAACATCAAAGATCACTGATCATAAATCACCATAACAAATAAAGCAATATTGAAAAAGTTTGATATGTGAGAATTACTGAAATGTGACTAAGAGAAAAATGTGTATATATATACACATATGGAATCTGGAAAAATGGTGTATATATATATATATACACACACACACACACACACATATACATTATATATATACACATATACATATACATATATATATATGTGTGTGTGTATATATATATATACACACACACACATGTGTAATCTTTAAAGGCCACCGCTGGTGATAATACTGTCACTGGCAGAAATGTATTCTGGCAGGTGGAATTACATAAAATATTTGAAGTTCTTGGCTTAGATTTTGACATATGGATTCTGGAAAAATGGTATAAATGATCTTATTTGCAAAGCAGAAATATAAACACAGACAAGTGGGAGGGAATATATGTATACATATGATGGATTCATTTTGCTTACAGTAGAAACTAACACAACATTGTAAAGCAAATATACTTCAATAAAAATTAATTTAAAAAAAGTTCAGGACCAGAGAAAATTCACAGATCCTAGCAGCAGAACTCACGGATATTTTCATGCTCAAAATTCAAGTGACAGAGTCTGATTAGCTTCATTTATCTGATGTGTCCAGTTGCATGGAGGGGAGGAGGGGCCATGCTGTTATGACTGATAGTCCCATTAGTACACTGTGAGTTGAGTTTCTTAGTGTCTAGTCTGGAAATAGCACTAGATTTTATACTTCAACTTCAGGATGTCTCCACTTAAGCTCATCCAGTACTTATCCATTCTTTATAATCTCATCAATAGCACCTTATGTAAGTATATCACCCTAC
The DNA here is from genome assembly GCF_963930625.1 of Muntiacus reevesi. Taxonomy (NCBI): domain Eukaryota; kingdom Metazoa; phylum Chordata; class Mammalia; order Artiodactyla; family Cervidae; genus Muntiacus; species Muntiacus reevesi. Next base: position 69,368,572 of record NC_089249.1, read on the forward strand.
ACCTTTCAAAGAAATAAATATTTTCATTCTCAGGGAACCCCACAAAGTTTCAGCTTACCTTCTTTGATTCCAGTATACATGGATATTTTTGAAAAATTTCTTAAAACTATTTTCTCTGCCCATCTCTGATCTTTATCTTAATAAATTGTGACTAATCTCTACAAAGTATGGATTGTGTTATCTGTTATCTTTTTCTGCCTCTTTTCTTGGGCTGCAGGTAAGGAGTTCTTTGTATTGTGGGGACAAGAAGATAAATGTCCACCTTGTGCCTCTATAACTTTACCTTAACTTCAATGATTAATTTGTGGATATGAATATCAAGAGCATTCTATGCCTATTTAAAGAAGTGAAATTGAGAAATGTTTCCAACAAATAAGGATGATAATTTGGCCATGACTACTAAATGACCTAGGTAGCAAGCATTTTTCATCTGCATGACTCATTGTAGATTAAAGTTCTGCCTATCTTTATTCCATTACTTGCACCATTCCATTCCAAACTAAAACTGGGGAATTATAAGCAATAAAAAGAATTCATGATAGTTCCTGTTTCAGCTTATAAAGATAACAAGCTCCAAGCTCTCTTTCTCTCCTTTTTTTTTTCTTTTCTTTCTTTTTTTTTTTTTTTTTTGTTCTTATTTCATTTTGAACACTGATATTTGGGGAGGAAAACTTCATTCTAATGTATCAAGGTCTTAAAGGGAGACATCTTGTGTAATAAACATACCTACATCTTTATGGTAACAATACTGTCTTCATCACTGTCCCTTGCTAGTAGTGAAAAACCATCAGAATGAATTCAATAGTTTTTGTGCTTTTTTGTTTGTTTGATTTTGTTTGTTAGTTTGCTTGCTTGTTTGCTGATAAAGACAATTCTCCTGAGTGGGTTTCTCCCCACTTTGGAGGCAGCAGATCTCAGTGAGAAAAATAACTGATTAAAGGGCAATGTATCACCTAAAAGAATCCATGGAACTGCCCAATGTGCCTAAAATAATAGTCCAGTTCCTGGAATAAGTTAATTCAGGCAAAGAATAGCTAAATGCAAGAGAGAATCTTGTATACTAAAGCACATCTGCTTGATTGGAATCTTTGGAAAAACTTTTTTTCCTAGTGATATGAGAAAGCAAAATTCAGATTACCAATTCACCTTTTTCAGTAAAGCAGGCTATCGATAGCATCTTTTAAAGAACCTCTCTAATGTATATTTAAGCAATCAGTGTGTTTCACTTGAATACCAAATGATTGACAAGCACGTTATATCAATATTTCTGACTTAGATGTACCCTCCTTATATTTCCTCTTTTTCAATAGTAGGTTCTATTCCTTAATTTGCCTTTTTTTCCCTCTGAAATTCTTTTATATCCTGCTTCTTCTCTTTTGATTTTTTAAAATTAATTTATTTATTTTAATTGATGGGTAATTACTTTATAACACTGTGATGGTTTTGCCATACACCCACATGAATTGGCAACATGTATATGTGTCCCTATTAAAGTATATTTGATTTACAATGTTGTATGTTAACTTCCATATTAAAAAGCAGACACATTCCAACAAAGGTCCATCTAGTCAAGGCTATGGTTTTTCATGTATGGATGTGAGAGTTGGGCCATAAAGAAAGCTGAGTACCGAAGAATTGAAGCTTTTGAACTGTGGTATTGGAGAAGACTCTTGAGAGTCCCTTGGACTGCAAGGAGATTCAACCAGTCCATCCTAAAGGAGATCAGTCCTGGGTGTTCACTGGAAGGACTGGAGTTTGAAGCTGGAACTCCAATACTTTGGCTACCTGATGGGAAGAGCTGACTCATTTGAAAAGACCCTGATGCTGGGAAAGATTGAAGGCAGCAGGAGAAGGGGACAGCAGAAGATGAGATGGTTGGATGGCATCACTGATTCAATGGACATGAGTTTGAGTAAACTCCAGGAGTTGGTGATGGACAGGGAGGCCTAGCGTGCTGCAGTCCATGGGATCACAGAGTCAGACATGACTGAGCAACTGAACTGAACTGAACTGAACTGAAGTGATGTTAACTTCCACTGTACAACAAAGTGATTCAGCTATACATATATATACTATATATGTACGTGTATATATATATATATATATATGTTCTTTGCCATATTCGCTTCCATTTGGTTTACCACAAGGTAGTGAATATAGTTACCTGTGCTATACAGTAGAATCTTATTTTTTACCCATCCTACATATACTAGTTTGCATCTGCTAATCCCAAATTCCAACTCCATTCCTTCCCTTCCTTGGAAACCAAGAACACAAATTCCCTCTGAAGTTCTATTTGCACAAATCAATATGGGATTAAATCAACTGAGTTGCCTTTCTTCTTCCTTCCTGTTTTTCTTCTTTATATATCTTTTTTCCTCTCTCTCTTTTCATATTTCTCTCTCTTATCTTTGCATTCAATTTCCCTTTGTTTGACAAGCAAACATTTATTGAACATCTGCACTGCTCTTCCCAGAGAAGAGTATAACTGAGCTCCAAGACGTTAGAGTTCTGCAGTGAAGGGAATCCATCTCAGATGAGTTCTGTTGCTTGCATGAGACACACCTTAATTAGCATCATACTTTATAGTATCCTATTTGTGAATAAATGACACTAAAGCATTTGCTAAACACTCCTCTGTATACCTACCACTGTTTTAGAGCTATGGAGTATACAGAAGAAACATTCATGGGTGATCTGCTTTCAAAAGCTTTACTCTTTTTTTAAAGAGAATATGACCAAGAATTTAGGAAAACATCAAAGAATGACACAAGCAGCATAGAACAGAGGCAGAAGAGATTAAGAAGAGGGGGCAAGAACACACAGAAGAACTGTACAAAAAAGACCTTCACGACCCAGATAACAACATGGCATAGTCACTCTCCTAGACCCAGACATCCTGGAGTGTGAAGTCAAGCAGACCTCAGGAACAATTACTACAAACAAAGCTAGTGGAGACTATGGTATTCCAGCTGAGCGATTTAAAATCCTAAAAGATTGGAAAACTCACCAGTGGCCACAGGACTGGAAAAGGTCAGTTTTCATTTCAATCTCAAAGAACGTCAACGCCAAAGAATATTCAAATTACCATACAATTGTGCTCATTTCACATGCTAGTAAGGTAAGCTAAGCTTCAGCAGTACTTGAACCTAGAACTCTGAGACATTAGAAAAGGCAGAAGAACCAGAAATAAAATTGCCAGCATTCTTTGGATCATGGAAAAAACAAGAGAATTCCAGAAAAATTACTTCTACTTTATTGACTACACTAAAGCCTTTGACTGTGTGGATCACAACAAAATTGTGGAAAATTCGTAAAGAAATGGGAATACCAGATCACCTTACCTATCTCCTGAGAAATTTGCATGCAGGTCAAGAAGCAACAGTTAGAACCTACACGGAACAATAGACTGGTTCAAAGTTGGGCAAGGAGTATGAAAAGGCTGTATATTTTCACTCTGTTTATTTAACTTCTATGCAGAGTACATCACAGGAAATGCTGGGTTGGATGAATTGCAAGCTGAAATCAAGATTGCTGGGAGGAATAACAACAACCTCAAATATGCAAATGACACCACTCTAATGAAAGAAAGTGAAGAGGAACTAAAGAACCTCTTGATGAGGGTGAAAGAAGAGAGTAAAAAGCCTGGCTTAAAACTCAGGATTCAAAAAACTAAGATCATGCCATCTGCTGCCATCACTTCATGGCAAATAGAAAAGGAAGAAATGGAAACAGTGAAATATTTCTTTTCTTGGACTCCAAAATCACTGCTGATGGTGACTGCAGCCATGAAATTAAAAGACGCTTGTTTCTTGGAAGGAAATAGTGAGAAGTTGCTATAAAGTGAAAGTCGCCCAGTCGTGTCCTGTTCTTTGTGACCTCATGGACTGTAACCTGTCAGGCTCCTCTGTCCATGGAATTCTCTAGACAAGAATACTGGAGTGGGTAGCTGTTCTTTTCTCCAGGGAGTCTTCCCAAGCCAGGGATCAAACCCAGGCCCCCCAGATTGCAAGTGAATTCTTTGGCATCTGAGCCACCTGGGAAGCACAAGCAGACTGGAGTGGGTGTCTCTTCTCCGGGGGATCTTCCCTACCCAGGGTCTCCTGCATTGCAGGCAGATTCTTTACCTGCTGAGCCACAAGGGAAGCCCTGTATTCTCCCATGGTGTACCAGATATACTAAACAATCTCCAAAGGAACAAGTGCTGAATAATATAGAGAAGAAATCTTTAAAAATGTATCAGAAAGTTGGCATTAAAAAGAAAAATAAATTTTTAAAAGCCAATAAAGCAGAAGTGTGAATTCAGAGAAATATCACCACCAGGTATTGAAACTCACTTTTTTTGAGAAAATTCTTAGGAATCAGTGTTTTCATTTTGATTGCAATATAAATAAAAGAATATGCAGCCAGGGCCACCACTTATTTAAAAAATTATCCTTTTCCTATTAAAAGTGCTATAAATATTTGCATATAAATGAACAGTTTATTGGAGTTTAATTCAATATTTTGTGTTATGCTCTTTTGATCTTTTTAAACCATTTTTTAAAATTGAAATATAGTTGGTTTACCATGTTGTGTTACTTTCAGGTATATAGCAAAGTGACTCAGATATATACGTATGTATATAGATAGATGGATATTCAATAATGTATAATTTTGTCAGAGTCTTTTCCTTATAGGCTATTACCAGACACTGAGTATAGTTCACTATGCTACCAGTTGATCCTTGTTGTTCATCTATTTTATATACAGTACTTTGTGTATATTAACCTCAAACTCTGAATTTCTCTCTCACCCACTCCCCCAGTATCACCTTTTGAAACCATAAATTTATTTTCTATGCCTGTGAGTCTGTTTTGTAAATAAGTTCATTAATATCATTTTTTAAGATTCCACATTAAAGTGATAACATGTTATTTGTCTTTGTATGACTTCACTTAATATGATAATCTTTAGATCAATCCAGGTTGCTGCAAATGGCCTTACTTCATTCTTTTGTGTGACTGAGTAATATTCTATTGTGTGTATGTATACACCACATCTACTTTATCCATGTCTCTGTTGATGGACATCTGGGTTGCTTCCATGTCCTCGCGGCTATAATTAGTGCTGCTATGAACATTTAGGTGAAGGTATCTTTTTTATTTTCATTTTTTGGTTGTGCTGTGTGGCATTTGGGATCCTAATTCCCCAGCTGGGGATCAAATGTGTACTCCCTGCAGTGGAAACACAGAGCCCTAAACACGGGACAGCCAAGGAATCCCTGCATGTATCTTCACAAATTATAGCTTTGGCTGAGCATGTGCCCAGGAGTGGGGTTATCGGACCATATGGTTACTCTATTTTTAGCTTTTTGAGAAACCACCATACTGTTCTCCATAATAGATTATTAAGTTCATTTTACCATTGGGGAAACTAAGATATAGAGAGTGGTAGGAACTTATTTATTTGATTGGATTGTTTAATATAGCTTCCTGATTCTAGGCTAATTACCCTACATCAGTGGTTTCCAAACTGACTATTTAGAGAGATTGTTAAATATAAATTTTTTATAGTATCCATCCTTAGAATATCAAATCTTTGGAGTTGGAGCCTGGGAATCTGTCATTTATGTAAAGTTTCCCCAATTTCTGCTTCAGTCAAGAATTTTCTCTTGTCCCAGACCAGTGACATAGGACTGACCAAAAGTTCACATAAGGTCATGCCAAAATACTGATATCTCTTTATGAGAGAGGTTTTAAAGTAATTATTAAAAGCAGTACCGTTTTGGGGAACAGTCATTAGGATTTACTAAGACCAGAAGAGCTCTGAGTTCAAATTTCAAACTGGCCTCACTTTAATCTCAATTCTGCTATTGACAAATCATGAGATCTTGGGCAAATGACTCAACCTCACTCAAATATAAAAATCCATGGCTGATTCATGTCAATGTATGGCAAAAACCACTACAATATTGTAAAGTAATGAGCCTCCAACTAATAAAAAAATGGGAAAAAAAGCTTTATTAATCTGCAAAGTGGAAATACTGGAAGAATTGAATGGGATAACATTTGCAAAGCAGAAATTCCAGCGTTGATGTTGTTGCTGTTCAGCTACTCAGCCATGTCTGACTCTTTGCCACCTCATGGACTGTAGCACGCCAACCTTCCCTGTCCTTCACCATCTCCCGGAGCTTGCTCAAACTCATGTCCATTGAGTTGATGATGCTATCCAACCATCTCATCCTGTCATTCCCTTCTTCTCCTGCTTTCAATCTTTCCCAGCATCAAGGTCTTTTCTAATGAGTTGGCTCTTCGTATCAAGTGGCCAAATATCGGAGCTTCAGCCTCAACATCAGTCCTTCCAATGAGTATTCAGGATTGATTTCCTTTAGGATTGACTGCTTTGATCACCTTGCTGACCAAGGGACTGTCAAGAGTCTTCTCCAACACCACAGTTCAAAAGCATCAATTCTTTGGCGCTCAGTCTTCTTTATGTTCCAACTCTCATATCTGTACATGACTACTGAAAAAACCATAGCTTTGACTGTAAGGATCTTTGTTGGCAAAGTAATGTCACTGCTTTTTAATACAAAATTCCAGTATGAAGTTAAATACAAGCCCTGAGTAAGATAAAGTTATTCTTTTTTTTAAAATACGGCCTTAAACATTTACCTTTATTTTCCTGTTTGCTTTAACTATTCCTTTGCTTTCCATGAGTCTTTCCATTTATACTTAGGGTTGTTCATCCGATTCAAATTTTCTGAAAGATTTCATGCTAAGGAATTAATAGTGCTGGAAGCCTATATTGAGCATTTACTTTTAGTGCTGAGGTCACTGAATACTCAACTTATTTCTCAACCATCAGTGCTGAGGAGCCTTCAGTTAGGGGAATAGAATTAGAGGCAGGTGTGGAGACTGTCCCACCTGCCACCTATAATAATTCTACAGACTGAGTCCAAATGTCAATGGGGATGTTGAGATGAAGGAGGCAGCTGGGTGAGCTGACTAAGCTGGTGATGCCAGCACTAGATTTAGCTTGGTTTTAGCAGTCCTGACTGTCACTGCAAGGATAGGAATACCTTGAGTATGTTATAGGAATAGGATTTGAAAGAAACAGTGTGGGGTGTCAGAAGACACAGTCAGAAGCAAGTTGCTATTTTTTAACAAGAAATAGAGGAAACGAACAGAATTAGGAGCACACCAAGAAATAAGTGTGAATCAAGATTAGCAGAGAAACATTTTTTTGAGGGCAGAGAGATCAATTAATCTATTTTTTCTGAGTGATCACCAGGTAGATAGAGCTAGAGGTTTATGTGAGAGATAGTGTAGCAAAGAGCATGAGTTCTGGAACCACAGGTCCTGGGGCCAACTCCTGGCTCCCCTGCTTCTGAGCTGTAGGATCTTGGGCAAGGTACTTTTTTTTTGTTCCTTTACTTATCTTCTCTAAAATGGAGGTGATAAATTTTAGTACCTCCTCATTATAAGGTTATTATATGAACTAAATAAGTTAATACATATAGAGAGGTATTAGCAGAAAGTAAACAATAAATATTAGTTATTTTGAGAGAAAGTTGTGCATATAAAGGAGCATGCTAATTTTAATTATATATGAAATCACATAAAGTATATATTAAATTTTTATTGTATATATAAAATAGGTATAGGAACACATTGTTTGTACTCTTGTAACTTCTTTTCTTTAAAACTTCTTTTCTCTGTAAAATGGCTCCAATCAACAGTTCTTTACCCTGGTCATTTCACCCCCAGATCCCAGCACAAGCTTGGGAGAAATATTCTTGCATTCCCCAAGAGGAAAATGGCAAGAGTACAGTAGATTCTGAGTGTATTAGGTCATGTAAGTACTTAGTACACAGTAAGCACTTCAGAAATAGGAGGAGCTGGATAAATTCGGAAATGTGTAAAACAGAAGTCAGTCACTCAGTCAACAGTCACTTTCTATGTATTAGGCTCCTTACTTGGTACAGGAGTTAAAAAATCAAGCAGGGCATGGCTAGCAACTTCGAGAAACTGGCAGTATCATTTGGAAAACACTTATAAGTCAGTGGTTGTATGATAATGTACTGGTAATAATAAAACATGACAGAATATCAAAAGAGCCCACAGAGGAACATTTGCATCATGACAGAAAGTGAGAGACTTCTCAATGTGGGTAGATCTTGAATTGAGTTTAAAATAAAGAGTAGGAGTTTAGTTAGATTAAGGAGGGGGATGGAAGACTGATTTGAATGATGACAGAGGCAATTAACAAAATGCTGTGTTAGGAAATGTGAATCATTATAGCTGGATCAAAGGAGGAGTTGAAAGAGATGAGGCCAGAGGACTAGAAAGAATTTAAGATTAAAAAGAGTTGAACACCAGCCTAGGGTTGGGAGTGTCTCAAGTTTTAAGCAGGGAAGTGCACATCCTAAAGCAGACTGGAAGTTACTCAGAGTGAAGCAGAGGGTGTCAGATTGGAGGCAGAGAGGCTGAGAGTAAGGCCAAGGCAATAACCCAGGCCACACGTGATGACAGCCTGCTATGGCCATGCCAGTGGAGAGGCAGGAGCACACACTGAGAAACCCCCAGTAAGATTCTGCAGAGCTGAGTAACTGCTGGGTGTGTGGAGTGTGTGCGAAAAAATGGCCAAGAATGATTCTGCAATTTCTAGTTTGAGGGACTCCATGTAAGCTAAATCCATCTCCAAGATGGGAATTGGAAGACAAATTGACCTAAAATTTGCAAACTGCCCTCACAGATGAACCTTCTGGCACCCAAAGAATATATATCAATAAAAGGTCAGGGAAGCCTGGCATGCTGCAGTCCATAGGTTTGCAGAGTCAGGCATGACTGAGCAACAACAACAGCAAATAATTATTAGCAATAAGGCAAAGGCAGAGAAATACCAAGAAGAGAAGAAATACAGAGAAGACATGAGAAGAGGAGGAGGAAGACAGAGTTGACAGGCAACTGTCAGTTGACAGGTAAGAGAAAAAACGAGTAGGATTTGTTATTGTTATTGAAGAGATATCTCAGAGAGAAGACAGCTACAGAAGGGCCCTGTATTGGGAGAATACTCTGGAAATTTTACGAATAGTACTTTTATAAATCGACAAAACTCTACCTTTTACTTTTTTTTTTTTTTTAAGAAGAAATGCCCCCAAAGTCCACCCTGGAAGGTCACTCTCAAGAGGTCACAGCTCACTAATTCCTAGAGTCTAACTCTGCTGGTTTGCACCGGCTGTTGCCTTGACCAAACTCATGTGAGGAGCATTTCCCTTAACCCAGACTCTGAGGTGATCAATGGCTTCTGTCCCAGCATGGGGACAGCAGAAATGTGACCAGGACCTCACATCACGTGCCTGTTTCCATCCGGGGTCCTGTCTGTGTGTGACTCCAGCAAGGACTTGGATTTTCTTGCAAGGTCAGCCCAAGCAGAGGTGAGCTAGAACCGAGGGAGAGTTGAGCCGTTTATCATTTTTCTTCTTCCTTCAGGTATTTAAAAAACGAAGACTTACTCTGAAGAATAGTTCAGGATCTGGCAATTTGGAGAAAGAAAGAAGAGGAAATGAGAAATGATTCTAAATGTGTAACCTAGCCTAGTATGTATCCCTTGCTTCCCAAGCATTTTTGCTAGTCCCGGAGACCTTCCATCTGCCCCAGCTCAGGCAGGATATAAGACAACACAGTACCAGCATGATGGTCTGGGGGGAGCTGTGCTGTTCTTAGTCACTCAGTCTTGTCTGACTCCTCTGTCCATGGGAGTTCTCCAGGCAACAATACTGGGGTGGGTTGCCATGTCCTCTTCCAGGGCATCTTCCCCACCCAGGGATTGAACCCAGGTGTCCTGCATTGCAGGCGGATTCTTCATTGTCTGAATCACCAGGGGAGCCCCCAGACATGAGCACTGATGACTGTCTGACTTTTTGTCCTGCAGAGTGTGTATCTTTGTTTCCTTTTTTCCTACCATATCTTTCATATACTTTTTAAAAAAACATTTTCTTTCCTGTCCTTCTCTTCTCTCCTTCTTTTCCTTTCTCTGCTCTTTTTATTTTATCTCTTCTCTCTATATTTCTTCCTGTCATTCTTCTCTTGCTTGCTTGCTTACCTCTTCCTTCTCTGTTCTCTTTCCCCTTTCTTCTTGACTAGACTAATTAAAAGTGTGAACTTGAAACAGATTTTTTCAGTTTGGCTAAATTCTATCTTCATTTCTTTGGTATATAATCATGAGTAAATTTCTGGACTTTACTATACCATATTTTCCCTATCCACAATGGAAAGATACTAATCACATCTACTTCAGAGTTTTATTCTAAAGGTTAAATGATATCATGTGAGACTCTCATCATACACTTGGCAACTAATAAACATGCCATAAGCATAAGACACTACTGTTAAATTTTAGGTTGCCTTTGGAAACTCAGTTCTTTGTCCAGGCATTTTTTAGTTCCATTGATATGACTAAGAAGTGCAATAGTCCCTGGCCCCAGCTCCCTCATCATCATTTTGCGTGCGCGCGCGTGTGTGTGTGTGTGTGTGTGCACGCACTCTTAGTCACTCAGTCATGTGAGCCCATTGCCTGTGCCCACCAGGCTCCTCTGACCATGGAATTTTTCAGGCAAGAATACTGGAATAATAGCCATTCTCTTCTCCAGGGGATCTTCCCGATCCAAGAATTGAACCTTAGTCTCCTGCATCTCCCATTGGTGGGCGGATTCTTTACCACTGCACCCACGGGGAAACCCCATCATTTTGCATACAAACTCCAAAACACTGGAGTTATTTTCTAAGTGAACACTTCCTGAGTCATCTCACTCAAATTTTCCTTTATTATATTACAAAAAAGACAAAACCCTGTATTTTATTTTCTCGTGTCATATTTTCACATAGCATCTAGACCCAGATAGGCAGAGCAATGCATAATACAATAAAAGATTTTGATAAATAACAATTTAGTTGGTCATTACATTTTTTAAAGGCCTCTGTAATGTTCTATATGGGAAAAGAATCTAAAAAAGTGTGAATATATGAATATGTATAATTCATTCCCTTCTCTGTACATCTGAAACTAACACAGCATTGTAAATCAACTATATTCCAATAAAAATTTAATAAATAAAAAGATAAAATATTTAGAACTACCTATTAAAATTCAAAGTATAAATTATAAGAATGCATATAAATATCTTGTGTGTGAATAATTTGGGTACTCTTAACTTTTGCTTTTTAAAATTTGATTAAAACTTATTATATATTTACAAAAAGAAAACTGTTTGCAAAACTGGAAGAAAAAAGGCCTGAGCACACACATTTTAACTGAATTGAATGAGTGGAGTGCTTTAGTCCTTATAACATGCTTTTGAGTCTGTCTGGTCACATGAGTCAATTTATCTTACTAGTTTTCCTCTGATGAATTTTTTGTCCCCATGCTTGACTTAGGGTGATGGGTAGTTGGTTTTCCCTTGAAGGCAGTTTTTATTCTGTTCTCTATATGTTTTTAATTTTCAAAATCATAAATAAAAACTTTTTATCTGTAGAATGAAACTAAAAGTGAAACAACAGGAGGATGTTGCCCTTATACTAAGAATTAAAACTTATAAACTATAGAGTAATATTGGGCAGAAATGGGCATCATTAGGTAAAATTCAGAAACAGATTGTAGTACATAGTGAAACTTATTTAAAGTGATAAAATGACATTTCAATTAAATAGAAAAAGCACAGATTATTCCAAAACCATATGGCATTCCTTTTGGCCTTGTTTGATTTCATATATAAAAATAAATTCCAGAGGGGACTTCCCTGGTGGTCAACTGGTTAGGACTCCATGCTTCTAATGTACAGCACACGTGCTTGATCCCTAATCAGGGAGCTATTAATAAGATCCCACATGCTGCATAGTGCTGCCAATTAATTAATTAATTAAAAATTTAAAATAAATAATAAATTCTAGAAGTACCACCTCACATCAGTCAGAATGGCCATCATTAAAAAGTCTACAAATATAAAATGTGGGAGAGAGTGTGGCATAAAGGGAATCCTCTTACACTGTACGTAAGAATGTAAATTTGTGCAGTCACTATGAAAAACAGAATGGAGGTTCCTTAAAAAACTAAAAATAACATTTCCCTATGATCTAGCAATTGCACTCGGGCATATATCTGGACAAAACTATAATTCAGAAAGGTACACGCACCTGCATGTGCACAGTACAACTATGCACAATAGCCAAGGCAGGGAAACAGTCTAAATGCTCATGAACAAATGGGCAAGGAAGATATATATATACACATGCACATAAAGGAATATTATGCAGCCATTGAAAAGAATGAAATAATTTGCAGCAATATGCATGGACCTAGAGATTATCATAGTAAGTGAAATAAGTCAGAAAGAGAGAAACAAATACTGTATGATATCACTTACATGAGGAACTAAAATATGACACAAATGAAAATATCTACAAAGCAAAAATAGATTTACAGACATAGAGAACAGACTTGTGATTGCCAAGGGGGAGTAGGGGTGGAGGAGGGAAGGACTAGGAGTGTGGGATTAACAGATGCAAACTATTATATATAAGACAGATTAAAAAACACAGTCCTACTGTATAGCACAGGAAACTATATCCAATATCCTATGATAAGCCATAATGAAAAAGAAAACGAAAAAGAATATATATATCTAAATCACTTTGCTGTACAGCAGAAATTAATATAACACTGTAAATCAACTATAATTCAATATTTTCAATTCCAAATATATTAACATAAATAAAAATAAAAAACAATCTAATTAAAAACATTAGCATTAAACATAGAATACTAGCAAAATATCCTGATGAAGGTGGCCTTTGTGAGCTTTCTAAGAAGCTTTGATCCATAAAGCAAAGTTTGACAGATGGTTTCATAAAAAGTAAAACATTCTCATTTTCAAAAGATATCATAAACAGAGGCAGAAAAATCTTGTCAAAAATATAGCAGGCAGAAAATTAATATAATTTTTATGGGAAGGGTTTTAGCATATTAATAAAAAGAAAATAGTTGGAATGAATATGAACAGTAGCAAAATGTAGATAAGGGTAGTGAAAATTTGTAAATGTCTTCAACTTCATGAATGATCAGGACAAGACAAGTGAAAACAACAAGATGCCACCTCTATCCCATCAGATTGTTAAACCTAGCATTATGATAAATGTGGCATTATGACTTATCTAACGCCATAAAGATATGGGGCAATTGACATTTTTTATACTGTTGAAATGAAAGTGAATATTTAACACCTAAAATGTACTTACTCTTTTTTTTGTTTTCATTTATTATTATTTTAATTAATTAATTAATTTAAAAAATATATTTATTTTAATTTATCTCAGTGATCCTACCCTTCTTCTGGGACTCCATCTCGGAAGATATCAACATATAAGGGTATAGTACAAGGATGCCTATTATTGTTAATTTATATATTGTTAATATAGGTCATTGTTAAACATGCATTTTTATCAATTAAAAATGAAAAGTTCTTGAATCAAATATGGTACATTCAAACTATCAAATTTAATGAGGCTATATTAAAAGTAATTGGCAGATGACTATACCCTTGGGAAATTGTTCATGATATTTTTTAAGTGAACAATGGAAATGGTGGGCTACAACAGCACACACGCACACACATACATATACCCATATGATCGTGTATTTTCCTTCCAGTTTTCTTTAACCTTTTATTTTGTGTTGGAGTCAGCCGATTAACAATGGCGTGACAGTTTCAGGTGCGCAAGGAAGGGACTCAGCCGTGCATGGGCCCATCTTGCCCACACTCCCCTCCCGTTCAGGCCGCCACATAACGCTGATTAGGGTTGCCTCTGCTATACAACGGGTCCTCATTAAGTATAGGCCATTTTCAACAAATCAGGGTCTTCCAGTTTTATTGAGATATAGTTGACATCCAGCACTGTTTTAAGTTTAAGGTGTACAGCATAAAGATTTAAGTTACATAATTATGAAATGATTACCACAATAAGTTTAGTGAATATCCATCATCTTATACATACACAAAATAAGAAAAATATTTTTTTCTCATGATGAGAACTCTAAGGATTCATTCTTTTTTTGACTTCCATATATAACCTACAACAGGGTTAATTATATTAATCAAGTTGTATACTACATCTCTCCCCTGGAGAAGAAAATGGCAACCAACTTCAGAATTCTTGATTGGAGAACCCCATGTACAGAGGAGCCTGATGGGCCGCAGTCCATAGGGTTGGAAAGAGTTGAACACAACTAACCAACTTAGCACGTACACACATTATACCTCTATATTTATTTATCTTATAACTGAAAGTTTGTACATTTTGACCATCTTTGTCACCATACAAAAATATTAATTATTCTTGACTATATTCCCTACACTGTGTATTTCATTCCCATGACTAAGTCATGACTCATTTATTTGGTAACTGGAAATTGGTAACTCCTAATCTCCCTCACCTGTATGAGTCATCTCCCCACCACCCCCTCCCCTGACAACCACTTGTTTGTTCTCTGCACTTATGACTCTATTTTATTTTGTTATGCTCACTCATTTACTCTGTTTTTGTTCTTTTGTTGTTGTTGTTTGTTTGTTAGGTTCCACAAATAAGTGAAATTGCTTTTTCCTGTCTGACTTATTTCACTTAACATAGTACCACCTAGGTCTATCCGTGTTGCTGCAAATGCCAACATTTCATTCTTCTTTATGGCTGAGTAATATTCCACTGTGTATTTATATACTAAATCTTCTTTATCCATTCATTCATTAATGGACACTTAGGTTGCTTCCATATCGTGGCTATTGTTAATAGTGATGCAATGAACATAGAGGTTCATACATTATTTTCCAATTAGTGGTTTCTTTTTTTTTTCTCTAGAAAATACCCAAAAGTGGAATTGCTGGATTGTATAGTAGTTCCACTTATAATTCTTTGAGAAACCTCCATACCGTTTTCCATTTTGGCTATACTAATTTACATTCCCACCAACAGTACATGAGGATTCCATTTTCTCCATATCCTCACCAAAACTGTTAACTTTTTGATAATAGCCATTTTGACAGGTGTGAGGTGATATCTCATGGTTTTGATGTGCATCTTCTTGATCATGAGTGATGCTGAGCGTCTTTTCATGGGTCTATTGGCCATCTGTATGTCTTCTTTGGAGAATATCTGCTCAGATCCACAGCTTATTCTTTTAGACACTGTGTGTGTGCGTGTGTGTGTATGTGAGTGTGGGGTTTTTGCCACTTTATTTTTAATTGAAAGATTATCGCTTTACAAAATTTTATTGTGTTCTGCCAAACAGGGGCTTTGTCACATCCTATTTTTTAATTGGGTTGTTTATTTCTCTTTTTGATGTTGAGTTGTATGAACTGCAACCTCACACTCTCTGTGAGAGTCTGACACACCTAGAGTGTGTGAGAATGTTGACAGCTTTGTGCATTTTGGAGTTGCAAGAGTTTCCTTTAAATGTTTATGAGGAGTTTGGATTTCTTTGTGTATTTTTATTAGTATACAGTTCATCGTTTTCATTGGATCCTTGAGGATCTATTCCTCAAAATAGCATAAGACCCTTTGTCCCTAACACCTTATAAGCGTGAGAGAGGTAGGGGACGCGGAGGTCTCCCGACGATAGCTATGACTGTACATGTGAATGTTCTGTGACGTTTTTCCTAGGGAAAAGAATGTGTCAAAGAAGAAAAGCATTCTGGCAATTTTGGCAGGGGTCCATTTATCAGGCATCTGTGGCCCCCTGCTCCTCCTCAGTCTCCTGCTTCCCCCTTCTCTCCGTCAGGCTGGAAACGGTGGGAGAACCACTGTTGCTATGGGCGGTGAACTCTATCCCTTGAGAACTTACTGAGGACCTGCAAGCGAGCCGCCAAATCTGCTCAGCAGAGCCTCTGAAGCCAAGACTGCCTCAGTTCTCTGAATAAAGGCAGACAGAGCAGCGGCAGGAACCAAGACATAAACAATTTTCATTTCCCACTTTCTTTCCCAGAGCTGGCATGGGAGAGAGAAAAACCTGGCTATTAGCCATTTTCTACACTCGCCCCACACTCTGCTACTATTTCTCATAACATGTCTCTGTGGATCATTAATGTGTTTGCAAGCAGACAGTTTTGCATGAAGTATTTATTTACCCTTATTATTAAGTTGTGTGTGTGTCACTGGAAGTATCTACTCTGAGGCCATGAAAGCACACGATGATAAAAATAGGCATGCACATGGAAGGAGTATTCTGTCCGTGGACCATGAGCAGGTAAGCTCAGCATGCCAAATAGTGATGAAATAAGGAGGAAATGCAATGGAAAAACACACTTGAGAAATGTGTTACATAAAATAATTTACTTCTCATTCAGAATGACCTTCCAGACTTATTGGTGAGACAGCAGTCTGTGAGTACAGATACAATCTGAAAATCATGACAGTTCTGACAGGGCAAGACCAATAGAGTTACACATTTGGATCCTGGAGTTAATTAAAGGCAAAGTGTGGAAATGTGTATAACAGAAAGAGACACTGATGAGGAATTCTGGAGGCATGGAAGGCAAAACCGCTAGAGATACAGAAAGGGTACAGTTGAGGAAACCTAAAAATTTAATACAAGAGACTTCTATACACACACTACAATGTCTTCATTTTACAGCCCAGTCTATTGGCTTAAAAATCACAAATGTGTCCATGTTTGTAAGTTATACCGGAAGAATCAGTGCAGTGTTCATGCATGCATATGTGTGCACTTCAAAGGCAGTAATTTTAGAAGAATGAGAAGAAAATTACTTCCTGGCCATTCATTAATAATTCAGGTGATATCTTGCACCTCCGTTTATAAAACAACACAATGATAAAAACATTATACAAAACATCATAAATAACATAAATGAGACATTTTCAAGTATTTCATGTGCCTTGGAAAATTCTAAACAGTAGTTTAAAATTTCTATTCCTTTTTTTATCCCTTTTCTCTCTCGTTTCATCTCAGAGCCTAAAATGAAATGCTTTCAGCCCCTGTTAGTCCTGATGTTTGGGATTCAATGAGCCAGATTCCATCTTCAAAAGAGAAATTTATGCGGGCTTTTCAGTTTGTGAAAACATGTCCACCCCTTATAAAATGTAATCTTTCCCCTGATGCTGGTTTATAAGGAACAAGTATATAGCCTAGAGCCATTATGGGGGGAAAAACAACCGCAGTGAATTAAGGAGCCTCATCTAATGGCTAAAGTTCTCAGGGAAAAACAAAATGAGAAGAGCACCTTAATCAAGAGAGGAAAAAAGAGTAGGGGATAAGAACATTAACCTTTAAATTCTGTGCCCGTATTAAACCAGCATCCTACAGTAGGTAGAGCTGGCAAGGCTTTACCTATGTTTCTTCATTCAGTTCAAGTACTGCTCCTCCAACTCCATACCAACCTGGCTGCTATCACGCATCAAGCACCCAGGCAAAGAAGGGGAGGCCAGCAGCCTGGGGGCTCAAAGGTGCTGCTAGTGACAACCAGCCAAAGACAGCACTGTGTCAAACAGGCGCAACATTTTTTATGTTCGCTCCTTAGAATACTATCCAACTTGGAAGCTGTCGGTGGTTAAATGAAGCATGAAGTCCATGCTTCTCCAGCAAGACTCACGGAGTTTTACACAATCAACTTTCTACAGGTTGGCATTCCTTTTGTAGCCTGCAGGGCAGCTGGTTTATTTTGCTCTGTTCAGTTGCAGAGTGAAAGACAGGGGATCAGAACATGCATGTAAGTATGTTCACAGAGTCTAGTTATGAGCACCTAGGGTCTCTCTTGTCTATTCTTGCAGAAATATATATGCATGTTTACATGCATACATATATACAGGCTGCAGGTATGTATATATATGTGTATATATACATATACATATATACACACACCCATGCACACACAGATACATAAAACAGATCAACCCCATCTAAACATCTCAAGACTGGTTAACAGAACACATGTGCCTATGGATGTCACGTGACGTGTACCAACCGCTCGCCAACCAACCTGAGGTCACACTGTTGGCAGGAGAGAATGGCCAAGTCTTTGAATCCAGACCCACAAGACCATTATCCAGATATCTGCTGACATGGCACACCAAAAGAAATCTGAGACAACTGGACTGGGATGAGGTCCTGCCCTGATGAACACCGAAATGTAACCTAGTTTTTGTATGGGAGTGACTCACACATAGCCAGCAGCGTGAACACTAGACTGCAAGGTGGAAAAAGCACTGGTGCTTAATGAAGGTCAACATGTGGCCTCAGGTTTTCCGGGCATAGAGTCTTGGCATCTCAGCCTCCCACTGCTGAGTGAGAGCTAGGCACACTGGCGGACCAGGGAAGGGCAGTCCGTGGAGCTCTTTGCTCCTTTCTGCTTCTCTGACCCACAGCTGGAAAGGCTGACCAAGTCAAGGTAGAATCGAGATTTGAGGAAGCGGCGGTATGAATCCTTTTCCATCAGGTTGAAAATCTTCTTCTGAGCCTCATCGAAGCAAGTTATTGTGGGCTCCAGCATGTTCCGGCTTGTCTGCTCCCTGGTGCAAGAGTCCAGGTTTACCTGAGGGGCAGAGGCCAAAGGTCCATTACACGTTTTACCCCGTAAGGATGGGAGGTTGTGAGCTTTGTACGAGTGCGCACCCTCTATACCTCAGGAGTGAATGGAAGGACACTTGGCTCCACCCTGGCACATATGAGAGAACCCAAGGAAATAACTCCCATTATTTCTCATAAACTGGGAAGATTCATTCAAAAAAAATGCATGAAGGGAGATAATCTTAGTCATCTAGGTGAAGAGCTTTTTACTTAACGAACTTATTTGAGGCTGTCAAGATTATAACAACCTGCTCCACTGTTGCAGCTTTAACTCACATCATCTTAGGATCCATGTTACTGAATGTCTAGAAGGATTCTTTAAGATCGATACAGCTCTCTTCCATCTATACCTACCTCTTTGGTTGCCTGGACTGAGATGAATTCATTATAGATCTTTTTGGCCTTGGGACTTAGTTTAGAGGGTGATTTGATTTTCTTGTATTCTTCACAGCTGATCCAGAAGTCAATGTTCTCCTCACTGTACTCAGACTTCAAGAAAGCTTTGAAAGCTGCCAGCCCACCTGGGACAGAGGAGAAAGAACCAGAGTTGTCATCACACTGGTGGACACTGTATCGCAAATAAAGCTGGGGTACTTGAGGGAACAAAGCATCGGCTCAAATAGTTCCCTATCTCCCCTGTTGGAGGGATTACTGAGGGTCAGATAATTCTAATCTATGTTTGATATCTGCTGGATAACATTTATACCGAGTGTTTCTTGCTCATGGTTTGAAGTTTCTTTGGGGAACATTTTATGCTTCTGAGATACCTATGCTGCCCTTAGTTGCCAAAGTGAGTTTGGGAAGAGAAAGTGAGGTCAATTCTGGAAGAAATCTAACTATTTGGAGTTATTCCTCTGCCCTTTTTTGATGTGGTGAGAAAGATGGTTTTCCACATGGACTATGTATGAGCTTTCCACTGTATATCACAAAGATCTAGGGTATGGTAAAATTTTAAGGGGACTAATTTTTCTGAGCCTGAAATTTAGGAAAAACCCAAGCCTTTCTACAATTCCTATCAGATCAAGTGTAGTATGAAATAACTTGTCTATCCAGCATGCTTTATCTTCATCTTGGAAAGTGGTGGATGTTGGGAAGCTGTCATACTTACACTCATGACTAATCAGGTTTTCCAGTGATTCAGCCCATTTTTTTACTTCCTCATGGCTCACCCTAAAGACATTAGAGAAAAAAAAAATAATTTGAATGCTAAGATATAAAATGGGGGCAAAACATGTACGATTTTGAATAAAATGCAGAGATTTTATTTTTCATCATAACAATGAGACCTGTTGTTGAATAGGGCAATCTTTCCACTAGATGTATGGAAAATTCAAATGCAACCATGATCTTCGTGAAGAAGATCCATGAAGAAGGCCTTCATGATCCAAATCTAGGTTAACTAGTGACACATAGCTTCTTTTTCCCTCACAGAGCATCTCTGTCATCGGATAGTTAATGCTCAGTGGCTCTTCGCCAAAGCCTTTTCTCTTACCTCTGACAAATCACCACTTTGTCCTTCTTGCTGTGTGAAGAATTATGTTCACAGGAATCTGACTTCTGCAGCAGGAAACCTAGCCGATGCTTCATATCTTTGGCACTGCACAAGAGAAGGGGGAGAAACAGAATAATGACACTCAGTTCTTTTAAAAAGATACTTTAATGGGACAGTTCAAAGGGTCCATTACTAGTAAAGAGGCAGAGGCAGTTTATTTAGGAAATAGGAGGTGAGGCTGGCAGGAACTCTCAGGAAAATGAGATTCCCCCTCTGCTTCTTCCTATAACTCACAGCAAAACTTGGAGCAGAGCCTCCTTCATCAGTAACTGGATTTCTGACCCTTCAGTCCACCTGTAACCCTGTTACACTTAGGTATCACTTAGGTATCTTCAGTAGAAACATCATGAAAACTTGACTGTTTTCTAAGTTTTAGGAATTGAAGAGCAGGGAACGGTGAAATATGGCATCTGGTTGTTGCATGCCACCTTCTGGAGGGTGGTTGCTATTTCCATCTGCCTCATTGTTAGGAGAGGAATGTAGGAGCACCTCAGGAATTAAAGGTTTGTTCCATTTCAGCCTGAATGTGGTGAGCAAGTTACGTGATGGGACATACAGGGATGCGAGTGGCTCTAGCAGGGGGGAATGAGGGGGTTAACACAAAAGCTCAGGCGGAAACCTGAGGTCCTGCAGGCTTGCTTGTAAAGACTCTCCTGCTTTCCCTTGAAATATCTACACTCTAAGGATATTTATACTATGAAGGACACTGGGACTGGAAAACAATAACAAGGAGAAGCGTGTAAGAGTCGTCACTGAAGCTCGTGACTAGAGCAAAGCCTTCAGCTTATGGCCACTGTTTAATAGCTAGCTAGGTCATGGCAGCGCACATGACTTACTAAAAAGGGGGCCCCTAATAAGCTTTTAGCTCAACTTTCTCTCTTTATTTGCTCTTTTGCTTGGATCTCCTTTTCTATAAAAGCGGAGACATGGTTTTAAAGTGAAAAATGTCATTTTGAAAGAAATGAATGACTAATTGAATGACTAGATGTCTCTACTTAGAGAGAGGAAAATAAAGCCACGAGGATAAAAGGACATTTTAGGATGGCTACTAATATATTAGTGCCTTAGCTATGTGCATTTCTCCAGGAAGTTTGAAATCCATTATGTTCTTGTGCTGCCCTTAAAACAGTATTTTTCCTCCCCCCGACCCCAAGATTGTTCTCCTTTCTCTGTTTCCTCCACTGCTCATGGGATACAAAGTCTTTCTTAAGAATAGCAAAATCTAAGCATGAAGCCTAAGGTGATGATGTAAGCATAGTGTGATCTCATATTTCCATGTGCCAGGTCTGGCTGAGATCTGACAGTTACTGACCAATACAGAGTCATTTCATGAAGACCTGGAAGTATGCTTAGCAAGACCATTACACTTGTCCTTATAACACAATAGAACCAAGAAATGAAAACCAAAATGACTTCAGCGACCTCGGAAGTAAGAGATCTAGATGTGATCTGCACTCCACCACCCACCACCTATGTGAGCTTGAGCCTTTCCCGTTCCCTCCGGAGCCTCAGGCGCCAGTGTGAGAATGAAGGTGCTGGGTAAGATGATTCCCAGTCCAGCAGTGAGGCGAGGGGAAAACAGCGCCCCCTGCTGACGGACACTTTACCTCTCCAGGTTAGCCTCTTAGCTCCTGAGAGTGAAGCTCTAGAGCAATTACTTATCTGTCTCCTAAAATATTTACCAGAGCAAAACTTTCACCTGACATTCCTGTGTTTTGCATGATTAATTTTATATCAGAGTTAACTGAAGCTTGGATTGATTTGCTCTATTCAATTCAGGAAATTAATGATGAAGGTCAGAGCCACTGTTTTCATAAGCACTCTGCCAGATCCTCCTGCTTCATTTGAAAGCAGCCACAAAAGAATGGGGAAAAAAGAACATTTTTCGTGTTCCTGAATGACAGGAGGTAAACTCGTTAGGATTGTACTAAAAAAGTGTGCTTTCTGAGACAATTCTAAGTTAAAATTTAAGGTGATTTCTATTTGCAGAGGAACATGAAAAGGGGTAGTATACCTACAAAATGACTTTTTACTTTTAACTTTAAGGTTAAGTCATGTAAAAGACATTAGTTTTGTATTTTTTCAGCTAGCTAATATATGAACATACTATGAAAGCATTTATTAGTACTTTTTTTAAAAAGGCAAAAACATAGGAGCAGCTGCATATCTTTAAGTTTGTTTACTAATCAAGAGACAGTAAATTGATAAAATAATGTCTCTAAGGTGAGACTTTCCACAGAACCCTTAGCTGATTGGTTATGACCAGTACTTGACAACCACATAGCATTTCCAGAACTAGAGTAGGGAAAGAGATAAGGGAGATCTAGTTTTGAGACTCTTATTTTACTGTAGCATTTGCTTTGAAGAACAGAGAGTGAAAGATACTGTAGCATCACACAAATAGCACAGTACCTTTCTGATGATGTAGCCAAACTTCAGTCTGGAACATCCTCCCCAAAGTGAGATTTAATAAACCATCAGAAAGCCCAGACCCATGATTCCATGTGCCTCAGTGATAGTCAAATAGCAGTAATCACAGCTAGCGATATTATAGACCACTGTTCATAGTCCAAAACCTCATATCAGTCCTTAATTAGAACTAGCTTGGTTAGAGGATTAGAAGAGTCTTCAAAATCAAGGTCATAGAAAACAACATATAGGATGCCAAAATCTGGAGCGAACACTTCCTAAGTTACTATTTCTTGCTAGTTTTAAAGGAAAGCTAGAAGGTCGAAGATTTCTGCATCACGTTGTTTCTAAATCCAAAGAACCAGGTTAGTAAGTAGAACATGCAAATAAATTAAAGTCTATCTGAAAGTTTAACACAGTCTGGTTAAATGGCTGAAAATAATCTTACCTCCTTAAGCAAGAAGCCGGCAGACCCGCAAGTCCTTTGCACATCTTGTGTAGTGTGGGATTCACGACAGGAAAGAAGTGCTGCTGGAGGAGCTGTGGCTTCTGTTCTGAGCGCACTTTGCCTTTTCTCCGGTAAAGATACTGTCAGAATCCTCTGAGCGTCTCCCTCCCAAGCCTGTAGGGGTCTCTTTTATAGCCCAGCAGCGACCGTCCAGCCAATCAGATAGCAGGTCTGTAATACCAGCTCCTCTCAGCCTCCTTCTGGCTCTCCATCCTCTGCAAGAGATAAGGAAGAAAGGACTGACGCAACAATGCAAAGTGAACGAGCAGAAAAATCCTCCTGCAAAATAGACACACAGAAAATATAAACTCGCTTACTGTCTCTAAGGCTGTCTCAGGTCTCAAACTTCCATGAAAGGAAATAAGAAGTGTACAATGCTTCAAAACACAGGTTTATTCATTTGTCTATAAAAACAATGTCAAGGAAATTTGCCTCCTGGAAGGAAATGGGCCAGCAAGAGTTTGTGGGCTTACTTTGGGGCTTACTTTTAACATCCTTCTTTTTCGGGTTAGAAGTATCATACCATCCATGGTCCAAAATCTGATCCTCACTGTTTCCAAAAGGGTGTGGGCAGAATCACTGTTTCCAGGCAGAGATTTGCAGAAGTTGCTCTCTTGGTTGTCACATCCACACAGGGATGTGGGGGAGGAATAACTGGAAGACAAGCAGTTATACGCCTGGCAGCATAGAAAACTAGCTTAGGGAAAATAGATTAGCTACATCTGTAATCAGCCTGACTGTGGAATACTTTTCTAGAACTCTTACTAAGAATAAGATTCAGACAAGCACTGACAATCTCTTTTGTACATGCATATCTCCTGCAAAAGCTTCAAAACAGCAGCTTGAAGACAAGAGCAGGGAATAAAGGAACAAATATAGACACCTATTCTTATTTAAAAGTAGATTTTTATCTTATTATGTCTTATTCAATTTGAGGTGTACAAAGTAAAATTTTGAAATATTGAGAAATAGAGAAACATAGAAGAAAAGTATGTAGCTTGCCCTTCATGTTGCCCTTCAGTTACCAGGGTTCACAAAGAACATAAGAATATTTAACACTGCAGGTGGTTCTAAACATGTGGACAGTTAGTATCTTTTGTATACAATATGATGGATCAAATACTTCAAAGAGTCATGCAGGTGTTTCACATCTTGTAGCTGTAGCTCAAACACTCACATCAGAGTTATAGAGGGATCTTCTCCATATAGGAAAGCTATGAGGTGAAGTAGTAATTAATTGCTATGTCAGAACTGAACAGCTTTCACTTTGAAAGCAGAAAGTTTCCTGATCATAATATATAGTGAACTGTGCCTTAAGTATGAGAAACTGAGGCATCTAATTTTTCAGGTGATGAAGATGAAAAACAGATGGGTTACAGTGAGCTGCAAAGGGACTCTGGAATATTAAAGGGAAAGTGGTAAAGAGGAATGCCCCGGCCACACATGTGGCTCTCAGCCTCCCCTCACTGACCCCATCTGTCTATGGCTATCAGAACAAAGAGATGGCTGAGAAATATAAAAGGGTGGAAAGACCACTGTCTCCAGAAGAGACATGTAAATTACAGGAAAAGATCTTTGGTTTTCTCCCATGAAGACAGAAAAATGTATTAGATTAACAACTGGGCAGCTTTTCTTTGAACGTGGAACAGATGAATTTCTCTGTGAAGGTGGCAGCCATCCCTTGCGGTGTTGTGGAAGGAACTACAGCGCAATGCAAAATGACGGAAGCCAGAGAAGGTAGGCCCAGAATGATGGGTCAATCAAAACTGGCATCAGAGGGGAGAGACTAATTAACTGAAAGGGGGAAAAGGTCACTCAAAATTGGACCAGGGGCTTCTTTGCTTACCTAGACACCCAAGATAGTGATCACTTAAATGATTTGATTTTAGAAACATGAATGAAGACTTAATAGAAGTTGATATCTTGGACCTAGGCCAAAGAAAAGCCTGATTTGTCATGAGTTGAATATAAATAGCTTCGATAGATGAGCTGAATAAGATTTAATACAACCTAGACTAACACCTTAATTTTACCAAAAAGGAAGCGGAGAGAAAGTAACTTGCCAAAGTCACAGATTCCTAGTAATAGAGCTAGTTTCTTGGCACTAGATCATGTGGACATTTTACTATGCTAACCTATCACTCAATTGTCTTATCAAATGAGATAGACTATGTAAACAGAAGTAGTTCTAAACTGTAAAGTGCTATGCAAATATTTTTTATTGTTACATTATACACAATAGATAACACAGTAGTAATATTAATTTCATACATTTCCTTCCAGGAAAACTCACTCCTCTGTCTGATTTTTTTTTTCCTCCATAACAGTGGGAGCTGCTGCAAACCTCACTGCTACCTTTTTCTATTAAAACCAGGTCTTTTTGGTTTTGTGACTAGTCTATTAATCTGTCAAAGCATTTCACATTTATTTACTTCTTTAATTATGATTTCTTGCTTTCTTAGGAATTTTGATATTTCAGAGTGTTTGGAAAAGCTTTTCATAACATATTTTTCACTATGGGAGGCAAAGACTGGTACATCATGATACCTTGACAAATTTCCACCCTCTTTCTCTGACATGCACAAAGCATTAAACTCTATTATTCTAGGACCTGTCATTCTTGGATGATTCTGGTGATGTGAAAGAGCTTTATTCTAAAATGATTTAATTTTTGTTTATTCACTTATCTAATACATATCTTTTGAGCTCCTGCTCTGGGACAGGTACTGTTTGAAGAACTGCTGTTAGTATGATGAGCAAGCAAACAGGGTCCCCACCCTGGTGGAGTTTTCACCACAGTAGAAAAAAAGAGTCAGAAAATATATAAATAATTCTAGATTCACCCTTATCATGAAAAAAAAATTGACAACTCATATAAAAGAAACTGAATAGCAAAGGGCACATTTAGCCAAGGTATCCAGGAAAGTCTTCCTTGACCAAGTGACATCTGAAATGAGATTTGATGGCTGAGAAGGAATAAGAAATGAGAAAAGCTTAGGAAATATATACCACATAGAGGTAAGAGCAAAAGGTATACAGAAAATAGAGGTTAGATAAAAAAAATGAAAACATTCTTTATCCAAACTGGGAAGGGGCAAAAAGGGGCCAGCATGGATAGAAAAAATGTGAACAAGGAGAGAATAACATGAAGTAGAGATGGGGAGGTGCAGGCCAGGTCTTGCAAAGATTTGTAAGCCATGGTCCAGAGGCTGACCTTACCAACATGCCATGGAAATCTACTGCAGGAATTGACACAGGTGATGGGCACTGTCTGATTATTCGGGCTAGCAGAGAGAATGAATTGAAGAGGCATGTGGAAGCAAGTAGACCAGTTAGCAGACTTAATAATTTGGATTCTAGTTCATGAGTTTCTACATTGCAAAATGGATATTTACTTTACAAATATTTACTGTGATCTATGTGCTAGACATTGTGCTAAGTTCTAGTGACCTCAGTAGAAATCAGAAATAGTTGGTACTTTTTAGGAACTCACACTCTCAGGAGAAAGAATTTTAGTTGAGTGTCATTATTACAAACGTGTTTATACAAAATTTGAAGACAGCACAGAATAAACTCAAGCTCTGAAATTTGGAGGATTTTTTTTTTTTTTTTGCAAAGGAGACTGTTAAAAGATGCATAGAGACTTCAGTCAGTCAGTTCAGTCGCTCAGTCATGTCTGACTCTTTTGCGACCCCATGAACCGCAGCACGCCAGGCCTCCCTGTCCATCACTAACTCCCGGAGTCCACCCAAACCCACGTCCATCTAATTGGTGATGCCATCCAGCAATCTCATCCTCTGTCGCCCCCTTCTCCTCCTGCCCTCAATCTTTCCCAGCATCAGGGTCTTTTCAAATGAGTCAGCTCTTTGCATCACGTGGCCAAAGTATTGGAGTTTCAGCTTCAGCATCAGTCCTTCCAATGAACACCCAGGACTGAGAATAGAGACTTAGCAGGTATATAAAGAAGAGAAGAACATTACAATAGAGAGCAAATAATAATAGCTTATTTCATTGGGTACTAAGAATGCAAGGCACCAAGTTAAGCACTTTACATTATTACCTCAATTATTCCTTGAGTCATCCTGAAAGAAAGTCCTGAAATGTTCCCCATTGTACAGATGAGACATAGAGGGGTTAAATAACTTACCTGAGGTTATATAAGTGGTGGTGACAGGTGTTTAGTTCAGACAGTCCAGCGTTTCTACTATTAAACCTCTATATCATTGACCTCTATGCTGCCATGACCATAAATGGTGAAAGAAAGCATATTTTTTTGGAGACTGTAGAGAGATAGAGTATAGCTTTTGAGGAGAGGGACAGTGAAATAAAGCTAGATGGTTACTCTGAGATCAAAGGGTATTTCTGGTCACCTTAAAGACCAGATTTTACTCTGTAGTGGTTGGGGGAATAGCTAAGTTATTTAAGCAGATAATGTTCTAGAAATAACATGGTAGGTGAATAGACTGGACATGAGAAGAACTGGCAAAAAGTTTGAAGACTATTTCAATAGTACAAGTGATAGATGATTATCATGAAAAATAATGCTGCACAAGATAGTCACAGAATCAAATGAAGTAATACATATAAATGTGATCCTTAAACTGAAATGCTGAACATCTGAAAGGTATTGCTGATAAAAAGGATAAAGAAATACTGTTTTCTACTGAGGGACATTAAGCCACAGGAAGATATGAGCTGTGTGGGGGTCTCCAGGTAAGTTTCTAATTTCTCCGCCCTTAACTCAGGAAGAACAAAGGCAAGTGTTGCTCAAGCTCTGAGTGGATCTAATACAAGGAAATAAGCTACTGTGGCAGGCATTGCATTGTTTGCTTCTGGCAGGTTATAGAAAGGGACACTTCTCCCTGCTAGGGCAGGATGTGGGTCTGCTCTCAGCCTTAGGCTGCACTCACACCATCTACAATTTCCTCCCAGCTGTCAGAAGCCTCCCCCTCCCTTTATTGTTTACTACAATGGCCTGGACATTAGTGAGAGTTCACAGTTATTGACTTTTCAAGCTAAAAAGCAAACAGACCCAGCTGGAGGTTGCTGTATGCCAGGAAGACGGACAGGGACTTTCCCAGTCTGTCTCGTGTTTGGGAAATACATCCTACTCTCTACATCCAGTTCTGTGGGCACCTGCGGGAAATCAGAACCTCTCACCCTGACACTTGTCACTTAATTAACTGGCAGGGAAAATCCTTTCCAAGAAGAACAAAAATATCTCTCTCTCAAAGATTAAATCTTTCTTAACAGAACTTAGCCCAAAATAGAAATGGCAATTTCATAAGAGTTCATTTACCTTGTGCCAGTGGAAAGAGATGACACAATGTCAAGGAATGTGCTTGAACTTTATAAGCAGGCAGACTTAAATTTTAATTCTAGCTCCTCCATACACTGACATGGTCCTAAAAGTTAATCTTTGTGACTTCTAGCTACTTAATGTTTAAAATGTGTTAATAGTAAATTATCTGATAGCAGGTGCTCAGTAGTATTTTTGGAATAAATATTGTTAACATTATACAACACAGTATAGTTGATTTACAATGTGGTGCAAGAAAATTTGATGGATAGAAAAAACACAAAGGCTAGAATGTAGTGAGTAGAAAGAGGAATAGCATAAGTTAAGGTGTTTGATAAGAACCCTGGTAAGGGGGCTGAAGCTTATTTCACCTACAGTCAGAGGGGGTTGTGTGTATGTTTCATGACTTACGTTTCAAGGTTCTTTAGCTGTTTTATGGATAATAGACTCTAAGGGGTCAAGAGGTTGTGGAGGAAACTGGAAGTTGTCTAGATAAGGAATGCTGGGGCCCACACCAAAGAGATAAACAAGGGCCCATCCCTAACACAAGAGTTTGTGTTCTGGTGCTAGAGAGTCGTTAAAACATTAATTTCAGCAAAATGTCAAACATTCAAACATAGAGAGAATCATGGATGCTAAGAGAACAGGAGGGAGGAAAAAAAGCATGAGATTCTTATAATGTGAAGTGAGCCTTGCAAATATACTGAGTCTGGGGTAGCTGGATGAAGCACAAGCTGGAATCAAGATTGTCGGGAGAAATATCAGTAACCTCAGATAGGCAGTTGACACCACCCTTATGGCAGAAAGCAAAGAACATCTAAAGAGCGGCTTGATGAAAGTGAAAGAGGAGAGTGAAAAAGTTGGCTTAAAGCTCACCATTCAGAAAACCAAGATCATGGCATCTGGTCCCATCACTTCATGGCAAATAGATGGGGAAACAGTGACAGACTTTATCTTTTGGGGCTCCAAAATCACCTCAGATGGTGACTGCAGTTATGAAATTAAAAGACACTTGCTCCTTGGAGGAAAAGTTATGACCAACCTAGGCAGTATATTAAAAAGCAGAGACATGTAAGGTAATTAGCCTCCAACTAATAAAAATAAATGGGAAAAAAAAGCAAAAAAACCAAAAAGCAGAGACATTACTTTGCCAACAAAGGTCCATCTAGTGAAAGCTATGTATTTTTTCCAGTAGTCATTTGTGAATGTGGGCGTTGGACTATAAAGAAAGCTGAGCACCAAAGAATTGATGCTTTTGAACTGTGGTGTTGGAGAAGACTCTTGAGAGTCCCTTGAACTGCAAGGAGATCCAACCAGTCCATCTTAAAGGAAATCAGTCCTGAATATTCATTGGAAGGACTGATGTGAAGCTGAAACCCCAATGCTTTGTCCACTTGATGTGAAGAACTGACTCATTTGAAAAGACCCTGATGCTGGGAAAGATTGAAGGTGGGAGAAGAAGTGGATGACAGAGAATGAGATGGTTGGATGGCATCACTGACTCAATGGACATGAGTTTGAGTAAACTGCAGGAGCTGGTGATGAACAGGGAGGCCTGGTGTGCTGCAGCCCACAGGGTCACAGAGAGTTGGACATGACTGAGCGACTGAACTGGGGTAGCTTATGTTGTGAGACCCCCCACTCCCACTCCGTAAATCTCTACACTGCCCTGGTATTGGTCCTTCATCATTTGCATCTTAAGAGCAAAGCAATGATTCAAACACCAAGAAAATGTTAATGATCGTACCCAAGCACAGGAACTACCCATGGATGACTCCACATTGGGGTGGGGAAGTCAGTGAGATGATCAGGAAGCAGTATGTTGATTTGGATCCCGGGAAGCTGATGATGGAGTAACAAGATAGGACACTGAAAAGAGGGAATGGAAGCAGAATGGAGACTTGAGCAAGTCACACATACTGAACTTCTGTTGTCCCCACCCCAGTCCACCAACTTCCAAAGCATTTACAGATTCATTAAAGCCCAGCTTAAGATCTTGTCCCTCCATAAGCCTACCCTGAACATTGCAGTTAAAAGTCAGTTTTTTTCTTCCTGCAATTGTAATCTCTGCCAATTTAAGACAACCTATCACTTTGGTCTATGTTTTCCTGTCTCAACATTTAAACAAACCTGTGAATTCTTTAACTACTTCCTGTTGCTTTTGCACAATGTTGAGCTTCTAGTAGGTTCTCAATGCTGAGTGGCTTGGGACATTTATAGCAGCTGTGGCATCATCTCCTTAGGCCTACAAATTCCCTTACTGGCTAATTTGAAGTGCACCAGCCTTTTTACATGTAGCTGTATCTACAGTCTCTGTTATAAAACCAGTTTAATTTTTTAAGCTGTCAGACTCCATAAATTCTATGATGCTTGTGAATTATATTTGTATTATATTAATACAAGAAGAGCCTTGGAAAATAATAACAACAAAGCCCATCACAAAATCCATTACAGGAACTTCCTTGGTGGCGTGATGGATAAGAATCCACCTGTCAATGGAGGGGATGAGGATTCAATTTCCTGGTCTGGGAAGATTGCACATACCAAGGAGCAACTAAACTCAGGTGCCATAACTACCAAGCCTGTGCTCTAGGGCCTGTAAGCTGCAACCCATGTGCTATGAGTACTTTTAAGCCCATGCATGCCTAGAGCCACTGCAATGAGAAGCCCACACACCACAAGAGTAGTCCCTGCTTGCTGCAACTAGAGAAAGTCCATGCAAAGAAATGAAGACCCAGCACAGACAGAAATAAATAAACTATATATATATAGTTTTTATGGAGTTTATAGTCTCCACTTTATGGAGTTTATAGTCTCCATTACAATGAGAAATAGTGATACCTAGCAGGGGATCTGGGCTTTGTTTAGCTTTGTCTGGCAAAAAAACAAACAAACAAACAAAAAAACCCCACAATAGATTGAATATCTAAGTTCTTTTCCTCATCAAAGTCTTGTTTTACTTCTTATTTATGCATCGATAACACTAAAATCCAGTTCACAGAAGAAAACCAAGATGATTTCAGAAGTGTACCTTAAAAGTCAAACATCATGAGAGATGAGGAATGCCTGAGAGAGAAGTGAGTTGGACCTTGAGAAAAGTACTGGCATGAGCAGTTTTGTAAACTGGACCAGTCTATACTTTCTGTATCTTCCTGAAGGTGTCTCCTTCCTCTCTTCATCAACTCTAGCTTTTGCATTATTTTGATTTTGACTTCAGTGTTCCTGACACTTAATGCAATGTCAGAATCTGGACATGTTTTCAACTCTTTCCCTGCGACAAAAATCAAATTTGTAGGTCTTGACCATGCTCTTTCATTTCGGTCTTGGGCCTTCCTCTAGGTTTATACCTTTCTGTTGCTCTCAGCAACTCATAGTAACAGCTGATTCCAACGGAGCTCTTCACGTGTATCAAAACGTTACCTTCAAAACTTCCTCAAAGGGTAGACGTCTTTGTATTCTCACTTTATAAATGAGGGACCTGAGGCACAAAGAAGTTAAGTAAACTATTCAAGAGTTATCCAGATTTATGTCATGTGCTTCCTGTTCTAAGGATAAAATGTTACTTAGGGTGTATGCATTTCTTCCTTTCTTTCAGGGAACCAGGATGATAAGGGTCAACCTTATGTCCATGAATTAAGCTTCCTATATCCACTTTGAATTTAATGACTTCAATCTTCACTCTTCAGCTGACACTGATACAATTGCAGAATCTAAGTAAAGGCAAGATAAGGAGGAGAGGACAGTTCTAGAAATCCTGCATATAAATGCATGTGGCAGCTCCTGCCAGGATAAATTCCTCTGAGTGTAAACCTTATTTTTAAAGTTATGTGTTTTTAAATTTATAATTAGACATTTGACTTGACAATTAAGGTATGAGGAAGTAACTAACTGTATCTGTTTCAAGATAGGTCAAGTTTTAAAGAAATACTGCAACAAAATCCTAAAAAGAGGACCTTGAGGAGCTCCTATTAAGTTCTGCCCCTTGCTTCGGAGCTCAGTGTCACCCAGTTAAAGATTGGATTCACCTGTATCAAACTGTAGGAACATCTGCTCTTCATTTCAGAGGAAATCACAGTGATTGAAATGGCCTCATAATGCTGAGGTGTTGACCTAGAAACAGGATAGGGTGTCCCGCAGTATGTAGTTCATGTACTCCCATTGTTTTTGCAGGAGTGTTGATGGGTTGTGTTGAGTCATAAAATGGTCTCATCCATTTCCTCTTAAAATAACCCTTCCATTTCTATAACACTTCACAGTTTGTGAAGTACTCTTTCCTACATTATCTCATTTGCCTTTCACATCAAACTCAACATATCCAAAATTGAGATAATTTCCCCTCTCAAAGCTACGCTGCCTTCAGAGTTCTTCATTCCCGTCAAATCCACTCCTACACTGTTTTTCACTCTGCTCTTCCTCTCCATGCCTCACTGCCTCAACGGGTAAGTTCAGGCCCTCCTCACCCATCCCCTGGAACAGACCTCTTCATTTTTTATATAACTAAGTGCTCCTATTTCAAAATCTTTAGGCAGAACATCAGTATATAGAGCAGATTGACATGAAGCAGCTGGAAAAAATGAAGCAGAGCTTTCCACACATGGGAGATCCCCTGAAAGCCCTAAAGTTTTATTGAACAGCTATGCACTTATTTTGTTGCCTATGTCTATGTCCATGCTTCAGTGGCTCAGTTGAGTAGTTGTGATACAGACTATAAGGCTCACAAAGACTAAAATATTTACTATCTGGTCTATACAGAAAAAAAAAAAAAATGTTGACTGCTAGCTTACACTATAGCAATAATATGCTAAATGAACTTTCATATTAACTCTTCTCTGAAAAACTACTGTCATAACTGCCTCTAAACTACTGTCGTAACTTCCTCATAACTGATACTACTAAGTTTCTACAAAATAAAGTTCAAATTTCTTACCCAAGACTTCCCAAAACATGACTTACAAATACCATTTTTACATTAATTTCCCTTCCCATTAATTAATCCCTTCACAAACACTCTGAAATATGTTTTTCTCTCTAAGTGGTCCATGTTTCCTTACACCCAAGTCATTTCTATCTAGGAAAAGCCTTCTTGCTTTTAGCTACTCAATCTTTAAAATTAGTCCTCCCTCAGGAAGAGTCTTTTGAGCTCACAGTAAAAAGGGATCTTCTTTCAAATTTCCCAAAGTACTTTTATCACCTCTAGTAGTTTTACCGCTACCAAAAATATTTTTTATCACAGACCTAGTGCTGATCAATTTCTGTTATAAATTCTAATTACAGATAGTTTCCAACTTATGATGGTTCAACTATTTTTCATATTTATGATGCTACAAAGGGCTTCACTTGTGGCTCAGATGGTAAAGAATCTGCCTGCAATGCGGGAGACCTGGGTTTGATCCCTGGGTTTGGAAGATCCCCTGGAGAAGGGAAAGGCTACACACTCCAGTATTCTGGCCTGGAGAATTCCATGGACTGTATAGTCCATGAGGTTGCAGAGTCAGACATGAATGAGCAACTTTCACTTTTACTTTCAAAAGCAATGTACATTCAGTAGAAACATACTTTGAATTTTGATATTTTCCTGGGCTAGCAGTATGTGATATGACCCTCTCTTACAATGCTAGGACCCAGCAATAAGCCACAGCTCTGAATCAACTGCACAATCATGAGGGTAAACAACTGATACATTACAACCATTAAATTGTTCACTTTCAGCAGATTATTCAATAAATTACATGAGATATTCCAAATATTATTATAAACTAAGCTTTGTGATAGATGATTTTGCCCAACTATTGGCTAACATAAGTTTTCTGAGCACATTTAGGGTAGGCAAGCTAAGTAATGATGTTTGGTAGGTTAGGTGTATTAAATGCATTTTGAACTTGCAATATTTTCAACTTACACTGCTTTGTTGAAACATTATGCCCTGGTAGCTTACCTAGTAAAGAATTCATCTGCAATGAAGGAGACCCCAGTTTGATTCCTGGATCAGGAAGTTCCCCTGGAGAAGGGATAGGCTATCTGCTCCAGTATTATTGGGCTTCCTTGGTGGCTCAGATGGTAAAGAATCTGTGTGCAATGTGGGAAAACTGGGTTCAATCCCTGGATTAGGAAGATCCCCTGGAGGAGGGCATGGAAACCCACTTCAGTATTCTTGTCTGGAGAATCCCCATGGACAGAGGAGCCTGGTGGGCTATAGACCATGGGGTCACAAAGAGTCAGATACAACTGAGTGACTAAACACAGCACAGCCCAATCCCACTGTAACTCAGAATGTGTGTGTGTATGTTATTATCTTCTAAACTCATTGATGATAAGAGTTGAACTATATTTTCTCCCTGCAGAGCCTGTTGATACCTAGCATGTGTCTTGCATTTTATTAGCTTAGGCTGAGGAGTTGCCGAATGAATAAACCTGTGGAGTAAGAACTATTGTAACATCCATTTTACAGATGAGTGAACTAAGACATATTCCCAAGGCTCAGTCAGTCTCTCTCATCAGAAAGCCTCCATAAGCCTCTTATCCTTATCCATAAGAGGGCAGACAGAATGAAAACTACACTCACAGAAAACTAATCAAAATGGTCACATGTACCACAGCCTTGTCTAACTCAATGAAACCATGAGCCATGCTGTGTAGGGCCACCCAAGATGGACAGGTCATGGTGGAGAGTTCAGACAAAACGTGGTCCATTGGAGAAAGGAACGGCAAACCACTTCAGTATTCTTGCCTTGAGAACCCCATGAACAGTATCAAAAGGCAAAAAGATATGACACTGAAAGATGAACTCCCCAAATCAGCAGGTGTCCAAAATGTTACTGGAGAAGAGTGGAGAAATAACTCCAGAAGAATGAAGAGAAAGAGCCAAAGCAAAAACAACACCTAGTGGGGAGGAGGAGCCAAGATGGCGGAGGAATAGGACAGGGAGACCACTTTCTCTCCTACAAATTCATCAAAAGAATAACTGAACGCAGAGCAATCTTCACAAAACAACTTCTGATCGCTAGCTGAGGTCATCAGGCGCCCAGAAAAGCAACCCATTCTCTTCGAAAGGAGGTAGGACAAAATATAAAAGATAAAAGGGGAGACAGGGGAGCTAAGGACGGAGATCCGTCCCGGGAAGGGACTCTTAATAGAGGAAGTTTTCAAACACCGGGAAACCCTCGCACTGGCGGGTCTGGGGGAAGTTTTTGAACCTCGGAGGGCAACCTGACTGGGAGGGAAACAATAAATAAAACTCACAGATTACGTGCCTAAAAGCAACTCCCAGCGGAAAAGTACCCCAGACGCCCGCATCCGCCACCAGCAAGTGGGGGCAGAACGGAGAGGAGCGGCAGCATTGCTCAGGGTAAGGACCGGGCCTGAGTGCCCTGAGGACAATCGGAGGGAGCTTTTGTGAGTTACCAACTTAAACTGTGGGACAGTAAAAGAGAGAGAGAAAATTAACTGGCCCGAACACACTGCCGGCCGTTTGCAGAACAAAGGGACCGAGCAAGTCTGGAGAGGAGTTTGCAGGCTGCGGACCTGCCCAGCCCCGCCGGAGGCAGGAGGCAGGGAGGAGGGGAAAGGGGCAGGCTCGGCCCCAAGGACCGCATCCCCTACCACACTGCAAACAGGCCTCCAGTTTCTAATCAAAGACCTCCTGAGATTCTGGATGGTCAACATCCGCCAGGAGGGTCGCGGCGAGACACAGGGCGCAGGCACCCGACCGGCGCGGGCGGGGACTGGGGCTGGGGACTGGGGCTGGGGACGTGGAGGGCAGAGGGCGCACGCACCCGACTGGTGCGGGCGGAAACTGAGGCTGGGACCGCGGAGGGGAGAAGGCGTGCGCACCCGGGGAGAATGCGCCCATCAAGCCCCTGGCTGCCTGAGCCGCTCGGATGGGGAAGGCACAAAAAGCAGGCGCAGCTTTTTGTTCCGCGCTTTTGTAGAACACCCGAGGGCTGGAACCACGCGCAGCGCAGGGCATGCTCCATATAGAGCAGCCGGGAGCTTGAGCAGCGTAGACGGGAAAGCAGCGCCAGCCCCGCCCCGCAGTGCCAGCCCCTCCCTGCAGCGCCAGCCCCTCTCCGGAGTGCCAGCCCCTCCCCGCAGTGCCAGCCCCTCCCCCCAGCGAGACAGAACTAGCTACCTGAATAAGAGTCCACCTCCGCCCGCCTGTGTCAGGGCGGAAATTAGGCGCGGAAGAGACCGGCAAACAGAAGCCAAATAAACAAAGGGAACCACTTCAGAAGGGACCGGTGCAACAGATTAAAATCCCTGTAGGTAACACTGACTACACCGGAAGGGGCCTGTAGATATCGAGAAGTGTAAGCTGGAACGAGGAGCTATCTGATACTGAAGCGAACCCACACTGACCGCAACAACTCCAGAGAAATTCCTAGATATATTTTTACTTTTTTTTTTTTTTTAGAGTAAAAAAAAAAAAATTTTTTTTCTTTTTTATTTTTTCTCTTTGATTTTCTTTTAAAATTCCCTATTACTCCCCCATTACTCCTTAACTTTCATTTTCATAGATTTCTACGATATTCTTAATTAGGAAAAAAAATTTTTTTTTTTTACTTGTGTTGTTTTTTTATCTTTCTTTTTTTTCTTTTTCTCTTCTATTTTCTATTTTTCTTTCTCTCTTATTTCCTTTTAAAGTCCTCTATTACTCCTCTACTACTCCTTAATTTTCATTTTCATTATACTATAACCTTACCAAAAAAAAAAAAAAAAAAAAAAGAGAGAGAAGCCCTATTTTTAAACTGAACTTCACATATATTTCTAAAATTTTTGTGTGTGTGTTTTGGTTTTTGCTTTTAATATAGTATTTTTAAGAGTCTAACCTCTACTCTAGATTTTTAATCTTTGTTTTTCAGTATATGATATAAATTGTGGACATTTAAGAATCCAGTATTCAGTTCCCATTTTTATTCAGGAATGTGTTGATTATTCTCTCCCAATCTTGACTCTCTGTTTTCTACCTCAGAACACCTCTATTTCCTCCTTTCCCCTTCTCTTCCCAATCCAATTCTGTGAATCTCTGTGGGTGTCTGGGCTACGGAGAACACTCTGGGAACAGACAACTGCATAGATCGATCTCTCTCCTCTTGAGTCCCCCTTTTTCTCCTCCTGCTCATCTCTATCTCCCTCCTCCCTCTCCTCTTCATGTAACTCTGTGAACCTCTCTGGGCGTCCCTCATGGGGGAGAATCTTTCGCCATTAACCTAGAAGTTTTATTAGCAGTGCTGTATAGTAGGAGAAGTCTTGAGACTACTGGAAAAATAAAACTGAAACCCAAAGGCAGGAGACTTAAGCCCAAAACTCGAGAACACCAGAAAACTCCTGATTACATGGAACTTTAAGTAATAAGAGACCGTCCAAAAGCCTCCATACCTGCATTGAAACCAACTACCAAAGAGCCAATAAGTTCCAGAGCAAGACATACCACGCAAATTCTCCAGCAACGCAGAAACATAGCCCTGAACGCCAACATACAGGCTGCCCAAGGTCACACCTAACACATAGACACATCTCAAAACTCATTACTGGGCACTCCATTGCACTCCAGAGAGAAGAAATCAAGTTCCACGCACCAGAACACTGACGCAAGCCTCCCTAACCAGGAAACCTTGACAAGTCAAACGTCCAACCCCACCCACTGGGTAAAACCTCCACAATAAAAAGGAATCACAGACCTCCAGAATACAGAAAGCCCACTCCAGACACAGCAATCTAAACAAGATGAAATGGCAGAGAAATACCCTACAGGTAAAGGAACATGAAAAATGCCCACCAAGTCAAACAAAAGAGGAGGAGATAGGGAGTCTACCTGAAAAAGAATTTAGAATAATGATAATAAAAATGATCCAAAATCTTGAAACCAAAATGGAGTTACAGATAAATAGCCTGGAGACAAAGATTGAAAAGATGCAAGAAATGTTTAATAAAGACCTAGAAGAAATAAAAAAGAGTCAATTAAAAATGAATAATGCAATAAATGAGATCTAAAACACTCTGGAGGGAACCAAGAGTAGAATAATGGAGACAGAAGATAGGATAAGTGAGGTAGAAGATAAAACGGTGGAAATAAATGAAGCAGAGAGGAAAAAATAAAAAAGGATCAACAGAAATGAGGACTACCTCAGGGACCTCTGGGACAATGTGAAACGCCCCAACATTCGAATCATAGGAGTCCCAGAAGAAGAAGACAAAAAGAAAGGCCATGAGAAAATACTCGAGGAGATAATAGCTGAAAACTTCCCTAAAATGGGGAAGGAAATAGCCACCCAAGTCCAAGAAACCCAGAGAGTCCCAAACAGGATAAACCCAAGGCAAAACACCCCAAGACACATATTAATCAAATTAACAAAGATCAAACACAAAGAACAAATACTAAAAGCAGCAAGGGAGAAACAACAAATAACACACAAAGGGATTCCCATAAGGATAACAGCTGATCTATCAATAGAAACCCTCCAGGCCAGAAGGGAATGGCAGGACATACTTAAGGTAATGAAAGAGAATAACCTACAACCTTGATTACTGTACCCAGCAAGGATCTCATTCAGATATGAAGGAGAATTCAAAAGCTTTACAGACAAGCAAAAGCTGAGAGAATTCAGCACCACCAAACCAGTTCTTCAACAAATGCTAAAGGATCTTCTCTAGACAGGAAATGCAGAAAGGTTGTATAAACGTGAACCCAAAACAACAAAGTAAATAGCAACGGGACCACACCTATCAATAATTACCTTAAATGTAAATGGGTTGAATGCCCCAACCAAAAGACAAAGATTGGCTGAATAGATACAAAAACAAGACCCCTATATATGTTGTCTACAAGAGACCCACCTCAAAACAAGAGATACATACAGACTAAAAGTGAAGGGCTGGAAAAAAATATTTCACGCAAACGGAGAACAAAAGAAAGCAGGAGTTGCAATAGTCATATCAGAT
This sequence comes from Muntiacus reevesi, assembly GCF_963930625.1. Taxonomy (NCBI): domain Eukaryota; kingdom Metazoa; phylum Chordata; class Mammalia; order Artiodactyla; family Cervidae; genus Muntiacus; species Muntiacus reevesi. The sequence continues at coordinate 69,407,887 of NC_089249.1, forward strand.
AAAATAGACTTTCAAATAAAGGATGTGAAAAGAGACAAAGAAGGACACTACACAATGATCAAAGGATCAATCCAAGAAGAGGATATAACAATTATAAATATATATGCACCCAACATAGGAGCACCGCAATATGTACGGCAAATGCTAATGAGTATGAAAGAGGAAATTAACAGTAACACAATAATAGTGGGAGACTTTAATACCCCACTGACAACTCTGGATAGATCAACTAAACAGCAAATTAACAAGGAAACACAAACCTTAAAGGACACAATGGACCAGCTAGACCTAATGGATATCTATAGGACATTTCACCCCAAAACAATCAACTTCACCTTTTTCTCAAGTGCACACGGAACCTTCTCCAGAATAGATCACATCCTGGGCCACAAATCTGGTCTTGGAAAATTCAAAAAAATTGAAATCATTCCAGTCATCTTTTCTGATCACAGTGCAGTAAGATTAGATCTCAATTACAGGGAAAAAATCGTTAAAAATTCAAACATATGGAGGCTAAATAACACGCTTCTGAATAACCAACAAGTCATAGAAGAAATCAAAAAAAAAATCAAAATATGCATAGAAATGAATGAAAATGAAAACACAACAACTCAAAACCTATGGGACACTGTAAAAGCAGTGCTAAGGGGAAGGTTCATAACATTACAGGCTTACATCAAGAAACAAGAAAAAAGCCAAATGAATAACCTAACTCTGCACCTAAAGCAATTAGAGAAGGAAGAAATGAAGAACCCCAGGGTTAGCAGAAGGAAAGAAATCTTAAAAATTAGGGCAGTAATAAATGCAAAAGAAACTAAAGAGACCATAGCAAAAATCAACAAAGTTAAAAGCTGTTTTTTTGAAAAAATAAACAAAATTGACAAATCATTAGCAAGACTCATTAAGAAACAAAGAGAGAAGAACCAAATTAACAAAATTAGAAATGAAAATGGAGAAATCACAACAGACAACACTGAAATACAAAGGATCGTAAGAGACTACTACCAGCAGCTCTATGCCAATAAAATGGACAATATGGATGAAATGGACAAATTCTTAGAAAAGTATAACTTTCCAAAACTGAACCAGGAAGAAATAGAAGATCTTAACAGAGCCATCACAAGCAAGGAAATCGAAACCGTAATCAGAAATCTGCCAGCAAAAAAAAAGCCCAGGACCTGATGGCTTCACAGCTGGATTCTACCAAAAATTTAGAGAAGAGCTAACACCTATCTTACTCAAAATCTTCCAGAAAATTGCAGAAGAAGGTAAACTTCCAAACTCATTCTATGAGGCCACCATCACCCTAATTCCAAAACCAGACAAAGATGCCACAAAAAAGAAAACTACAGGCCAATATCACTGATGAACATAGATGCAAAAATCCTTAACAAAATTCTAGCAAACAGAATCCAACAACATATTAAAAAAATCATACACCATGACCAAGTGGGCTTTATCCCAGGAATGCAAGGATTCTTTAATATCCGCAAATCAATCAACGTAATACACCACATTAACAAATTGAAAGATAAAAACCATATGATTATCTCAATAGATGCAGAGAAAGCCTTTGACAAAATTCAACACTCGTTTATGATTAAAACTCTCCAGAAAGCAGGAATAGAAGGAACATACCTCAACATAATAAAAGCCATATATGACAAACCCACAGCAAGCATTACCCTCAATGGTAAAAAATTGAAAGCATTTCCCCTGAAATCAGGAACAAGACAAGGGTGCCCATTCTCACCACTACTATTCAACATAGTGTTGGAAATTTTGGCCACAGCAATCAGAGCAGAAAAAGAAGTAAAAGGAATCCAGATAGGAAAAGAAGAAGTGAAACTCTCGCTGTTTGCAGATGACATGATCCTCTACATAGAAAACCCTAAAGACTCTTCCAGAAAATTACTAGAGCTAATCAATGAATATAGTAAAGTTGCAGGATACAAAATTAACACACAGAAATCCCTTGCTTTCCTATACACTAACAATGAAAAACCAGAAAGAGAAATTAAGAAAACAATAATATTCACCATTTCAACAAAAAGAATAAAATACTTAGGAGTGCATCCATCTAAAGAAACAAAAGACCTATACATAAAAATCTATAAAACACTGATGAAAGAAATCAAAGAGGACACAAATAGATGGAGAAACATACCGTGTTCATGGATTGGAAGAATCAATATTGTCAAAATGGCTATTCTACCCAAAGCAATCTATAGATTCAATGCAATCCCTATCAAGCTACCAACGGTATTTTTCACAGAACTAGAACAAATAATTTCACAATTTGTATGGAAATACAGAAAACCACGAATAGCCAAAGTAATCTTGAGAAAGAAGAATGGAACTGGAGGAATCAACCTGTCTGACTTCAGACTATACTACAAAGCCACAGTCATCAAGACAGTGTGGTACTGGCACAAAGACAGAAATATAGATCAATGGAACAGAATAGAAAGCCCAGAGATAAATCCACGAACCTATGGACACCTTATCTTTGACAAAGTAGGCAAGGATATACAATGGAAAAAAGACAACCTCTTCAACAAGTGGTGCTGGGAAAACTGGTCAACCACTTGTAAAAGACTGAAACTAGAACACTTTCTAACACCATACACAAAAATAAACTCAAAATGGATTAAAGATCTAAATGTAAGACCAGAAACTATAAAACTCCTAGAGGAGAACATAGGCAAAACACTCTCCGACATGAATCACAGCAGGATCCTCTATGACCCACCTCCCAGAATATTGGAAATAAAAGCAAAAATAAACAAATGGGACCTAATGAATCTTAAAAGCTTTTGCACAACAAAAGAAACTATAAGTAAGGTGAAAAGACAGCCCTCAGATTGGGAGAAAATAATAGCAAATGAAGCAACAGACAAAGGATTAATCTCAAAAATATACAAGCAACTCCTGCAACTCAATTCCAGAAAAATAAATGACCCAATCAAAATATGGGCCAAAGAACTAAACAGACATTTCTTCAAAGAAGACATACAGATGGCTAACAAACACATGAAAAGATGCTCAACATCACTCATTATCAGAGAAATGCAAATTAAAACTACAGTGAGGTACCATTACATGCCAGTCAGGATGGCTGCTATCCAAAAGTCTACAAGCAATAAATGCTGGAGAGGGTGTGGAGAAAAGGGAACCCTCTTACACTGTTGGTGGGAACGCAAACTAGTACAGCCACTATGGAAAACAGTGCGGAGATTTCTTTAAAAAACTGGAAATAGAACTGCCATATGACCCAGCAATACCACTTCTGGGCATACACACTGAGGAAACCAGATCTGAAAGAGACATGTGCACCTCAATGTTCATCGCAGCACTATTTATAATAGCCAGGACATGGAAGGAACCTAGATGCCCATCAGCAGACGAATGAATAAGGAAGCTGTGGTACATATACACCATGGAATATTACTCAGCTGTTGAATTCATTTGAATCAGTTCTAATGAGATGGATGAAACTGGAGCCCATTATACAGAGTGAAGTAAGCCAGAAAGATAAAGAACATTACAGCGTAGTAACACATATATATGGAATTTAGAAAGATGGTAATGATAACCCTATGTGTAAAACAGAAAAAGAGACACAGATGTACAGAACAGACTTTTGGACTCTGTGGGAGAAGGCGAGGGTGGGATATTTCGAGAGAACAGCATGTATATTATCTATGGGGTGAAACAGTTCACCGGCCCAGGTGGGATGCATGAGACAGGTGCTCGGGCCAGGTGCACTGGGAGGACCCAGGGGAATCGGGTGGGGGGGGGATGTGGGAGGGGGGGTCGGAATGGAGAATACACGTAACTCCATGGCTGATTCATGTCAATGTATGACAAAACCCACTACAATGTTGGGAAGTAATTAGCCTCCAACTAATAAAAATAATTGAAAAACAAAAACAACACCCTGTTGTGAATGTCACTGGTGATGGAAGTAAAGTCCAATGATGCAAAAAACAATATTGCATAGGAACCTGGTCCACGAATCAAGGAAAATTCTAAGTGTTCAGATAGGAGATGGCAAGAGTGAACATTGACATTTTAGGAATCAGTGAACTAAAATGTACAGGAATGGGTGAATTTACTCAGATGAGAATTATATCACTAGTGTAGGCAAGAATCCCTTAGGAGAAATGGAGTAGCCCTCAGAGTCAACAAAAGACTCTGAAATGCAGTACTTGGATGCAATCTCAAAAAATGACAGCATGATCTCTGTTGGTTTCCAAGGCAAATCACTCAATATCATGGTAGTCCAACTCTATGCCCTGACCAGTAATGCTGAAGAAGCTGAAGTTGATCAGTTCTATGAAGACCAACAAGACCTTCTAGAACTAACATCCCCAAAAAAAGATGTCCCTTTCAATACAGGGGACTGGAATGAAAAGTAGAAGTCAAGAGATACCTGGAGTAACAGGCAAATTTGGCTTTGGAGTACAGAATGAAGCAGGGTAAAAGCTAATAGTTTTACCAAGAGAGCACACTTGTCATAGCAAACACCCTCTTCCAACAACACAAGAGAATACTCTACATATGGACATCACCAGATGGTCAATACCGAAATCAGATTGATTATATTCTTTGCAGCTGAAAATGGAGTAACTCTATACAGTCAGCAAAAACAAGACCCAGAGCAGACTGTGGCTCAGATCATGAACTCCTTATTGCCAAATTCAGACTTAAATTGAAGAAACTAGGGAAAACCACTAGACCATTCAGGTATAACCTAAATCAAATCCCTTACGATTATACAGTGGAAGTGACAAACAGATTCAGGGGACTAGATCTGATAGACAGAGTACCTGAAGAACTATGGATGGAGGTTCGTGACATTGTACAGGAGACAGGGATCAAGACCATCCACAAGAAAAAGAAATGCAAAAAGGCAAAATGGTTGTTTGAGGAGGGCTTACAAATAGCTGAGAAAAGAAGAGAAGTGAAAGGCAAAGGACAAAGGGAAAGATATATGTATATATATTCTTATTTGAATGCAGTGTTTCAAAGAATAGCAAGGAGAGATAAGAAAGCCTTCTTCAGTGATCAATACAAATAAATAGAGGAAAACAATAGAATGAAAAAGACTAGAGATCTCGTTAAGAAAATTAGAGATACCAAGGGAACATTTCATGCAAAGATGGGCACAATAAAGGGCAGAAGCAGAAGATATTAAGAAGAATTGGCAAGAATACACAAAAGAACTATACAAAAAAGTCTTCATGACCTAGATAACCACGATGATGTGATCACTCACCTAGAGCCAGATATCCTACAATACGAAGTCAAGTGGGCTTAGGTAGCGTCTCTATGAGCAAAGCTAGTGGAGGTGATGGAATTCCAGTTGAGCTATTTCAAATCCTAAAAGTTAAAGTGCTGCATTCAATATGCCAGCAAATTTGGAAAACAGCAGTGGCCACAGGATTGGAAAAGGCCAGTTTTCATTCCAATCCCAAAGAAAGACAATGCCAAAGAATGTTCAAACTACCAAACAATTGCACTCATCTTTCATGCTAGCAAAGTAATGCTTAAAATTCTCCAGGCCAGGCTTCAACAGTACCTGAACCGTGAACTTCCAGACGTTCAAGCTGAACTAGAAATAGCAGAGGAACCAGAGGTCAAATTGCTAACATCCATTGGATCATCAAAAAGGAAATGCAGTGACAAGGCATGCTTTATTGACTATGCCAAAGCCTTTGACTGTGTGTATCACAACAAACTGGAAAATTCTTAAAAGGATGGTAATACCAGATCACCTTACCTGCCTCCTGAGAAATCTGTGTGTGGGTTAAGAAGCAACAGTTAGAACTGTATATGGAACAAAAGACTGGTTCCAAATCAGGAAAGGAGTATGTCAAGACTATATATTGTCACCCTGCTTATTTGACTTATATGCAGAGTATATCATGCAAAATGCCAGACTGGATAAAGCACAAGCTGGAATCAAGATAGCTGGGAGAAATATCAATAACCTTAGATACACAGATGACACCACCCTTATGGGAGAAAACAGAGAACAACTAAAGAGGCTCTTGATGACAGTGAAAGAGGAGAGTGAGAAAGTTGGCTTAAAGCTCAACATTCAGAAAACTAAAATCATGGCATCTGGTCCCATCACTTCATGGCAAATAAATGGGGAACATTGAAACAGTGAGAGACTTTATTTTGGAGGGTTCCAAAATCAACAGATGGTGACTGCTGCCATGAAATTAAAAGACGCTTGCTCCTGGTAAGAAAAGCTATGACCAACCTAGACTGCATGTTAAAAAGCAGAGACATTACTTTGCCAAAAAAGGTCCATCTAGTCAAGGCTATGGTTTTTCCAGTAGTCATGTATGGATGTGAGAGTTGGACCACAAAGAAAGCTGAATGCCTAAAAATTGATGTTTTTGAACTGTGGTGTTGGAGAAGACTCTTGAGAGTCCCTTGGACTGCAAGGAGATCCAACCAGTTCATCCTAAAGGAAATCAGTCCTGAATATTCACTGGAAGGACTGATGCTGAAGCTGAAACTCCAAGACTTTGGCCACCTGATGTGAAGAACTGACTTATTTGAAAAGACCCTGATGCTGGGAAAGATTGAGGGTGGGAGGAGAAGGAGATGACAGAGAAGGAGATTGTTGGATGGCATCACCGACTCGATGGACACGAGTTTGAGCAAGCTCCAGGTGTTTGTGATGGACAGGGAAGCCTGGCATGCTGCAGGCCATGGGGTCACAAAGAGTCAGACACGACTGAGCAACTGAACTGAACTGACTGAAACTAAGACATAAGATGTGTGTCAGTAAGGTTAAGTTAGAGTAAGCTGCAGCAACACACACCACACCACCCCCACCAAATCTAAATGCACTTAAAAGAACAAAGCCTTATTTCTTGATCATAGCATATATCCTTTCACATGAATTGTGACTGTTCACTATTGTCTTGACTCCAGGACTACACACTGTTGTTTTGATTTTGAACAACCTCTGTCTGGAATGTTGCTGATATTCATGGTATAGAGAAAGGAGAAAACATAGCAAAGTATTCACAATCTTTGAAATTTACTACTTAGCAGTGTCATGTATTAATTTTGTTTATATTTCATTGACCCAAGCAAGTCATTTAGCCAAGCTTGATGTCAAAGGGGCAGGTCAGGATAATTTTCCCCCTAGGAGGGGCAGCAAATATTTTCTTTGAACAAACCAAATCTACCACAAGGAGGTTGAATGATTTGTCTCAGATGACACAGCTAGCAAGTGACAAAATAAGTAAGCACTTGAAAGAAAGTCATTTGAAACGGAGTCTTTTCATTTTGTCATAAAGCAAATAATCAGAAGGAATAAAGCAGTGCCTATAGAAGCAACTATGCTGTTACCACTTGAACTGACCCATCAGCTAAGAACCTTTGAAGGGATAGAGAGCAATTGAGAACAGTCATGTCTTTAGGTCAGTTCTTTTAGTGTATCACTATTGGAGAATCAATAATGGCCGTAGATGGAAATACAGGAAGTGACAGCTTCTGTTACTGTTGATTGCTTTAAGAGGATGCTGGGAGTAGTGAGAATGCAGTAAATGGAAAAAGCTTCAACTGCATTACCTGCACTTTAAATACCATTACCAGCACTCAGGAGTAAAAAGGCCTGGGGGAACTTGACAACACAAGAGTTAGAGGGACATTTATAAGGATCAGGATGACTTTGTTCACTGATGTCTCTTTAAATGTATTCACCTTCCTATTATTTAAATTTGGTTTGTGTAAGCAGAGCAGATTTCTGATCATCTCTATGGAGAATTAAACAGCTTGTTAGCTTCCACTGGGTTCCAGGCAGCATGTTAAGACAAGGAAATAAGACGGATATAGTTTCTGGCTTCAGGGAGATTATAACCTAGTATGAAATGCAGACTTTAGGTAAAACATTATTATAGGAATGCTGAGAAAACACAGGGAAGACCACGGTTGTAGGATACACTACTGCTGTCCCCAAAAGATTCCCCTGAATCTCTTTTACTGTTACTTTGAGTTTCTCCCCCCAGCTACTGAAAGCCTACACTTCATCTTTTTTTTTTTTTTGTAAATTAATTTGTTTATTTTAATTGGAAGCTAATTACTTTATAATATTGTAGTGGTTTTTGCCATACATTCACATGAATCAGCCATAGATGTACATGTGTCCCCCATGCTGCATCCTGCTCCCACCTCCCTCCCCATCCCATCCCTCAGGGTCATCCCAGTGCACCAGCCCTGAGCACCCTGTCTCATGCATCAAACCTGGAGTGGCGATCTGTTTCACATATGGCAATATACATGTTTCAATGCTATTCTCTCAAATCATCCCAGCCTCGCCTTCTCCCACAGAGTCCAAAACTCTCTTCTTTATATCTGTGTCTGTTTTGCTGTCTCACATATAGGGTCATCGTTACCATCTTTCTAAATTCCATATATATGCATTAATATACTGTATTGGTGTTTTTCTTTCTAACTTACTTCACTCTGTATAATAGGCTCCAGTTTCATCCACTTCATTAGAAATGATTCAAATGCATTCTTTTTATTTATTTTTTTCCCATTTATTTTTATTATTTGGAGGCTAATTACTTTACAATATTGTAGTGGTTTTTACCATATATTGACATGAATGCATTCTTTTTAATAGCTGAGAAGGAGCGGCGGCTGCGACTGTGCAGCTGCAGCCGAGAGGAGCTACCCCACGTCCAGGCTTGGGGATGGCCTCCGAGAGGAGCTACCCCACGTCCAGGCTCAGGGATGGCCTCCAAGAGGAGCCACCCCACGTCCAGGATAAGGAGCAGCGGTTGTGCTTTGCTGGAGCAGCCATGAAGAGATACCCCACATCCAAGGTAAGAGAAGCCACAAGGCTATGATGCAGGTCTCACCCCAAGTAAAGAAGAAAGAAGAGGAAGACTAGTGGGAGATTCCCAGATGAGGTCCAGTGTAATGAAAGGCTGTCAGTAGACCAACGCCATCTGTCAGAGGACTCCCATGTTTCCCACTCTTATGTCCCTTCACGCTTAGTCACAGGCTTGGAGAAACGGTAGAGTGTGGCCTTGGCAGAAACTCAGTGGTGGATTTTAGAGGGCCCCCAGCCAGTGGTCAGTTACTCTCTTTATAGTCAGATGATCATGGGGTGCATTTTCATGGCCCTGACATCTAGCAAGCAAACAATTTCATCAGGTCCAGACTCAGCCCAATCAGGGGAATGTGCGAATTATGCCTCTGACATTATTTCCCTGGAAGGCAAGAGAGCTCTGCTTTCAGACTCTTCTACCAGTCATTGGGTAAGGGCATTTAAACTCTGAGGAAACTCCCACTTTCTGTATTGCTGCCAAAGGTGCTCCAGTATCCTGAAGTCAGTTCTCCAAAAAGAGGGTCAGGTTGGGCGATTAGAAGTGGAGGCTTCACTGCTGGGCACGCAGACTGAGGAAACCAGAATGGGAAGTGAGCCATGTGCGCCAGTGTTCATCACTGCACTGTTTACAATAGCTGGGACATGGAAGCAATCTAGATGTCCATCAGCAAACAAATGGATAAGAAAGCTGTGATACATATACATAATGGAATGTTCAGTTCAGTTCAGTCACTCAGTCGTGTCTGACTCTTTGTGACCCCGTGAACCACAGAACGCCAGGCCTTCCTGTCCATCACCAACTCCCAGAGTCCACCCAAACCCATGTCCATTGGGTTGGTGATGTCATCCAACCATCTCGTCCTCTGTCGTCCCCTTCTCCTCCTGCCCTCAATCTTTCCCAGCATCAGGGTCTTCCCAAATGAATCAGCTCTTCGCATGAGGTGGCCAAAGTTTTGGAGTTTTAGCTTCAACATCAGTACTACCAATGAACACCCAGGACTGATCTCCTTTAGGATGGACTGGTTGGATCTTCCTTCAGTTCAAGACTCTCAAGTCTTTTCCAACACCACAGTTCAAAAGCATCAATTCTTCTGAGCTCAGCTTTATTTATAGTCCAACTCTCACATCCATACATGACCACTGGAAAAACCATAGCTTTGACTAGACAGACCTTGTTGACAAAGTTATGTCTCTATTTTTTAAGATGCTGTCTAGGTTGGTCAGAATCTTCCTTCCAAGGAGTAAGCGTCTTTTAATTTCATGGCTGCAATCACCATCTGCAGTGATCTTGTACCCCCAAAAAGTAAAATCAGCCACTGTTTCCACTGTTTCCCCATCTATTTTCCATGAAGTGATGGGACTGGATGCCATGATCTTAGTTTTCTGAATATTGAGCTTTAAGCCAACTTTTTCACTCTCCTCTTTCATTGTCATCAAGAGCCTCTTTAGTTGTTCTTCGCTTTCTACCATAAGGGTGGTGTCATCTGTATATCTGAGGTTATTGATCGAAACCACATCTCTTATATCTCTTGCATCAGCAAGCAGGTTCTTTACCACTAGTGCCACCTGTGAAGGCCAGTTTCTGCTGTACGATGAAGCAATTGAGCTCTATGTATACACATATTCCCTCCTTCTTGGACCTCCACCCTACCCATCTTCATCCCACCGCATAGGTCACCACCGCAGAGCACTGAGCTGAGCTCCCTGTATTATACAACAGCTTCCCACTGGTTATCTGTTTTACACGTAGTCGTGTATAAATATCAGTCCCAATCTCCCAATTCATTCCACCCCTCTTACCCCAACCATGTTCACACATCTGTTCTCTGAGTCTGCATCACTATTCCTGCCCTGCACCTCAATGTTCATTGCAGTAAGTGTCCATCGAGAGATGAATGGATAAAGAAGACATGGTACATATATACAATGGAATATTACTCAACCACAAAAGGGAATGAAGTTGGGTCATTTGAGAGACATGGATGGACCTAGAGTCTGTCATACAGTGAAGTCAGAAAGAGAAAAACAAGCATCACATATTAACACATATACATAGTATTTGGAAAACCCCAACTTTATTGTTTCTCCTGTGAACATCTACATATGGTTCCTCATCCTGGATCTGCTTCCTGGGAACCCAGTGTAAGACAAGGGCTCAGTAGGAACACACAATAAAGCAAACTTAACTAATAGTATGATGGTTACATTGAGGCTCAAAAGAAGAGTAGATGGCAACAGGCAAAGGGATAAGAATATTCCAGGTGAACAAAATACCACATTCAAAACCCACAGGCAAGAATGAGAATGTCAGAGTCAAGGAAGGGACAAGTGATGAATAATGTTGACAGAGATGGAGGAAGAAAGCCAGATCTGGACATCTTGATTGGCTATGCTAAAGGTTTTCAACTTTCCCTAAAAGTGTAAAAAAACCATTGTAAGATTTTAAGCAGGAAGCAACAAGAGTCAAATTTGCATTCTTTAAAACAGACTTTTACCGACTGATGTAAAGCTGGAGGCACTAGATAGAAGGTTATGCAGTGGTCTGTGTGAAGAGTTAGGATGGCTGACTACAGCAGGGATCTTATAAACCACAGCCCACAGCCTGATTCCATATGGTTCAAGATCAAAGAATAATTTTTCATTATTAAAGGGTCATTTAAAAAAAAAACACCAAAGAGTAAGACTAACTTGGGCCACTGTATGTGGTCCTGAAAGCCTAAAATATTCACTATCTGATCCTTTACAGAAAAAAGTTTGCTGCTCCCAGACTAGAGTGATAATGGTGGAGATGGGGAAATGCACTTGGATGAAAGAGATATTTTGAAAGTAGAATCAATCAAAATGGAGATGCATACATAGAGAACAGACTTATCGACAAGGGTAGAGGAGAAGAGAGAGAGGGTGAGATAAATGCAGAGAGTAGTGTGGATGAATATCACTAACACATGTAAGTAGGCAGCCAATGGGAACTTGCTATATGACTCAAGGAACTCAAACAGGGGCTCTGTTATAACCTAGTGGGGATGGGTGGGAGGTGGGAGGGAGATTCAAGAAGGAGGGGACATATGTACACCTTTGGTTAATTCATGTTGCTGTATGACAGAAATCAAGCCAATATTGTCAACCAAACCTCAATCATTTAAAAATAAATAAATATATATTTTTTGAAATCTTGATCTATTGAATTTAGAAAAGAGGAGGAAATAGGCATCCAAAATTTCAACTTGGGCAATTGGATGGATGGAGTTATTATTTCCTGAGAGAGAAGATAAGCTGAGACTCTAGTTTGAGAGAGCCTGCAAAACATTCACATTGCATCAGAATTTACCTTTCCTCTTTTTAAGTAAATTCCAGTTTTAAAGTACAGACCAGAGAGATGAGAAAATTGTAATCTTCCCTCTAAGACACTTATAATCTTATAACAGGAAGAAAGTAAAAATAAAGTTAAACATATCATAATGCAAAATAGTGACAGATGAGTGTCACAAGAGAGGTACGAGATGCCAAAGAGGTTCACAGGAGGAAGAGAGAAATTAATACCACATCAATTTAGGGAAACAGGAAGGATTTCACTGATGATGTACCACTTGAAGCAGGCTTTGAAGTTTAACTAGAAATACAGCATAACTTGAATTAATCCTAGGTTCTCTCTTAGTGCCACATTCCCACATCCGCAGAAAATGAAGCAAAACTTAATGAACATTAATTCCAATCTTAAATATTATCAATTTGTAACCAACAACTGCACTTATTAAATTCCTCCTTCCTCTCCTAGTCTATTATCTGACATCTTCAACAGCTCTGGACTCTTCCTCTAGCCCACTTAATCCAGAAATCCAGCTGTCATGGGTGGCTTCATCTCTCCTTCCCCTCTGTTTCCTTCTACTTTGGCAGCTGACACCCTTGGTACCTGCTTTTGCCTCATGAAAACCTGAGAACTGCAGTGGCTAGGACAGATTTCTTTTTAAAGTGCTATGTTTGGAGAAGGGAAAGATGGGATGGCTCACCTGTTAAAATGTGTCATCCTTGTTCCAAGTAAATAGAATGGACAGCATGGAGGCTTGTATTCTAGGAGAATTGTGGGTTTAATAAGAAGAGTTAAGACTGACAGCACGTCTTAGGATATACTGTGTAGATTTGTCTTCCATGGTCCCAATAGGTGCTATAGTGTGAGATGTAAAGACTGCAGTATTTATTTGCCAGAGGAATGACTGTACTTACTGAATTGGAAAAGGAAAGAAGGCAGACAAAGCCTAGCTTTGCTGAACTCCACACAGCTTAAATCTCTGTTGTGCTGTTGAAGCTGCATTCAACATTATGGAAGACAAGTCAAGTTACAGGGGGAAATATTTACATTAAAAATCTACTCAATATTTTCAAAAGCTTCCAGAGTAGTATCTAAAATCAGCACACAGTTGACCCAAGCTGTTTCTTTGGGCCCCTCCTCTCCCTCCTGAGGATCCTATTTCACTGATGAATGAGAATTAATGGTTATGCTCCTATTCCTACAAGTCACTGAGTCACCAGAGATTCAATTATGCTCCTCACACACTCTCCCTTAAGGCAGAAAATGGATTCATGCACTTTAGATTTTTAGTGAGAAGTCTTGAGTCTGAGATGTTTTCCATCTTAAATTTCAGATAATTGGAAAATGAGGCCATGATGATTATCAACTACATTATGGACCTAATTCTAAGTGAAAAGTATAGTGCTTTTGGTATCATGGCTGATATAAAGACAAAGAAGATGGGGTTTATGGTCTTAAAAATAGACATATACACATGATGAGATAGAAGGGAAAGGAAAGAAAAAGAATCATTTGGAGTGTGAACTTTGGTAACCTCAATGTCTCATTTCAAGCACTGATGCTATCATGAGCTTCAATTTTAAATCCTATCATGATTTCAGCAGCAAATTAATATCCTACTCAAAACTAGATGGATGCCATTAATTCCAGTTTTTTTTAATATATAAATTTTTTTCCTTGTCTTTCTGACTTGTCATGCTGAGTAAAATGTGGGACAGAAGGAAAAAAATGTTGGTGTGGTTGACAGTACCCCTGCTTTCTTCCTTTTTTTACAGATTCTTTTTCAGTCAGTCACTCCTTGACCCTCATCTATCCTAGACATCTGTGCATGACCTTTCCCCCTAATCACTGCTACCCATCCACATAACATGCATTTATTGAGAACCTACAATATTCTAGCCCTTTCACACCTATGAAGACACAAACTACTTGTGTCAAGGGACCAGTAGCATTACTCTTACATATTCACTTTTTCTTTTTAATTTCCAAGATGATCTCACATTTTGATCAAGGAATTTTTTTTCCCCCTCTTTGGAGGAAATAAGAGTGAGTTTTCTGTTAGAAATTTTTGAAAAGAGAATTCATTAATATTTGGTTATTCATTCAAGAAAGCAACCTGGAGATTCTTCTCATTCTATATGAAATTTTATTTTCTAGATCAAAATTTTCTCTGCTTAATAATCAGAAAAGGAGTGAATGGTTTCTAAAAGTTTACAACCTACACAGTATGAGAGATCTTTATGTACCCCATAAGAAATCAGGAAGCATGCATAGGCCATACCATGGAGCTTCAGAAAACTGGCTCAAATCCCAGAAAATCCAGCTCCTCTCTCCTGACCCAGCAAAGCACCCACAGGCTTTCTCATGCATGCTCTTTGATAAGCTCTGCCCTGGGTAAAGAGGAGGGGAGGGTGGGTAAAGAAGGAAAACAATCTTTAAGTCCATTTTTTAGCCAAGGGATGTATAATTCAGAAAGATTAGCTTTAGGGGATTATTGAAGGTAATAATTAGTAAATGATAACTAAGACTGGGGTACAGGTCTTCTGTCTTTAATTCCAGTGGGCCTCCTGATGACTCACAGCTGCTCTCTGAAATGTGCTCTCTTTGAAGCCTAGTTAGAAATTCATATAGAGGTGGGAGGGACTTAAAATAAAATGTTATGAAGTATAATTGAGTATAATTGATTTACAATGTTGTGCTAATTTCTTCTGTACAGCAAAGTGACTTAGTTTCCCATCTACATATTCTTTTTCACATTATTTTCCATTATGGTTTATCACAGACTATTGAATGTAGTTCCCTGTGCTATACATTAGGACCTTGTCTTTTATCAAGCCTATGTATAATAGTTTATATCTGATGATCCCAAACTCCCAGCCCTTCCTCCACCCACCCCCCTCTTCCTTGACAACTACAAGTCCATGATCTGTGTCTGTGAGTCTGTTTCAGTTTTGTAGATATGTTCTTTTGGGTCAAGTTTTAGATTCCGCATAAAAGTGATATCAGATGGTATTTATCTTTCTCTTTCTGACTTCCTTCACTTAGTGTGATAAACTCTTGTTGCTGTAAATGGCATTGGTAGGGACTTTTTGACAACGTTATCCAGCTTCTGCTCTTGCTTTGTAGGAAGCAAGCAGAAAAATGCACCAGGCTATTAAAAATCATGCCACTACAGCATTGTTGATGGGAGCTGTGGGTGATTTAATCTGCTTGGAGATATCAAACAGCATCCAACAGCAGGTTGCTATGGCAATGTTAGTCTTAGTGGTTTTAAACAAAAATATCTCAAGGGTAAAGTAATTAGATAAGTAGAGCAGAGAATCTTCATTGTTTCATGCAGTCATTTTCCAATGATTACCATTTTATGGATGTGACTTGTGCTTACAGCCTTACCTAATATAGCAGTTCTCCCTTGGGGGAGAACGTATATGTGTATTGGTGTGTGGGTGTGATGGGGGCAGTATCTCTGATTAACACCTGCCCCCAAACTCCTTTAGCAGGTGGCACCATATGGCAAGTTCCCACTCAAGTGCAAATATAACAATAGAAGAATATGTAGGACTCAAGATACACATACAACTTCAAACTAGGTCTGTCATGGAGTAATGAGTACATGTTAGGAGAATAATGTTCACTGGTGCCTTGTTTTTTTCCTTTTAAATTAAATTTGAATGCAAGTCAATACTGCTTGTTCTAATTCTCTCTGACTCAGATGGTCGTTTCCCAAGGCTCTGGAAAGGTCTTTTGTTTCTAAGGGCTGGCATTCCTACCCACTCAATCAGGCACCACCACTCACCCACATCCTACCCACTCTTCACCCCGGAAATATAGAACTCTTCCCTTGAATTGCTTATTCATCCCAGGAGGATACTGCCAGAAAGCAAAACAACTTTTCTGGGCTTCTTGTGGCATCTACTTTCAATATACCAGAGAGGATGAAAGAAAATGATTTTTTATTGAACACTCACTATGTGCAATGTCTTTAGTCAGTCTTTGGACATTTTCCAAGCAGATCCATCTTCTCAATAACTCAGATGAGAAACTGAGACTCATAGAGGTTCAAAACAAATCCCAGACACACCAAGCTAGTAAGTAGCAGAGCTGGGATATAAACTCAGGTCTGCATGAGCCAGAAGTCTATATTATTTCCCTTATGCCATGCTGTTTCACTTAAGGAAGGTTTATGTATTTAAGCACAACTGGAATCAATATTACCAGGAGAAATATCAATAACCTCAGATACACAGATAACACCACCCTTATGGCAGAAAGCAAAGAACTAAAGGGCCTCTTGATGAAAGTGAAAGAGGAGAGTGAAAAAGTTGGCTTAAAACTCAACAATCAGAAAATTAAAATCATGGCATCCAGTCCCATCACTTCATGGGAAATAGATGGGGAAACAATGGAAACAGTGAGAGATTTTATTTGGGGGGGGGGGTCCAAAATCACTGTAGATGGTGATTGCAGCCAAGAAATTAAAAGACACGTGCTCCTTGGAAGAAAAGCTATGACCAACCTAGACAGCATATTAAAAAGCAGACATTACTTTGCCGACAAAGGTCCATCTAGTCAAAGCTATTGTTTTTTCCAGTAGTCATGTATGGATGTGAGAGTTGGACTATAAAGAAAGCTAAGCACCGAAGAATCATTGCTTTTGAACTGTCGTGTTGGAGGAGATTCTTCAAAGTCCCTTGGACTGCAAGGAGATCAAACTAGTCAATCCTAAAGAAAATCAGTCCTGAGTAGTCATTGGGAGGACTGATGCTGAAACTCCAATACTTTGGCCACCTGATGTGAAGAACTGACTGATTGGAAAAGACCCTGATCCTGGGAAAGATTGAAGGCAGGAGAAGGGGACAACAGAGGATGAGATGTTTTGTTGGCATCACCGACTTGATGGACATGAGTTTGAGCAAGCTCCGGGAGTTGGTGATGAACAGGGAGGCCTGGCATGCTGCAGTCCATAGTGTCACAAAGGGTCAGACATAATTGAGCAACTGAACTGAACTGATATATTTAAGATGTGGGAGGGTCAATTGTCCTGCTCTGCTTTGGTCTACTTTCTAGATTTTTAAGTACTATTTCTACCCATTTGAACTAATGATTCTTAACCAGGATAATTTTGTCATCCAGAGGGTATTTGGCAGTGTATTGGTATTGGTATTTCCACCTGGACCCATTTTTTGGTGTTCATAAGTAGGGGAATGTCACTGGCATCTAGTGGGTAGAGGCAAAAAAAAAAAGAAGCTGTTAATCATTCTATAATGCATGCAAGCATTATAGAACACAATAATTAACACAACAAATAATTATCCTGTTCAAAGTATAAATAGTGTCTAGTTTGAGGATCTTGATTTAGAAAACCCTGTGGATTCTCAGGAGCTGGGTAATACTGTGTGTATCTTTTACCTATGGAAGTAAGTTTACTGATTTCTACACAGACTTCAGTAAGATAGGAGAGTCTAGAGCACAAGTCTGTTTCTCAGAAAATTGTGACCATCTTTCTTTCATCATAGATCTTGGTAAGTTTTGACACAAAAGTTAAGAAATACCAGTAGAGTGAATAGAAGAATAAGAAATGTGACATAATGATATGATAACCTGCAGGGGATGCACAGGGAATGTAGTATTTGCCTAGAAAATCAAAGAATGCTGCCTCCATAGAGGTGACAATCTTTGAGTGGAGACAGAAGGAAGGCACTCTCCAGGTATAGAAGTGAAGTGGTAGGCATTCCAAGGAGAGTGGACAGGTGTGCTATGTCACGGGAGTTTGAAATAGCATGGCCTGCTTGGGGAACATCGATGTTCAATGTATCTGGAGCCCAGGGAGTGGCAGGGTAAGAAGCTGGACAGGTAGCTAGGGGCTGGCTCTAAAAGGACTTTGCATGGAGCTTCAGTTTTGTTTTCTAGGTACCAGGAAGTGCTCCACTGGTTCTCAATTTCCACTTTGTAGAGGCAAGATCATTCTAGCCTAAGGCTCGTCTGCAATCCCCATCCAGTAACATCTCATAGGAATACGCTCATGTATTAGTTTCCTATGGTTGCCATAGCAAAGTACAACAACGGATATTTATCTCAAAATTCTGGACACTGGAAATCTGAAATCAAGGTGTCAGCTGGGTCATGCTGTCTCCAAAGACTCTAGGAAGGATCCTTTCTTATCTCTTCTAGTTTCTCATAATTGCCAATAGCCTTTGATATTCCTTGACTTGTGGAAACATCATTCCAGTCACTGCATCAGTCATCACATGACATTCTCCCTCTGTGTCCAAATTTCCCTCTTATGAGGACACTGATCATACTAGACTAAGAATCACCCTAATCCACTATGACTTCATTTTTACTTGGTTAGACCCACAAATACCCTTTGTCCAAATAAGGCCACATTGACAGGTTTTGGGAGTAAGGACTTCAGCAAGGTTTTTTGGGGCCACAACTCAACCCACAACCACTGATTAGGTCATATTTCCTTCTTTAGAGAGGTCAAGCCCTTTTGAACTGAAATTAACAGCTATTTGTTGAGACCTCACTCAAAGGATGGCCTATCCTCTTTTTCACATTTATGCTACTATATAAAATGGGATAAATAAATTCTTATTGTGTATAAAGTTTTTTTTTTTTTTTTTTTGGAGGAATAAAAAGAAGTTACATGTCTAAGACTGCCCAACTAAGGCAACATTTCACAATCTGACAAGATAAACTGTGCCCTGTCTTTGCAGGACTATCTTCCTGGCTTTTTCAGCCTCAAGAAACGTTCTACCAAGTATTTTTCCCTAAAGTGGTTTCACAGGGGAAACTAGCAACAGAAGTTATTATTTTCATTATCTGAAACTACATAGCTACATTCTCAGTAGGTGGGTGCCCTTAGACTTTAGGCAGTATCCTATTCTGCTGACTTTCTGTTTGTTTCCAAGTCTGATATGTAAATATAAATGTTGCCCTCGGAACAATCTGTGAGCTAATTTCATGCCTCACGGGCTGCAGCTTGTGGGAAAGCACAGTGCCAGGACCATGGAGACAGCAAGGCACTTTGGAGTGGGCTCTGGCTTGAGAACTTGGGCTATCTTCTTAGAGCTGCCATGAATTTGCTGTGTGATCTTTGATAAGTCAACTTTTAAACTTCAGTTTTCCTATCTAAAATTTGTGATAATAAGCACTCTCTGTGTCTCGCCTAAGATCATCATGAAGAAATAATCCTTTAATGTCCAACTTCTTTGGCTCTATCCTGAACATGGTAGTTAGCACCAATTGTGCAAATCTTTCATTATTGACTTGAAAATACTCCTGCCTCATTTATTCCATATAATTAATTATGAATTCTTCTTCAAATCACCTGTTAACTTTATTAAGGGAAAGTTGACATCTTACTTTACAAAACCAATCTGGCATATTCCCCCACTCAACTCACCATGTACTTATTGACCCTCTCAAGGTTGTCCCCAATCCTCAGACTTTGATCCCATCTATATGAGAATGCTTCAATGCCAAGTCCGCTCTAAGCAAAGTATACTATATTTTATAAAGTAAGGTAATATCAAATTTGTAATTCATCTGGATTGTGGACATGTACCACAAAGCTTAAAGGTGTACTCCTCATAATTTTTATTCCCCCAGAAGGCACAATGGAGCTTCTATTTACCTCATAAAAGGAAAGGTGCACATGTGAGGAAATTTGGTAAAATTAAGAAGTTTGGCCTTGGAGTACAGATTGTAGCAGGACAAGGGCTAACAGAGTTTTGCCAAGAGAACAAATGGGTCACAGCAAACACCCTCTTCCAACAACATACTCTACATGTGGACATCACCAGATGGTCAATACTGAAATCAGACTGATTATATTCTTTGCAGAGGAAGATGGAGAAACTCTACACAGTCAGCAAAAACAAGACTGTGGGCTGACTATGGCTCAGATCATAAACTCCTTATTGCAAAATTCAGACTTAAACTGAAGAAAATAGGAAAACCACTAGACCATACAGGTATGACCTAAATCAAATCCCTTATGATTACACAGTAGAAGTGACAGATTCAAGGGATTAGATCTGAAACACAGAGCGCCTGAAGAAATATGGACAGAGGTTCATAACATTGTACAGGAGGTACTGATCAAAACTATCCATCCCCAAGAAGAAGAAATGCAAAAAGGAAAAATGGCTGTCTGAGGAGTCCTTACAAATAGCTGAGAAAAGAAGAGAAACGAAAGGCAAAGGAAAAAGGAAAGGTGTACCCATCTGAATACACAATTTCAAAGAAGAGCAAGGAGAGATAAGAAAGCCTTCCTAAGTGATCAATGCAAAGAAATAGAGAAAACCAATAGAATGGGAAAGACTAGAGATCTCTTAAAAGAAAAATTATTGGAGATACCAAGCAAACTTTTTGTGCAAAGATGGGCACAATAAAGGACAGAATTGGTATGGACCTAACAGAAGCAGAAGATATTAAGAAGAGGTGACAAGAATACATAGAACTATACAAGAGGTATTAATGACCCAGATGACCATGATTGTGTGATCACTCACTTAGAGTCAGACATTGTGGAATGCGAACTCAAGCGGGCCTTAGGAAGCAACCTGGTGAACAAAGCTCATAGAGGTTATGGAATTCCAGCTGAGCTGTTTCAAATCCTGAAAGATGATGCGGTGAAAGTGTTGCATTCAATATGCCAGCAAATTTAGAAAACTCAGCAGTGGCCACAGGACTGGAAAAGGTCGATTTTCATGCCAATCCCAAAGAAAGCCAATTCCAAATAACGTTTATACTGCAACACAGTTGCACTCATCTCACATGCTAGCAAAGTAATGCTCAAAAATCTCCAAGGTAGGCTTCAACAGTACATGAACTGAGAACTTTCAGATGTTCAAGTTGGATTAAGAAACGGTAGAGGAGCCAGAGATCAAATTGCCAACATCCGTTGGATCATCGAAAAAGCAAGAGAATTCCAGGAAAGCATCTACTTCTTCACTGACTATGCTAAATCCTTTGGCTGTGTGGATCATAACAAACTGTGTAAAATTCTTAAAGGGATGGGAATACCAGACCACCTTAGCTGCCTCCTGAGAAATCTGTGTGCAGGTCAATGAGCAACAGTTAGAACTGGACATGGAACAATGGACTGGTTCCAAATTGAGAAATGGACTGGTTCCAAATTAGCTGCTCTAATATTTGTTTTCTTTCCCTCTGTTAACTTTGAATCTAATTTGTTCTTCTTTTTCTAGTTCCCTGAGATATAAAGTTAGGTTGTTTGAGATCTTCTAATTTCTTAATATATGTGGAATTTCTTTTTTGCTATAAATTTTCCCCTCAGAGCTGCTTTTGCTGCATTCTATAATAGCTGATATATTATATTTCCATTTTAATTTTCATTTTCAACATAAATTTTATTTCACCTTTCATTTCTTCTTTGACCCAGTGATTGCTGAGAAGTACATTGTCTAGTTTCCACAAATTTATAGATCCTCTTACTTTTCTCTTGTTGATATCTAGTTTCATATCATTGTGGTTAGAAAATATAGTTGGTATGATTTCAATTTTCTTTAATTTGTTAATATTTGCTTTGTACCCTATCATATGATCTATCCTAGAGAATGTTCCAAATGCACTTGAGAAGGAAGTGCCTTCTACTGATGTGAGATGAAATATTCTGTATATGTCTGTTAAGTTCATTCATTCTAGAGTGCCATCCAATGTTTCCTCATTGGTTTTCTGTCTGGACCAGCAGTCTACAACATTTTTGACACCAGGGATTGCTTTTGTGAGAGACACTTTTTCCATAGGTGAGGGGGGTTGTTTTGGGATGATGCACGCACATGACACTTATTGTGCACTTTATTTCTATTATTATTACATTAGCCCCACCTCAGATCATCAGGCATTAGCTCTCAGAGGTTGGGGACCTCTTGTATGGACCATCTATCCACTGCTGTCAGTGGAATATTGAAGCCCCCTACTATTATTCTCTTCTAAGGGTCCTACAAATGATGATAATAGTGCAGCTCTCTTTAAGATGTGATTATCTTCAGCAGACCTCTCTCTCCCTTCTTGCTTCAGGCCCTCCATCTTTCTAGAAACTCTCCTGAAACACAGTCTCCCGGATGATGATTTCACTTTGGGTCAAACTGAGCCTGAGGTGTCTGAGCATCGTGGAAGGGAAATGTTCACGAGGTGTTGGAATTTACACACATATATACATGCGTGTGTGCATCAGTTGTTCAGTCATATCCAACTCTGTGGCCCCACGGACTATAGCCTTCCAAGTTCCTCTGCTCATGGGATTTTTCAAGCAAGAATACTGGAGTGGGTTGCCATTTTTCCTCCTCCAGGAGATCGTCTCAACTCAGGGATCAAACCTATGTCTCCCGTGTCTTCTGCACTGCAGGTGGATTCTTTACTTGCTGAGCCATCAGGGAAACCCATATATATAAGTACATAGTATATTAAAGCAAACAATGTATTAGTAAAAAATTATGTATATTTAATTATATCATATATGTTAATTTTGATTTTTTTGTAAATAACCATGTGCAGAAGGTCCAAGTCCTAACATTTATTTTAATGATTTAAGGTAAAAATACAAGCTGCAGTCATTTTTTCAAATAATAATCATGTTTCATGTACAAAAGGAGTTACATAAGGGCTAAAACAATTACATAAGAGCTATTCCTTGAGATAACCATTGTATTTCAGTATACAGCAGAAGTGCTTCATGCAAAATTTCCACTTCATCTTACACAATATTTAAAAGATGGATTCCAAGCTTAAACTTTAAGAAAATTAGTCTTTTGGACTCTGTGGGAGAAGGTAAGGGTGGGATTATTTGAGAGAATAGCACTGAAACATGTATATTATCATATGTGAAACAGATCACCAGTCCAGGTTTGATGCATGAGACAGGGGGCTCAGGGCTGGTGCACTGGGATGATCCTGAGAGATGGGAAGAGGAGGGAGGTGGGAGAGGGGTTCAGGATGGGGAACACATGTACACTCATGGCTGATTCATGTCAGTGTATGGCAAAACCAATACAATGTTGTAAAGTAATTAGCCTCCAATTAAAATAAAAAGGAAAAAAGAAAATTACAAATTTTACTGTTTATAGTTTTTATAAAGAATAAAGAGAAAATTACTTTTTTCTGTAAGTGAAGAATATAATGACTACAGACACAATTAAGTACTTTGATTCATGCTAAGGTGCTAGAAGTTTTAGCCAATATTTCTTTTACAACATCAGTTCAAATGTCAACATGATTTTTGCCTGAAAAAAGTGACTCATATAGAAACTATGGCAATTCGGACTTGAGTATTTCATAGACATTTTCTCAAAAAATGAACTAAATGAGCCTATCACTTCATGGAAAACAACTGACAGTATTTGTTGCCAAAGATAAAATTGGAGCTTTCCAGTGAAACTTTGGAAAACTAGTATCAGCCACCATCAGCTTTAAGAGCTTTTAGATACTTTCCAGTACAAAATAACATCATTTCTGATAAGATGACTGGTAATATTAATGGATTTGTAAAAAATTGTACGAGGGAATATGTCAATGTTTGGAAGCTCTGTATAACTCAGGGAGCCAATATTTTCCAAAAGACCAAAATCATGCCTTACTAAAACAATCATTTAAAGTACAAAAAGGACTAATGGATTTTAATGTAAAACAGTGTTAAATTTTCTTTGATACAGAAGAAAAAAATCTTTAAGAAAGTTTTGACGTATAAGCAAAGCAGAATATCAACAACTATTTTTAAAGGTTATTAAAATATTCCTTCTTTTTCCAATTTACGTATCAAGTCAGTTTTCTTTCAGATGCTTCAATAGGACCATTTATAATAGATTGAATGTTGAAGTAAATAGAAGAATTAGCTGTCTTCTTTTAAATAAAACAATAGAAATATTTACTTAAAAAGTAAAATAATACCACTCTTCTCCCTAATCTTTTGCTTTGAAAAATTTAGGATTTTTCATTAAAATGTTATTATATTAACAGTGATGAGGTTTTGTTTTTTAAGATTTTAGTTTTAAATTCTAAACTAATTTGAAAGCAAAAAAACACTAAAAATGTAAAGATATATTGAGATTCATAGACAAGAACACCTTTTTAACTGAGATGAAGAAATTCTAAAGCAACTCTAGCTCTTCCCTTTTACTGATCTTAAGTACCAAATACCTATGAGAAAATCTTTTTCTCCCCGTAATTTTCCCTTGTTAGTCCTCCCCATCAATGGAGTCTTGCTAAAAGAAAGTATACGCTAAGTCGCTTCAGTCATGTCCAACTTCTTGAAACCCTATGGACTGTAGCCCACCAGGCTTCTCTGTCCATGGGATTCTTTAGGCAAGAATACTGGAGTGGGTTGCCATGCCCTCCTCCAGGGAACCCCATGGCAAATAGAAGGAGAAAAGGTGGAAGTAGTAACAGATTTCCTTTCCTTGGGCTCCAAAATCTCTGTGGACAGTGAAATCAGAAGACAATTGCTTCTTGGCAGAAAAAAGTCATGACAAATCTAGATAGTATGTTGAAAAAGCAGAGACATTACTCTGCCAACAAAAGTCTGTATAGTCAAGGCTATGGTCTTCCCAGTGGTCACCTACGGTTGTGAGAGCTGGACGGTAAAGAAGGCAGAATGCCCAAGAATTGATGCCTTTGAACTGTGGTGCTGAAGACTCCTGAAAGTCCCTTGGACAGCAAGGAGATTAAACCAGTCAATCTTAAGGGGGATCTACGCTGAATATTCACTGAAAGGACTGATGCTGAAACTCTAGTATTTTGGTCATCTAGTGTGAAGAGACCACTCATTGGAAAAGTCCCTGGTACTAGGAAAGATTGAAGCCAGAAGGAGAAGAGGGAATCAGAGGATGAGATGGCTGGATAGCATCACTGATGCAATGAGCATGAACTTGGGCAAACTCCAGAAGATGGTGAGGAACAGGGAGGCCTGGCATGCTGCAGTCCATGAGTTCACAAAAAGTCAGACATGACTGGGAGACTAATCAACAACAACAAACCTTATTCAGCCTCCACACAACCTACTCTGAAAGTCAGTCCTGCTTCTGCTGTTGACCTGGAGTGAGAAAAATAACTCAGTTATACCTAAGTGTAGCTTAGCACAATAATTCAATTCCATCTATCTCCACCTCTGAAAATAACCTCCTTTGAATTCTTCCCCTAACTCACTCACCCAAATCAAAGTTAAACTCTCTTGCTGCTATGCTTCTATAACACCTTGAAAAAAATATGAAAGTGTTAGTCACTCCATCGGGTCTGACTCTTTGAAACCCCAAGGACTGTAGTCCACAAGGCTTTTCGGTCCATGAAATTCTCTATGGAATGGGTTGTCATTTCCTTCTCCAGGGGATTTCCTGACCCAGAAATCAAACTTCAGTCTCCCACATTACAGGCAAATTCTTTACTGTCTGAGCCACCACAGAAGCCCCCTATAACATCTTATACTTCTATTAATAAAATATTATTTTTTCTTCACAAGTCTTATCTTTACACATCTTTCTCATCATTAGATTATCAACTTCTTTCAGATGATAATAACTGTGTTTCCCTAATTTCTTTCTTCCCAATTAGTTGGAATGCATTAAACATTTGTTGGATTGAATTAGCCATATGATTTCTACTGATTGTGAAGTTTCTGTGTTGAGGATGCTGTTACTCACTAAATTATCTCAAATAAATACTAGAGATGATCCCACCTTATCCACTTGGCAAATATCTACTCATTTGGGATCTCTTCCTCCCCCAGTATAATTACCCGCATTCTCCTCTGTGCATTTCATGCACAAGGAGCTGTGGATCATCAAAAACATTATCCCTCTCTCATCAGTTCTTCAGAAAGAACCTCTGTGATGCTACATTCCTGGAAAAATGCATTATAGCAGCCTTTTGTAGCCTGTATTCTACTGAACATAGTCCCTCAAGGTGTTTCTTGAAAAAGGCATGCACCGTCAGATAGAATCTAGAGTTCTGTATTACTGCATCCCTTGAAGATGTATCACACAGAATACTGTTTTCTGTGAAGTCAGTTTCAAAAGAAATAAGGAAAGCAGTTTAAATTTCTTTGGCTAGGATTGTTTAGCTCTTCTGTCCCAGGACTTCTGCTTTTATTTTTTCCTTTCTCTTTATGCCTATTGACTTGCCAGGGAATTCCGGTTCTATGAAAAACACTTTGGAAAATGGTAATGATAGGACTAAATGTGATTTCTTCACACATAATTTGGCAGAATGACTAAGTTTGCATCTGGTCTGGTTTCCTTTATTTATTTATTTATTTTCCATATCTCTTTATGCTTTGACTTACATCTATTCCCAGGGACTACCCGAGATGTAGGGTAGTAGAGTACTCTTATCTCTATTTTATAGAAAGAAAAAAGATTTACTAGGGTTAAGTGACTTTTCAGTGGTCCCCCAGTTGACAGGCAGCAGAGCCGGGGTTACAGCACTGGCCTTCTAACCCCTAAAGGGCTTCTTTGGGGTTCCATGCTGCTTCTCATATGGGCATGTCAGCTCGGTGAATGCAACATTTATTTCTTTTTCTTTTACTTACAACTTTAATGTCTATTTAATCACAAGGAAAATCGAGTGTTGTCTCTAGAGTCAGACAAAGACAAATCTGGTTTGAAGCTTCAGCTCTTCAACTGGTGTCTGCTGTGTGACTTCTACAAATCATGTCACCTGTCAGAAACTTGGTTTCTTATATAGAAAGAAAGCAGAATGTTCCCTTGTAGGGATTTTTGTGAAGTTTCAGATCATGTTCATAAACCACTTGTCCGCTTCCTGGCACAAAGTTACCATTTGGTTGCTATTCATTCTTCTCTTCTTCTTTCTTTCCTGAAGGATCTTAAACATTATGGGAGTAGAAAGCCTCTTTTAATGAAAGTAACTATTTGATACTAAAGCATCTTCAAGCCAAGAAGTCCACTTATAAACTTCCACATTTTGAAATACTTGACTGGTGTGGAAATCTGATAGCTGCATATCGTTGAACAAGTTGAACACTCACACGGCAGGGGGCAGAGGGGCTTCATATGATGGGAATCTCCTACCACCCCAACCTGATGTAATAAAGTCATCTGGCCTATGCATCCAGCCAAGAGGAGGAAGAGTCATATTTCTTGAGAATCATAATAGCTGCCATTTACTGAATACTGACTGTACTAAGGCTTTCTTCCATGACCTTTAAGTTTATTATCTCTAACCCACATAACAACCCAGCAATGTGAATATGATTAGTCATTTATTATAACCCTCTTACAGATGTGATGATGACAATTCAGATTTCCTAGCTAACTATTCCAATTATGCAGCGTTATCTATGTAGATGTATGTTAGTCAGTCGGTTGTATCTGATTCTTTGCTACCCCATGGACTCACATATATTTATACACACCTGACCAAGAGCATCTAGGAATAGAATTGAGTGTCAAAAGCTATGGTCATTTAAAATTTTGATAGATTCTACCAATTCGCCCTCCAAAAAGAGTTGTGCAAAATTAATACTCCTCAACAATGAATGAGTGTGACTTTTCTCTGGCAGTGAAAAGTGAAAATGTTAGTTATTCAGTTGTGTTTGACTCTTTGCAACCCCATGGACTGAAGTCCGCCAAGCTCCTCTGTCGATGGAATTATCCAGGAAAGAATACTGGAGTGGGTTGTGATTTCCTTCTCCAGGCAATCTTCCTAATCCAGGGATCGAACATAGGTCTCCAACATTTGTAAGCAGATTTTTTACTATCTGAGCCACCAGGGAAGCCCCAGCAGTAATGTTTATCTGCCTTAAAAGTTTTTCCAAATTAATGGGTAAATATGATATCCTATCAAGGATGTTTTGATTTATATTTCTTACATTGTGAGGTTTAGTAACTTTTTTAATGTATTTTGGACATGTGGTATTCTTTTTCTTTTGACTACATGTTATAGCCTTTCCTTTGGAGTTGTCTGTCTTTTAGGTTGTGGAAGACAACTTAACTTTGTTAAGCATTCGGAAAATATCATTGTTCATTTAAAACAAACTGAAAGCAATCTAGTGAAAGTGTTAGTTGTGTCCAACTCTTTGCAATTTAGTCATGTCTGACTCTTTACATTCCCATGGACTGTAGCCTGCCAGGCTTCTCTGTCCATGGAATTCTCCAGGCAAGAATATTGGTGTGGATAACCATTCCCTTCTCCAGGGAATCTTCCTGACCCAGGAATCAAACCCAGGTCTCTTGCATTGCAGGCCGATTCTTTACTATCTGAGCCACCAGGGAAACCCTAATCAATCTGATTTCATCAATGGGAAATAAGTTCATAATTTGTGATACATCCATACAATGGGATTCCATGCAGTTATTTAAAAGGAAAGGGAGATTATCTGCACTGATTTGCAAAGATGTCCAAGATACGTTGCTAAATAGACTAGACAATGGCCTAATTATATGTGTAATAGACTCCCCACTACATCATTTTTGTATACACGTATATGTTTGTGCTCAGTCACTAAGTCATGTCCAACTTTTTGTCACCCCATGGACTACAGCACACCAGGCTGCCCTGTCCATGGGATTTTTCCAGACAAAAATATTGGCTGGGTTGCCATTTCCGCCTCCAGGGAGTCCTCCTGAGCCAGGGATTGGACCTGAGTCTCCTGTGTCTCCGGTATTGGCAGGTGGGTTCTTCACCCCTACGTCACCTGAGAAGCCTTGTATGAATGTATACATGTTTGTAAACTTCTGGATAATAAAGAGATGTGGATGTGAATGCTTCTTGTAAATACAAATGGAGAAGAGAAAAAGAGCAAGGTACTTTTCACAGTTTTTGTACAAATGAGCAAATACTATTTTTATAATAAAAATAATTATTAGGAACTTTGCAAAACTGATTTTAAAAAGTCACTTCCTTTTTAGGTAGTAGAGTTAGTAACAGGTCAACCAGGCTCCCCTTTCTACACTATGCTGCCCTGAGCTTAATCAAGGCTTTCCTGCAATACATTGACATTTCCAGTGGCAGGCTTTCATGGTCTTCCTGCTTTCAGCAAGACCAAGGGAAACCTCTGTGAGAGGTGGGAAGAACAATAGGATGGAGGGTGGGAGGCAGAAGAGTTATCTGAAGATGCAGCCTCATGAGGGATGAGGTGCATGTTTTCTCTCTTACTCATGATGATGATACTACATTATCTTATGAAACTGAGGCTTTTCAGAAACTATGTTTTCAAGGCTGAGGTCAAGGTACCTCTATTGTGAGGCAGAACAAATAGACAGGAGGGGGCAAATTTTCTAGAAAAGAGAAATGAGGTTAGTGCCAGAAGCAGAAGTTAAGTGAATCATGGGCTAATAATTCAGTAGCAAATCACCTTTGGGGATTGTCCCATCCTCCAGAGTCTGATTGCTTTACAAGGAACTTGAGGAGCAAGAGAACCACCTGTATTCCTCAGGAGGTAGTAGTATAAAATTCCTTGCTTTTCAGACTTTGCTCTTTAAGAATCCCTGACATCATTGGCCAAATGAGATGCACCTCCTTATCAGTTAAATATGAAGTATCATGTTTTGTTAATATCTATATAAATTTTAATCCTATTCTATAATCATCTGTTGATTGTAATAAAATTATTTTTATTCTCTATATTTTCAATGACACCTGTTGACTAGAAAAATGAACTGTATATGCCCTGAGTGGGTACGTTACTGACAGGAAAGGGGAGAGATCTCTTGTACCAGGTATGTCTGGCTTTGATCTACTTATTAGCTGTCCTTGTTCATGACATTCAGTTGCTAAACTGCAACTACCTTATTTATTTGTAAAAGAAAATCAGTAATCCTACCTGTATAGAACCATGTGAGAACTAAATGAAATAAAAATATATTGCAGTGCCTTTCACTACAGAGATATATTAATAACTAACGCTTACTGACCCCACCTCAGATGGTAGAGAATCCGCCTGCAAAGCAAGAGACCTGGGTTTGATTCCTCAGCCAGGAAGATCCCCTGGAAAAGGAAATGGCAACCCACTGAGTATTCTTCCCTGGGAAATCTCCTGGACAAAGGAGCCTGGCTGGCCATAAGGTCGCGAAAGAGTCCCACAGGGATTAGTGACTAAACAGCTATAAACAGTAACTGAAAAACAGTAACAAACACTTACTGAATTGTTACTATTAAAGTAAGCAGTTAAGGCCTGTGACATAGCTACTTTGTCTTTCATTTTGGAAATGAAGTAACAGAGACTTAAAGCAGTTATGCTAATAAATTATCAAAACCAGGATTTGAACCAAGCAGGGTTTCTGCAGAGCCAGCTTATTTAAGTGAACTGCCTTCCAGTGCCAGGGTTGGAGATTGTCACACATAATTTTGATGACCAACTTAGACAGCATATTAAAAAGCAGAGACATTACTTTGCCAACAAAGGTTCCTCTAGTCAAGGCTATGGTTTTTCCAGTAGTCACGTATGGATGTGAGAGTTGGACTATAAAGAAAACTGAGCGCCACAGAATTGATGCTTTTGAACTGTGGTGTTGGAGAAGACTCTTGAATTGAGAGTCCCTTGGACTGCAAAGAGATCCAACCAGTCCATCCTAAAGGAGATCAGTCATGGGTGTTCATTGGAAGGACTGATGATGAAGCTGAAACTCCAATACTTTGGCCAATTTATGTGAAGAACTGACTCATTTGAAAAGACCCTGAAGCTGGGAAAATTGAAGATGGGAGAAGAGGATGACAGATGATGAGATGGTTTGTTGGCATCACCGACTTGATGGTCATGAGTTTGAGCAAGTTCCAAGAGTTGGTGATGGACAGGGAAGCCTGGCATGCTGCAGTTTGTGGGGTTCCAAAGAGTTGAACTCTACTGAGTGACTGAACTGAACTGAATTTTGATGAATTTTCCAAATACCAAAAATGGAATGTTGATACCGTCAGTTGTGTGTTTAAAAACAGAGATTTTACTAAAGGAATTGAATTGTTGGGTAGCATTTCATTCACCAAAACCCCATCAGATGTAGCCTCAAGGCTTTATCTCATTGATATTTTGCCCTTAAGGAAGAAAGGTCTTTCTGGCCTAAAGGTGGCTATGTATATATATTCCTTGAATTGCATGGTCATTATGCACTGTATATTAAGTTTTTGGGTTACCCACTATGTGCAAAAACTAGGTTCTATTCAAGCCCCTGGGAATACAAAAGTAAGTAAAACAGTCCCTACTACCCTCAAAACTCACAGTTAGAGCCATGGATTTCAAGTAGTTCAACCACAACCCAAAGTAAGAAATGCATTTTACATTGAACTTCATACAACACACACCTACACAAATACACATATAATATGTACAGCATGGTTAAATTTCATAAAATAATTTTACTATATGCAATGTACTGTGATATTTTCTTTCTGTTCTACATTATTCCACTCCATTTTATTCTCATCTATTCTGTTTTTCACATGTTGAATGCCCTAAATTATTTCAAGAAAGTAATGGATTGTGACATGTAATTTGAAAAATACTAGTCTATGGAAAGAGTTGTTGTTTAGTCCCTAAGTTGTGTCTGATTCTTTTGCAACCCCATGGGCTGAAGCCCGCCAGGCTCCTCTGTGTCCCAGGCAAGAATACTGGAGTGGGTTGCCATTTCCTACTCCAGGGGATCTTCACAACCCAGGGATCAAACTTGTATCTCCTACATTGGCAGGTGCATGTTTTACCACTGAGTCATCTGAGCAAAGCAGTTAAGAGGGCAAGTTCAATATAATACGGGAATACTCTAAGAGCCATCTAGACAATGAACTCTTGGAGATGAAGGAAAGAAACCAATTCATCCTAGGGGTTGTTAGGGTAGGTAACACTAGCACGAACTCTGAGCCTCAGTTCATCCCTTGAGGGATAAGAAAATTGGTGGAAAATGGGAGGCAGGATGATCCAAGCAAATAAAACACCATATATAGGTGTGAGAGGAAATGGTAAAAAGCCAAGCAAAAGAGGACAGGGGAAGAATGCTAGTTTGAGTTTGAGTTTGCACATCAGGCAAAGGACAACCATACCATGAAAAAACCTAAACTTACTGGATATCCTATTATAATAGAAGCAGTCAGTTCACATTCATTAGCATGATTTCCACATCTAGCCATGACGTCCACTGACTCTCTGCTTGGGGCCAGCACATTCTGTGCTAAAGCCAAAGAAGAGGAAGCTTGAACTTTGACCTTAAGATAATCAATTTAAGTAAGAAGTCAGACACCTATACAAATAATTTTGATACCATGTAATTAGTTTCATAATAGCAGTATACACATAGCACAATAAGTGTGCAGAGTGACTATGAGATGGTCATTCTCATATCCTGCTGATGGGAGTCTAAATTCATATAAAATTTCTGGAAAGGAACTTGACAATATATTTCCATAGACTTAAAAGTATTCACAGCTTTTGGCCAAACAATTTTGCTTATAGGAGGCTATCTTAAATGTAACTCAAAAAGAGACCCAGCCCTCATATGGCAGCTACATCTCACCACAATGTTGTGATAAAAAGAAATGTAGTCTGGCAACAAAATGTATTTGAAATTGGCCCCAATCTTAACTACATCTCTGGAAGAACACTAAAGGGAATCCAGTATAGTTGCATTTTACACATGGTGATACGGAATGGTGTGAAGGAGTTTATCTTGTCTGCATATGCACACCGGAAAGGACCTGTGTTCTATGCCAGAGTCAACGCATGGGGAAGGGAGATATGAAAAAGAGTGAGAGAAATAAAACTATCCGAAATTAAACTAATTTGGTACAAGAAGGAGCAGAGAACCAGAGCTGGACCGCTATGAGAATGTGATCTCCATGGAAATGTGTCCAACAGTGGGGGAAACTTCCATGCAATGTGAAATAAAGTTTAAAAAGTATTTAAATTACCTCAAGTATCATCTGGATTTCATTTATAAGAATGAAAAATTTCTCCAGAAGATACAAAGTAATGATCAATTAAAGGATATATTCTTATGGGCTTCCCTGGTGGCTTAGGTGGTAAAGATTCTTCCTGCAATGCTGGAGACCTGGGTTTGATCCCTGGGTCAGGGAGATCCCTTGGAGCACAGCATGGCAACCTGCTCCAGTATTCTTGCCTGGAGAATCCCATGGACAGGGGAACCTGGTGGGCTACAGTCCATGGGGTCACAAAGAGTTAGACATGACTGAGTGACTAAGCACACGGCACACATATTCTTATGATATAATATATGCATCTATGACTGTCATAAGGTAGAAAAGTTGTTTAGAGACTGGAGAAAGTAGAATATAAGAACATAAAATAGAATAGTAAAAAGTATACCAAAACAATAACATGGAATATATATACATATTTTTACTTTTCTATATTTTCTACATGTATTACTTTCTTTATGCAGAAATTTATTTTTTAAAACCATTGGCTGAGAAAGGAAAATTATTAAAATCTGGGGTTAGGAAATAATTACAAGAACCGTTTTTAACATTCTAGATACCTGCTAGGTTTTATCCCAAGAAGCTGACAAGATAATAATTATCGTACGTAAAATTTGAGTATGGAAACTTTGTTGTGCAAAGTATTAAATGTTTTTATTTTAAAAGTGTCCTATAGGCAAGTGCTTATTTGCATAGGCTATTTAAAAGTGTGACTTTATGGAGCCTTTGTCATTAATAATCACAATTACAGCAACTAGAGCTTCCCTGGTATCTCAGCTGGTAAAGAATCTGCCTGCAATGCAGGAGACCCTGGTTCAATTCCTGGGTCAGGAAGATCCCCTGGAGAAGGGATAGACTACCCACTACCATATTGTTGGGTTTTCCTGGCAGCTTAGCTGGTATAGAATCCATCTATAGTGTGGGAGACCTGGGTTTGGTCCCTGGGTTGGGAAGATCCCTGGAGAAGGGAACAGCTACCCACTCCAGTATTCTGGCCTGGAGAATTCCATGGACTGTGTAGTCCAAGCGGTTGCAAAGTCAGACATGACTGAACAACTTTCACTTCACAGCAACTAGACCCTTAATTTTTTTGTCCTTACAGCAATTCTGTGAGTTGAATACTGTCCACATGTTTCAGACAAGGAAACTTAGTGTTGTGCTGATTAAGATGTTTATCCAGCTCCACAGATAATCAATAGACTCAGAGTACAATACACATTTGTCCTTTCTGTCACACTTTTCCTTTAACTAAGTAGTTACACTGGAGGAAATGTCAGATTATTTGCAACAGGGGAAAAGCAAAAGGTCTAGGAATGTCATATGGGCCAAAATTTCAGACAAAAGCACATCCCTTATATCTTCATTTCTTTCTTTCTTTTTTTTTTTTTTTTTAACTTCTTCCTTCCATTATGCAATGGCACCAACTGAGCTGAGAAATCTATTCTCTAGAGCAGTGTGGAGTAAGGAGCAGGAAGGTCTGTCTAAAGTTTTTACTAATCCTTGGGAACTCCCTAGCAATTTTTTTAAATTGAAAGCATTCTACTAGCACCACAGATGTTTCAAGCCATTTTTAAAAGACAATTTGAAACGTCATAGGTTGAAACTTTAGCTTATAATTCACCTTGGAATGAGCCAGGGTTGATTACTGCTACCAATTCTTACCTTCTTCAGAATTCCAGCTCTAATCACTTACATTAAGCTCTGTCCCACTCAGTCATTTAAGCACATGATGGCCAGCAAACAACGAACAGCAACCTCAGGTCGCCAGTGAGAGGTGCCATCCAGCCTGACAACTGTGAGTCATGCACATGACCACTAAATTGGTCCTCTTTATCCTCCATCTCCAAATGGTATAGGTCCAATCTGATCACAGGTCACCTTGGCCTGCAGTGGCTTGAAACAGGGTTTTGATTCCTGGCCAGAGATTGAGGTTAGGCAGTGGTAGTGGGAGCACTGAATCCTAGACACTAGACAAGTCACCAGTGACAAGACTCCTGACCCTTCAGGCTTTGTAGAAATTAATTCCCACAAAGAAAGCAGTGAAATAAGTAAAGTGTTTGTTAAAAGGGGAAGGAAGAATAGGTACTGTGGGCAGGCTCAGAGAGCGAGTTGTGCCTTGTGGTCATCTGAATCATTTATACAGGGCTTCCTTCCAGATTTCCTTTGGCCAATCATCCTGCTTTACCTGGTTCTGAGTCTGTATTTGGTTTATCTCTGGGTCCTCCCATATGTGCATGCACATCTCATAGCCAAGATAGATTTTAAGGAAGAGGGTAGGTTGACATCACTCCCTTTTTGAATTCCAAAGAGCCTATCTGCACACATACAGTTGGGAAGGTCTCCTTGACCTGGAGAATGAGAAATATCCTTGCACGATTTAACTCCTCCTGCTCTTCATCCTGAAGTATCTGTCCACAGGAGACAAACTCCAGCTGTTCAGAGTGACGGGGCCCCATCTGTCTCCTGCCTCAAGTCGAATTTGTGAGGTTCAATTCTGACTTGCTTTTATTTTTCAAATTCAGATTTTTTCTAGGATTTCCTTAAACTCCAACTTGGTTGAAGCTTGACTATCTCTCTAACCTCTTCTCAGCCACCACAGTAGGCAAAGATTGTCTTCTGTCATCTCTTGCCTGCAAAGATTCACTACATGAGTGGTATTCCTTTTAGAAAGTTCACACAGTACCAACACACCTCAAGATATGACTCTCAACCTTACCAGATTGCTCTAACACCTGATTTTTAATTTCTCTGACTTGGAGACCACCTGTTGAGACCATCTATTGTCCTGATATTCCTTACCCTAATGATTAGCTCTCTCCTTAGTGACCCTCTCCAGAAATTTCCTCAATTTGTTCCCTGAGTTTCCTCAAGACTAATGAATGCTGATCAGCTAAGGATGCTAATCTCCATTCATTATTGCTTCTTATCCTCATGAGTTGGAATTGAGGCATAGATAACTTTTTATACATATCTTTGAATTTTCCTCTCATCTAGGCATTGTGAAAAGTCTTATAGAATGTGAAAATGCTCATGAAATAGTCTTACCTTTATTGTATGAAATTTATTGACTTTTTAATAAGGAAAATATGGATAAAAATAATTCTAAGATAATTTGAAAGGCGTATGTG
Source organism: Muntiacus reevesi (assembly GCF_963930625.1). Classification (NCBI taxonomy): domain Eukaryota; kingdom Metazoa; phylum Chordata; class Mammalia; order Artiodactyla; family Cervidae; genus Muntiacus; species Muntiacus reevesi. The sequence continues at coordinate 69,444,083 of NC_089249.1, forward strand.
TTAAATAAAGCAATGAGGTTTGGAAATGAAAAACAGTGCAATTGCTTTGTCTGTAGCTATCAAGAAAGCTTTCTGGAAAAGAAAGAATTTGAGCTGAGCTTTGAAGCAGGAGGAATTTAAATACAGATGCAGAAAGATATTCTAAACACTGGGAATGAAAAATGTGAACACGTAAGACAGTGTATGGTAGGCTGTAGGCTTCCCGGTGGCTCAGGGGTAAAAAATCTGCCTGAAATACAGGAAGCATGCGAGATGCGAGTTGGAACCCTAGGTCAGAAAGATCCCCTGGGGGAGGGCATGGTACCCCACTCCAGTATTCTTGCCTGGAGAATGCTATGGACAGAGAAGCCTGATGGGCTACAGTCCATGGCGTCACAAAGAATTGGACACGACTGAAGTGACTAAGCACACACATGCATACACATGGTAGGTTTCGATTTTAAGAATTCTCTGTGTGTTTGGGCATGAGGGCACTTGGAAAGAAATTGAAGGAGGTGTCTGGAAAATTAGCTTCATACTTGATCTTGAAGGAATCTAAATTATGATAAGGACCCTGGGCTTTGTTAATCAGTGTAGTTACTATCAGGTTTTGAGCAGCGGCTGTATGCTAAGCTTACCTAGTTGCTTTCTCCAGCTTTTATACTCACTAGTAGGAGTCATGCGTTGGTAGGTGACCTGGGATATCAGAGAGAATGGATGGGAGCAAGGGAGAGGAGAGACAGGAAACCCACCAAAATCTGCTCCCTTAAGTGAAGTGAGAGGATGAGAGTCTCTACCCAGGTAGAGGTGGTGGGAAAGTAGAAGTTATGACTGCAGTGGGTAAAGAATCTCTGCAGCCTACACTCTGACTTAGCAGATGCTGCAATTATGGATGCAAAACATTTTCCATTACAGTTCTCACTTTTGGCTGCTCACAGTTACTTATGATCTCAATTTCTGAAGGGTAATCTCAGATCCAAGGCAGTTTTTGGAAATATTTTGGGAAAGATTCCATCTGCATCACATCAAAAAAAAAAAAAAAAAAAAAAATCAAAACCACATTTCTATAGGAAGGAAAAAAGAAGGAAAAAAATGTTATTTTTTTTAAGTATCCAACATGAAAGTCTTTTTTTAATAAGTCACACTCACATTCCCTTAAGCTGGTTACAAAATAAGAAGTAAGATTTGGTGGATTTCATTCCAACCAACAGTTTAAAACAAACAGCAATTTAATTTTTTATTTTGTTGTTGTTGTTTTGTTTTGTTTTAAGACTACTGAAGCCTGACCTTGAGTAAGCTTCTGAAATGAATAGTTGATATTAATAGGACTCTTTCCTTCACAGAGGAACCTGGAACCTTCTGAGCTTGGGGTCCAGGGTCTTGGGATCTAGAGTCCCAGACAAAGAATTCCCTCCATTAAGTTGGAGCTGCCACATGTCTTAAATTCAGAAGGTAATTTTGACAGATGGATAAGAGAGATGTGTTGGAAACAAAGACCCTCCAGCTTGAAAGAAACATTAAAGGTCATCGGCTTCCAACTTTTCATTCTAGAGATAATGAAACTCAGTTAAGAAGATTAAACAACTTGCCCAAAGTCCAATATTAATTTATTACAGAACCAGAACTATAACATGAAGTTTCCTTATTTCCAGATTATGTCACTCTTATGCTTAAAATTATTCATCATTCCACATACTGCCCAAAGCAGGATGTTAGAAGTGCTTTCCATACTCAGTGGCTAGCAGTTGACAGGATGCTGGGAGTAGAAGATGTGGATGCTTGGGATCATATGAAAAATGCTGAGACTTCTTTAAATATACACAGTCTATAAAGTTCTGCTGGCAAAATTTTCTCTTCCTCCACTCTCATAACCCCTTCCACAAGCTATTTCTCTATCACTTCTTGTGACTTGCAGAGTTGCCCTTAAAAGTCATTTCCATTTTAACTTAATTTCACCTTCTACCTCCTAATCTTTCTCCCCCTAATCTCATGCCCCAATCCCACCAGATCAAAATAATATGTAAATACTTCCAATTCAAGAGTGACTGCTTGCCTAGAGATTTTTAGAAATTTTTCCTCAATGATGGGAGCATGACGTTGTAAGCATATAGGCATGATGCTGAAAGTTTATAGGCATCAACTTTTCAAATAGTTTGGAGACTGACTTCCTAGACAATATAGGTAAAAACAAGAATAAAATGAATAGACTTTACATGAATCATTTCTCATTACTGCATCATGAATTCCCCTGCCACAAATTGTTAAGTACTGAAGGGCCTTAAAGAATATAAATGAAAACATATAACATCATGCTAGTTCCTCTTTGTTGAGGTGGAAAAATAATGTATCTATCAACGATGCATAAAAACTAACTACATCACTGGGAGTGGACAAGACAAGGAAATTCATTACTGCAATTTTGGTGGTCTGTGTTCATAAATGCAAGAACTGAATAAGCAAAGAAACAAAGGTATGTGAAGAATATGAAGCAGCACAGCATGCCAGGTTCTGGAAGTATTTTCACATGCCATATCTCATTTAACATCCACTCCAACTCTTAGTGGTAGGTTCTTAATTGTAACACTTCACTTTTAAAATTTTTAGTAAAAAATCAGGAAAAGGAAGAATTGTCCCTAAATTGGTGAAGGACAGAGAGGAGACTCAACACTAAGTTTATTTTATTGAAAATGTCATGTTCTCTCTTCTAAACCCTGATGCCTCCTAGATCAAGTCTGTAGGTTCAAATTGTAATAGTTATTGGGCACTTCTTACAGTCTAGGCACTAGTCTAAGTGCTTCGCATGTTCAGTTCCTTTCATCTTCTTAACCACCACCATGAGGTTAGTACTATTATTTTCTCCTTTTACAATTGAGGAAACGAAGGCACAGGGTAGTTAAATAATATGACCTCAATCACATGGCTCTTACATGACAGATGCACCATGATTAAAACCAGGTTCTCTGGCTCCAGAACATGAAGTCTTCACCATTAGGCCATAGCACCTCACTTAATTTTCTTCCATTTTGCTCTGTTCCATTCCATTATTTTCCATACTAGAGCTTCCCTGGTAGCTGAGCTGGTAAAGAATCCACCTGCAATGCAGGAGGCCCTGGTTTGATTCCTGGGCCAGGAAAATCCCCTGGAGAAGGGATGGGCTACCCACTCCAGTATTCTTGGACTTCCTTGGTGGCTCAGATGGTAAAGAATCTGCCTGCAATGCAGGAGACCTGGATTGGGAAGATACCCTGGAGGAGAGCATGGCAACCCACTCCAGTATTCTTGCCTGGAGAATCCCATGGGCAGAGGAGTCTGGAGGGCTACAATCCATGGGGTCACAAAGAGTCAGATGAGTCTAAGTACAGTACATAGCACATTTTCCATTTATCCTTTTCTATTATTTTCTTCCGTCACTCCTCTCTTACATCCTGCTTTCTTTCCCTCTCTCTTAATTTTTCCTCCAAACATTCACTGAATACCTACAATGTGCAAGAGATTGTCATTCATAAGAGAATGACCTAAGGTTAAAGAACCAAGAGGGGGAGACACATAACTATCATTTTAAGATAAGGGTGCCAGCTCTCACCACTACTATTCAACATAGTTTTGGAAGTTTTAGCCACAGCAATCAGGGAAGAAAAAGGAATAAAAGGAATCTAAGTTGGAAAAGAAGAAATAAAACTCTCACTGTTTGTAGATGACATGATCCTCTACATAGAAAACCCTAAAGACACCACCAGAAACTTACTAGAGCTAATCAATGAATAGAGTAAATTTGCAGGATATAAAATTAACACATAGAAATCCCTTGCATTCCTATACACTAACAATGAGAAAACAGAGAGAGAAATTAAGGAAACAATTCCATTCACCATTGCAACGAAAAGAATTAAATACTTAGGAATAAGAGGAATCGGGTGGAGAGGGAGGTGGGAGGGGGGATCGGGATGGGGAATACGTGTAACTCTATGGCTGATTCATATCAATGTATGACAAAACCCACTGAAAAATAAAAATTAAAAATAAATAAAAATTAAAAAATAAAAGCAAAAAAAAAAGAACCTTAAAAAATATACCTAAAGAAACAAAAGATATATATATATATAACTATAAAACACTGATGAAAGAAATCAAAGATGACACAAATAGATGGAGAAATATACCGTGATCATGGATCGGAAGAATCAATACAGTGAAAATGAGTATACTACCCAAAGCAACCTATAGATTCAATGCAATCCCTATCAAGGTACCAACAATATTTTCAGAGAACTAGAACAAATAATTTCATAATTTGTATGGAAATACAAAAAACCTCAAATAGACAAAGCAATTTTGAGAAGGAAGAATGGAACTGGAGGAATCAACCTGCCTGACATCAGGCTCTACTACAAAGCTTGAATCATCAAAACAGTACTGGCACAAAGACAGAAATATAGATCAATGGAACAAAATAGAAAGCCCAGAGATAAATCCATGCACCTATGAATGTCTTATCTTTGACAAAGGAGGCAAGAATATACAATGGAGAAAAGACAACCTCTTTAACAAGTGGTGCTGGGAAAACTGGTCAACCACTTGTAAAAGAACGAAACTCAAACACTTTCTAACACCATACACAAAAATAAACTCAAATGGATTAAAGATCTAAATGTAAGATCAGAAGCCGTAAAACTCCTACAGGAAAACATAGGCAAAACACTCTCTGACGTAAAACACAGCAGGATCCTCTATGACCTACCTCTCAGAGTAATGGAAATAAAAGCAAAAGTAAACAAATGGAACCTGATTAAGCTTAAAAGCTTTTGCACAATGAAGGAAATTATAAGCAAGATGAAAAGACAGCCTTCAGACTGGGAGAAAATAATAGCAAATGAAGGAACTGACCAAGAATTAATCTAAAAAATATATAAGCAGCTCGTGCAGCTCAATTCCAGAAAAGTAAACAACCCAATTAAAAAGGGCCAAAGAACTAAACAGACGCTTCTCCAAAGAAGGCATACAGATGGATAACAAACACATGAAAAGATGCTCAACATCACTTATTATCAGAGAAATGCAAATCAAAACCACTGGTGTGAGGTATCATCTCACACCAGTCAGAATGGTTGCTATTAAAAAGTCTACAAACAATAAATGCTGGAGAGGGTGTGGAGAAAAGGGAACCTTCTTACACTGTTGGTGGGAATGCAAACTAGTACAGCCACTATGGAGAACAGTGTGGAGATTCCTTTAAAAACTGGAAATAGAACTGCCATACAACCCACCAATCCCACTGCTGGGCATATGCACCGAGGAAACTAGAATTGAAAGAGACCCGTTTATCCCAATGTTCATCACAGCACTGTTTACAATAGCTAGGACATGGAAGCAACCTAGATGTCCATTGGCAGATGAATGGATAAGAAAGCCATGGTGCATATACACAATGGAATATTACTCAGCTATTAAAAAGAATGCATTTGAATCAGTTCAAATGAGGTGGATGAAACTGGAGCCTATTACACAGAATGAAGTAAGTCAGAAAGAAAACCACCAATACAGTATAATAGCACATATATATGGAATTTAATGATGGTAACGATGACCCTATATGCAAGACAACAAAAGAGACACAGATGTAAAAAACAGACTTTTGGACTCTGTGGGAGAAGGTGAGGGTGGGATAATTTGAGAGAATAGCATTGAAACATGTATATTGCCAAATGTGAAACAGATTGCCAGTACAGGTTCGATGCATGACACAGGGCGCTCAGGGCCGGCACACTAGGACAACCCTGAGAGATGGGATGGGGAGGAAGGTGGGAAGGGGGTTCAGGATGGGGGACACATGTACACCCATGGCTGATTCATGTGAATGTATGGCAAAAACCACTACAATATTGTAAAGTAATTAACCTCCAATTAAAATAAATTAATTTACAAAAAAAAAATGAGTGTCATAAATATGAATACAGAAATATATATCCATAGATATATCATACACATGCATGGGCAAAACTGGAGCTATCATCTGATTTCCTGCTTTTTTGCCCTCCCACATCAAGTCATGTTTTATTCCCAGAATAGAAGCAAGAACTATTCTGTCAAAATGCTAAGTCAGATCATGTCACTTCCTCTCTTCCAAATTGTCCAAAGCCTTCAGATATCACTTAGAGCAGAAGCCAAAATTCTTCAGTAGCTGCAAAGTCTTGCAAGACCTGAACCTCATTATTCCATTTTATGTAACTCTTGCTGCTTCAGCCACACTGGCCACCTCGATATTCCTTGTACTTGTGAAGCCTGCTTTGATGTTAGCCTCTTTGCCCTTGCTCTTCCCTGAAATGCCCTTCTCCCAAACACATCTGCCTGGTTTATTCCCTTCTTTCTTTTTAGGCCTTTACTCCAATATCAACTTCTCAGTGAGGCCCCTTCTGATGACCCAATTTGAAACTGAACTCCACCCTACACTTTGCTGCTTTGTTGTCCTATACAGCACTGACCACCATGGAAGTCATTATTTACTTTGCATCTTGTCATCATCCAACCCACTCCATTCCCCATAAAATGTAAATGATTATATTCTATATATTCTATTTAAAAATCCCTTAAATAGCAAAGGGATTTTTATCTGTTTTGTGTGCTTATGCATCCCTAACACCTAGAATAATGTTTGCCATATGGTCGTTCACTAAATTATTTATTTTATTCATGAAAAAATGTTTAATAGGGGAAGAAAGGAAACAGAAATACTTATAAAATTCCTCACAGAGATGGAGACATTTGAATTGATTGTTGAATAATGAGTAAGCAATCTGTTGACTAGATAAGGGTGAGGAGGAAGCATTTATGTAAAGACAGGAAGACACAGACATAGAGACAGACTTGTGAACTCGGAGGGGTGGGGAAGGAAGGAGAGGGTGGGTTGTGTGGAGAGAGTAACATGGAAACATTCATTCAGTTCAGTTCAGTTCAGTCGCTCAGTCGTGTCCGACCCCTTGCGACCCCATGAATCACAGCACGCCAAGCCTCCCTGTCCATCACCAATTCCCGGAGTTTACTCAAACTCATGCCCATCGAGTCATTGATGCCATCCAGCCATCTCATATTCTGTTGTCCCCTTCTCCTCCTACCCACAATCCCTCCCAGCATCAGGGTCTTTTCCAAAAAGTCTGCTCTTCACATGAGGTGGCCAAAGTATTGGAGTTTCAGCTTCAGCATCAGTCCTTCCAACGAACACCCGGGACTGATCTCCTTTAGGATGGACTGGTTGGATCTCCTTGCAGCCCAAATTCATAACCATATATAAAATAGACAGCCAATGAAAATTCGCTGTATAACTCAGGGAATTCAAACTGGGGCTTGGTAACAGCCTCCTCGAGGGGTGGGATGGGGAGGGAGGTGGGATAGAGGTTTAAGAGGGAGGGCACATAAGTAAACCTATGGCTGATTCATGTTGATGTTTGGTAGAAACAAACACAATACTGTAAAGCAATTACCCTTCAATTAAAAATAAATTTTAAAAAAGAAAATGGAAGGACACTTAGTACATATAATACATATAAGGAACCCATCTATGACATATATGTCTTTATAAAACACATTAATAAATATAGATGGAAGATACAAAAACGAAATAAATAAATAACACGACTGACTTAGGGGACTGTAAGGAATATGGCATGACTGGATTTGAATGTGGAATGGTAGGAACTGAAGTGAGAGAAAGAGAAGGCCATATACATGATGGATGGGAACATCATTATTGTGGTGACATTACATTGCTGATGAGTTGTAATCATGAGAGTGACTTGATATGATCTTTATATGTCACAAGGTACAACCTATTTTTTTTTTGAAATATGAAAGAGAAAAAGTGAAAATGTTAGTCGCTCAGTTGTGTCCGACTCTTTGCAACCCCATGGACTATAGCCCACCAGCGTCCTCTATCCATAGAATTCTCCTGGCAAGAATACTGGAGTGGGTAGCCATTCCCTTCTCCATGAGATCTTCTCAATTCAGGGATCAAAGCCAGGTTTCCTGCATTACAGGCAGATTCCTTACAGTCTGAGACACAAGAAACCAAATATAGTTTTCTAAAATATAGTAAATAAAGAGATAGTGACACAGCTTAAGAATAAACAAAACAACATATATTTTAGCCCTTACAATGTGAACTAGGACAATGACTGGAAATCAAGTGAAAGGAATGGATTTGATTGCCATTGAAAATAAAGAACATTCATGAAATCATGATCAACCAGCAATGATATTGTGTAAGGAGTGTTAGGAAAAAGGGGAGTCTAAACATAATGCCCAGATCTTAGGCTTGATAACCTGATGGATCTAGAGAGGAGAGGAAAAGAGTAAGCTAGGCATAATTAGTTCTGAATGAGTCATGTTGCGTTGAAAGTACTTGTATTATATTCAGAGGATCACTGGGTAGGACAAAAAGAGTTAAATAGTTTTCTGATTAATCTGGAATGAACTGAGACCCACTACAAATATTGCAGCTCCATTAATTCATCTTGCACTAATGTGAGAATTGCCTAAGCCCATTTTGGAAGACTTTCAGTTTTACTGTATCTAGTAAACCTACATTATAATCACCAGAGATGCTTGCTAATGATGCAGATTCCATAGGTCTAGCTTTGAATTGGCATTATTAACAAGCAGTTTTATGATCCATGCCATATAGGGCCACCCAAGATGGACAGGTCATGATGCAGAGTTCTGACAAAACGTGGTCCAATGAGAAAGGAATGGCAAACCACTTCAGTATTCTTGCCTTGAGAACCACATGAACAGTATGAAAGTGCAAAAATATATGACACTGAAGGATGAAATACTCAGGCCCATAGGTACCCAATAAGCTACTGGAGAAGAGTGGAGAAATAACTCCAGAAAGAATGAGGCTGAGTCAAAGCAAAAACAATGCCAAGTTGTGGACATGACTGGTGATGGGAGTAAAGTCCGATGCTGTAAAGAACAATATTGCATAGGAACCTGGAATGTTAGGTCCATGAATCAAGGAAAATTGGAAGTGGCAAGAGTGAACATAGATATTTTAAGAATAAGTGAAGTAAAACGGACTGGAATGGGTGACTTTAATTCAATGACCATTATATATACTACTGTGGGCAAGAATCCCTTAGAAAAAAAATGGAGTAGCCCTCACAGTCAACAAGAGTCTGAAATGCAGACTCTTACTTGGGTGCAATCTCAAAAATGACAGAATGTTCTCATTCGTTTCCAAGGCAAACCATTCAATATCACAGTAATCCAAGTCTATGTTCCAAACACTAACGCTGAAGAAGATGAAGTTGAATGGTTCTGTGATGACCTATAAGATCTAGAAAAACATGTTCTTTTCATTATAGGAAAGTAGAATACAAAAGTAGGAAGCTAAGAAATACCTGAAGTAACAGGCAAGTTTGGTTTTGGAGTACAAAATGAAGCAGGGCAAAGGCTAATAGAGTTTTGCCGAGAGAACACACTGGTCATAGCAAACACCTTCTTCCAACAACACGAGAAGACTACACATGGACATCACCAAACGGTCAATACCAAAAAAAGATTGCTTATATTATTTGTAGCCAAAGAAGAAGAAGCTCTATAAAGTCAGCAAAAACAATACCATGAGCTGACTGTGGCTCAGATTATGAACTCCTTATTGCCAAATTCAGACTTAAATTTTAAAAAGTAGGGAAAACCATACCACCATTCAGGTATGACCTAAATCAAATCCCTTCCGATTATACAGTGAAAGTGACAAACAGATTCAAGGGATTAGACCTGATAGACAGAATGTCTGAAGAACTATGAGCAGAGATTCTTAACATTGTACAGGAGATGGTGATCACGACCATCCCCAAGAAAAAGAAATGCAAAAAGGCAAAGTGGTTTTCTGAGGAGGTCTTACAAGGAGCTGAGAAAAGAAGAGAAGTGAAAGGCAAAGGAGAATAGGAAAGATATATCCACCTGAATGCCAAGTTCCAAAGAATAGCAAGACAAGATAAGAAAGCCTTCCTAAATGATCAATGCAAAGAAATAGAGGAAAGCAGTAGAATGGAAAAGACTAGAGATCTTTTCAAGAAAATTAAAGATATTAAGGGAACATTTCTTACGAAGATGGGCACAATTATGGACAGAAATGGTATGGACCTAACAGAAGCAGAAGATATTAAGAAGAGGTCGCAAGAATACACAGAAGAACTACACAAAAAAGATCTTGATGACTCAGATAACCACAATGGTGTGATTACTCACCTAGAGCCATATATCCTGGAATGTGAAGTCAAGTGGGCCTTAGGAAGCATCTCTATGAACAAACCTAGTGGAGGTGCTGAAATTCGAGTTGAGCTATTTCAAATTCTAAAAGATGATGCTATTAAAGTGCTGCACTCAATATGCCAGCAAATTTGAAAAACTCAGCAGTGACCAGAGTACTGGAAAAGATCAGTTTTCATTCCAATCCGAAAGAAAGACAATGCCAAAGAATGTTCAAACTACCACACAATTGCACTCATTTCACACACTAGTAAAGTAATGCTCAAAATTCTCCAAGCCAGGCTCAACAGTACATGGACTAAGAACTTTCAGATGTTCAAGCTGGATTTAGAAAAGGCAGAGGAACTAGAGATCAAATTGCCAACATCTGTTGGATCATAGAAAAGGCAAGAGAATTCCAGAAAAACATCTACTTCTTCTTCATTGACTACACTAAAGCCTTTGACTCTGTGGATCAGAACAAATTGTGGAAAATTATTAAAGAAATGGGAATACCAGACCACCTTATCTGCCTCTGGAGAAATCTGTGTGTAGGTCAAGAAGCAACAGTTAGAACCTTACATAGAACAAATGTCTGGTTCCAACCTGGAAAAGGAGTAATTCAAGACTATATTGTCACTCTGCATATTTAACTTATATGTGGTGTACATCAAGCAAAATGTCCGACTGGATGAAGCGTAAGTTGAAATCAAGAATGCCATGAGGAATATCAGCAACCAGATATGTAGATGACATCACCCTTATGGCAGAAAGTGAAGAAGAAATAAAGAGCCTCTTGATGAAGATGAAAACGGGGAGTGAAAAAGCTGACTTAAAACTCAGCATTCAGACAACTAGGATTATGGCATCCAGTCCCATCACTTCATGGCAAATAGGTGGGGAAACATGGAAACAGTGACAGACTTTATTTTCTTGGGCTCCAGAATCACTACAGGTGGTGACTGCAGTCATGAAATTAAAAGATGCTTGCTCCTTGAAAGAAAAGCTATGAACAATCTAGACAGCATATTAAAAAGCAGAGACATTACATTGCTGACAGAGTTCCATCTATTCAAAGCTATGGTTTTTCTAGTAGTCATGTATGGATGTGAGAGTTGAACCATAAAAAAAGCTTAGCACCAATGAATTGATGCTTTTGAACCATGGTGCTGGAGAAGACTTTTGAGAGCCCCATGGACTTCAAGGAGATCAAACCAATCAATCCTAAAGGAAATCAACCCTGAATATTCATAGGAAAGACATGCTGATGCTACAGTACTTTGACCACCTGATGCAAAGAGCTAACTCATTTGAAAAGACCCTGATGCTGGGAAAGAGTGAAGGCAGGAGAAGGGGGTGACTACAGATGAGATGGTTGGATGGCATCACAGACTTGATGGACATGAGTTTGAGCAAGCTCCAGGAGTTGGTGATGGACAGGGAAGCCTGGCATGCTACAGTCCATGGGGCTGCGAAGAGTTGGCTACCACTGAGCGACTGAATTGAGAGAGTACTTTTAGGTGATTTTGATGCTGGTAGTTCACGGACCATATTTAAGGAAATGTTGATTTAGACAAAACTGAAATCGATAATAATGGCTGAAGGTTGACCACCAACTGCAGCACAATGTGTGAATCCTCCCCATCAGTCTGTATCCTGCTAATTTATCAAAACTTTCTGGCCCACTTCTTATACATCTTCCTTATGTTTCATTAGCATCTATTGAGCATACTTTGCATTAATTGTCACATTTAATTCTCACAGCCATGAAAGGTAGGTATTTGCTACATTCCGATGAGAAAGGAACTGAGTTCAGAGACTTTCGATAGCATACCTGAAATCCTTGAATTAATCAGTAATAATAGAGAATCATACTTTCACTGTCTGATTCCAAGACTTGCACCCTTTCCACTGTGGCATGGCACTTCCTCCATAAAGCCTTACTGGTGAGTTGCTTCCTTTTTAAAAAAAAGGTTAAATGCCACAGATTTCAGGACTATTTAACATGTGTTACGGTGCATCTGGGCTTCCTAGGTCGCGCTCGTGGTAAAGAGCTGCCGGCCAGGGCAGGAGATGTAAGAGATGCAGGTTCTACCCCTGGGTCAGGAAGATCCCCTGGAATAGGGCATGACAACCCGCTCCAGTATTCTTGTCTAGAGAATCCAATGGACAGAGGAGTCTGGTGGACTACAGTCCATGGGGTCACAAAAGGTCTGACACAACTGAAGCAACTTAGCACATGGTGCATTATTTACTAACTAATTTCCACATATTAAATATACCCTTAACTCTACATTCTACAACCACAGACTCTTCTTTAGTTTTCTGACCATCCCAAAGGGCCAGGCACTCATAATGGTATTTAGTAGGAGTTCAACAAATAATGTACTTCACTTTCACTTTCTTTCTTTTTCAACAATGTACTCAATTCCCCTGAGGTTTCTGCTGGCTGCTCCAAGGGGTGGAAGATGCAGACTTCCTATGTGCTCTTGGGTGACTCCCTGTCTTAAATCCTCCTTTATAACATGAGAAAACTCATACAATTTTTTGGCACTTGAGTTATAGGAATTTGGGGAAGGGTAATGATGATGCTGTGGTAAGCCCGCAGTGAGTCAAAGTAAAGATATTAATTTGTAAGTAGAATATTAACTACTTATTTAGGAGGGATAGTACTGTTTTCAAAAAAAAAAGAGAGAGAGATTTCTAAGTCTCTTTGCCAGAAAATTAACAGGTACTCCCTGTTCTCAGAAAATCCATTTACTTCCCCCAGGACCAGGATGGGTTTAGTGTGCTCAAATCTTCTGATAAGCAAAACAAGGTCTGGTGCAGAGACAAAGGGTCAAGCCGCAAGGTGGTCATAGGAAGCAATGCTAGGATCCTATAGGCCTAGAGGCTGACCTCTCACTCCTTATCACTCAGCCCAGCGCAGAATCAAAAACCAGTTGTACCATGAGAGATGAGTTCAGTATCTCAATTGATGCAAACAAAACTTGCCACAAAGATTCCACCCTGGCTCACCGGGGGCTCAAGAAGGTAACAGGAATAGTAGTAGTAGTGTTAGTTACTCAGTTGTGTCTGACTCTTTGCGACCCTATAGACTGCAGCCTGCCAGGCTACTCTGTCCATGGGATTCTCCAGGCAAGAATACTGGAGTGGATTGCCATTCCCTTATCCAGAGGATCTTCCAGACCCAGGGACTGAACCTGGGTCTCCTGCATTGCAGGCAGATTCTTTACTGTCTGAGCTACAGGGAAGCTAAGGACCAGATTCTTACTGAATCGGAACCAGAAAGAGTGATTGTAACATCTCATAAAAACTGAGGAACATTAAAGTAGGGTAAGAGATCAGAGACTTGTAATTTTGCTTTAAATTTGAGGAAATTAGATCTAAGGAAGCCTTTCCATTTCCAATCAATTTAGAAATCATCCCTCCAGAACCATAAGAAAAAAAAAAAAAAACAGCTAGGCAAAAATATAAAGGTAGGAATCCTCTTAAACTTAGAGGAAAATGGCAAGTTTTAGGTTCTTGTAAATGGGAAGAGAAACCATTCAAGACAGTAATTAATTCATAGCACTAATCTCATCAGGAGGGCACCACCCACATGACATCATTTTAACTTAATACTTCCAAAAGGCCACAACTCCTAAGAGCATCATTTTGAAGGGTAGGGCTTTGTGGGTACAAATATTTAGCCCATGAAAAAAACTGAGCTGATAGGGGGCACTTTATTCAAAGTTGAAAAGTCAGCTAAATTTGAGATGCAGAAAGAAATAGTTATCTGTAATGGACAGTATATAGATTTATTGAAAATAGCTACCCCAGGACCTATGAGGAGTGGAAAAGAATGATATAGAAAATTCTATACACCAATGACATAACAAAGCAGAGTGTTTTCCTTTATGTGCAATTGGCTGTGCATATTAATGCATTTCAAATTGGAGCCCCATTGTATATTATCTATAGGTTGTTGGATATTGTTATACTTACCAAAATTCCTTTGTTGTCATTCCCTGGAGTGGGTTTGTCTTTCTCTATCATTTTCATTGCAAAATCATGAGTCCATAAGCATTCTAAGTGTTATCATTATTGTATACTGGACCAAATTAGGCCCTGTCTGAAAATTTTAAGTGCCATTCTGGTGTATTGAATGAACAAAGAAGATACACAATATCCCCAACAGCTTCTGACTTCAGTCAAGCTTATTGAAACTGGAATATGCAACATTCAACATGTCAAACTCATACTAAAAGTGTATTCTTTCAAGATGAATAGAATACCAACCAAAAGGAATTAAGATGCTGTGAAGATTTAAGAATTCAAGACTATGGTAAATAGTAGAAGCAAAAAGATCTAAATTTCAACACCATGTATAATGTTTACATCATGTTTACTTATTTATAAACATGATGAAACATGATGGTTTAAAAGACAAACTTTAGAGAAAATAGATTTTGCATAAGATTGCAAGTGAAATTACAGCAAAGTGCATCCTCCATTAGAAGGTGGTCCAAGAGACTTGTCCCCTTCTAGGTTCACTGCCTATAGTTTAAGAATAATTAATATATTGTAAAAGTTTTAAGAATTATTAGAGGGGTGCATAAGTGTGATTCTCTGTGTGTGCTGTTTGTGTGTGTGTGCCTGTATGTGCATGAATGTTCTTTGCAATAAAGAAGAAAACACAAAGAAGAATTATCTGGAAGGGAAAAAAAATGAGAGGCAGAAAACTTTTAACATGTAACAAATCTTCAGATAGGTAAATGACATAGAGTCATCAGAGCTCCTCATTTTGCACATTTGATGACAAGATCAGTATTATTTAATCCTAAATAAGACACAATCACACTTTATCAATCTGCAATGAAAGATTATTCACATAGATATGTAGCGGGGGGTGGGGGGGGATTTTTTTCCATCTGGCACCAATGTTTCTTAGAAAGTCCACAGTCTTGGTTTAAAAAATGCTCTGGTAAACATTTGGGCAAAAAGCTAAAAATCTTGGGGCAAGGCTTGCTAAAAGATAAAATGTCAAAGTATATACTTAAACTGTTTTTAAGAATAAACAGAGTAAAAAAAAAATCAGGGACAAGAGAAATAGTCAAAAGTCTGCAATCAGAAAAAGCCAGTAGATTATTTTTGAGAATAATTAATAAATTTTATTGAACTTCCCAGGTGGCTCAGATGGTAAAGAATCAACCTGCCAGTGCAGGAGAGACAGGTTCAATATGTGGGTAGGTAGATTCCCCAGAGAAGGAAATGGCAACCCACTCTAGTATTCATGCCTGGGAAATCCCATAGACAGAGGAGCCTGGTGGGCTACAGTCCATCAGGCTGCAAAAGAGTCAGACACAACTTAGCGACTCAATAACAACAATAGGATTTATTGCTTCAGTATAGTTTTAGACTTTAAGATACATTCACCCCTCACCTCAGCATAGTTTCCCTTATTACCAATATCTTGCATTAGAATAATGGCTGACATTTGTAATCTTTATCATTATTGAAAATATATTGGTACAATATTGCTAACTATCAGGTCAGTTCAGTTCAGTCACTCAGTCATGTCTGACTCTTTGCGACCCATGAATCGCAGCACATTAGGCCTCCCTGTCCATCACCAACTCCCGGAGTTTACCCAAACCCACGTCCATCGAGTCGGTGATGCCATCCAACAATCTCCTCCTCTGTCGTCCCCTTCTCCTCCTCCTGCCCTCAATCTTTCCCAGCATCAGGGTCTTTTCAAATGAGTCAGCTCTTCACATCAGGTGGCCAAAGTATTGGAGTTTCAGCTTCAGCATCAATCCTTCCAATGAACACCCAGGACTGATCTCCTTTAGGATGGACTGGTTAGATCTCCTTGCAGTCCAAGGGACTCTCAAGAGTCTTCTCCAACACCACAGTTCAAAAACATCAATTCTTCAGCACTCAAGTTTCTTTATAGTCCAATTCTCACATCCATACATGACCACTGGAAAAACCATAGCCTTGACTAGATGGATCTTTGTTGGCAAAATAATGTCTCTTATAGTCCATCATTTACATTAAGGTTCACTTCTGTCTTAAATATTTTTTGGATTTTGATGAAAGCATAATAACCTAAATCCATCATCACAGTTTCATATTAAAAAAATTTCACTGCCCCTCAACTTCCCTGTGCTTCACCTCTTCATCCCTTTGTTCCTACCCTCCCTTCAACCCATCACAACCTTTTACAAGTGGATATGGTGTCTTAATGCATCTTGGTACCTCTAGTATGTCTAGCTAGCATTGTGTCTGATTTATAGTTGCCACTTGTGTGTGCACACTCAGTCACTCAGTTGTGTCTGACTCTCTGCGACCCTATGGACTGTAGCCAGGCTCCTCTGTCCTTGGGATTTCCCAGGCAAGAGTACTGGAATGAGTTTTCATTTCCTTCTCCAGGGGTTGAATTCAGATCTCTTGTCTCCTGCCTTGGCAGGCAGATTCTTTACCACTGAGCCACGTGGGAAGCCCATGGCTGCCACTCATATGTCTTTAAAATGAATCAAACTCAAACAAATGCAGGCTTAAGGCAAGTCTTGAAAAGTAACAATAATTAACACGAGGGAATTTGGACACCAAAAGGATCAAAGACTGCTCCAGATCGGGCCCTCTGGAAAGCAGATGTCAAAACAAGGTAAATGCACAGTAGATGTACTTGGAGGGACAATGCTTACAAAAGATAGGGGAGAAGGAGCAGAAGCAGGCAGGGAAATGTTTAGATCACAAAGAAAGAGAAATGCCCGTGAAAACAGATAGTAGGGAAGAACACCAGGCAGGAACAGCCGAGACTAAAGTGCAGCTCTGGCATCTCAGCCAATCTAACATGGAGACCCAGAGCAAATAATCTATTAATAGAAGACTTCCACATTGCACAGAAATGCAGATCCTTAACCTTCACCACACTTAGGCATTGGCTAGTGCTGTGTAGGGAGATTGTGTTTGGCTCCAGTGTTTCATTGGATCCAGAAGGCAATGCAGCAATAAGCTGTCAACTGACTGCCCCTTATTTAACAGGCCCTGTCTCAAAAACAGATCTGAGTGGCATTTCACCATGACTGCTGCAGACACTTAGGACAAGAGAGCAGAGCTAGGAAGCTTCTTCTTTATCCAAAGTCAGTTCATCCTGGTATGGCTTTATTATGCTGTTGAAAATACCTTGAATTTCAAAATTTTCAGAGTAAGACATTCTGAAAGTTGCATATATAAATATGCTCCTTAACTAAATATGAATTTATTTATTGTTTTCAATTATGACTTCCAACCTCTTTAAAATAGAACATTAAGTGCTAGTTGCCTGCTACTCAATTCCCAGGTAGTTTCCCCACGCACATTGCACTGAAATCTACCCACTTATCTATCCCTTCTTTAATTTTTATGTATGGAAACTTCTCTTGGGTGTTCATTTTCTAAAAATGGAGATGCATAATTTACTTGAAGATCTTAAAGTTGAATATTTATGAAAATATGTCAGTGGAAAGCATGTATTATTAGCAGGATTTAAACTAGGAAGAATGATTCCATTTCTATTGAATAGACAACATCTCTTAAAGTCCCTAAACAAGGAAAAAAGAGAAGTCACGTTGTTTCTCACGGAAAGCACATGGACAGTGCATGTGATTTGTGAAACTTTATTTCTCTTTTAGCGCTTTTCACGTTTCTATTTTTCTACCAGCCTCTTAAGTAATAGATATGATTTATGACACATAACTACCTTAAAGCATTTTCTTATAAATGTTTCAATGGCTGTCATAGAAACAGCTGAGAATAATTCATTGTAAAGATCTGGCGTTAATGATCATATGTGAGGTTTATAGCCCTGGAACCTCACGACAGTATTTTCCAGTCATGTTATCATCTTTTATAGAATCCTTTGAATACGATCATTTGGTTGAATCAGTTATATAACACAAGACTCTAGCTCATGATACAAACTCAACAATTGATTAAACTAGTCTAAGCTATTTATATTAACTGATTTCAAAATACATATTAAAAACTAGAATGACTTTCACAAAGTAATGAGAAAAATAAGCTCAAGCTTTTATTTAAGCTGGTGGTATGCTAGTACCCACTCTTGTTTGTTTAATAGTTGTAAATAAAAGGCATCCTTGATTAAAATTCCTCAAGTAAATATTAGTAATTATTTGAAAGTTGTGTTTACTTATATCCCCCAAGCTTGATTATCTTCTAATGCTTTCCCTCTCAGTAAATGACATGTTCATTTAGGAATACCAAGTTCTACTAATTTTTTCTCCAACATATATATCTATGTTTGATAAGAAAGCCTTCTTAAGTGAATGATGCAAAGAAATATAGGAAAGTAATAGAATGGGAAAGACTAGAGATATCTTCAAGAAAATTAGAGATAACAACAAAATATTTCATGCAAAGATAGGCAAAATAAAAGACAGAAATAGTAAGAACTTAACAGAAGTAGAAGATATTAGGAATATATGGCAAGAATGCACAGAAGAACTATACAAAAAAGGTCACCACAATGGTGTGGTCACCCACCTGGAGCCAGATATCTTGGAGTGTGCAGTTAAGTGGGCCTTAGGAACCATTACTATGAACAAAGCTAGTGGAGGTGATGGAATTCTGGCTGAACTATTTAAAATCCTAAAAGATAATGCAGTTAAATACTGCACTTAATATGCCAACAAATTTGGAAAACTCAGCAGTGGCTACACGATTGGAAAAGGTCACTTTTCATTCCAAACCCAATGAAGGGCAATGCCAAAGAATGTGTGAACTACTGCAAAATTGCACTCATTTCACATGCTAGCAAGGTAATGATCAAAATCCTTCAAGCTAGGCTTCAGCAGTACATGATCTGAGAACATGAAATACAAGCTGGATTTAGAAAAGGCAGAGGAACCAGAGATCAAATTACCAACATTCACTGGATCATAGAAAAAGCAAGAGAATTCAAGGGAAACATCTACTTCTTCATTGACTATGCTAAAGTCTTTGACTGTGTGGATTGCCACAAATTATGGAAAATTCTTAAAGAGAGAGGAATACAAGACCACCTTACCTGCCTCCTGAGAAATCGGTATGCTAGTCAAGAAGCAAAGGTTAGAACCAGACAAGGGATAAATGACTGGCTCAAAACTGGACAAGGAGTACGTCAAGGCTATATATTGTCACCTTGCTTATTTAACTTCTATGCAGAGTACAACATGTGAAATGCTGGGCTGGATGAATCACAGCTGGAATCAAGATTGCTGGGGGAAATATCAATAACCTCAGATATGCAGATGACACCACCTAATGGTAGAAAGTGAAGAGCCTAAAGACCTTTTGATGAAGGTGAAAGAGGAGAGAGAAAAAGCTGGCTTAAAACTCAGCATTCAAAAAGTAAGATCATGGCATCCAATCCTATCATTTCATGGCAAATAGATGGGGAAAAAAGTGGAAACAGTGACAGACTTTATTTTCTTGGGCTCCAAAAGTCACTGCAGATAGTGACTTCACTCATGAAATTAAAAGATGTTTGCTTCTTGGGAGAAAAGCCGTGAAAAACCTAGGCAGCATATTCAAAAACAGAGACATCACTTTGTCAATAAAGGCCAGTACAGTCAAAGCTGTAGTTTTTCCAGTAGTCATGTATGGATGTGAGAGTTGGACCATAAAGAAGGTTAAGTGCTGAAGAACTGATGCTTTTGAACTGTGGTGCTGGAGAAGACTCTTGAGAGTCCCTTGGTCAGCAAGGAGATCCAACCAGTCCATCCTAAAGGAAATCAACTCTGAATATTCATAGGAAAGACTGATGCTGAAGCTCCAATACTTTGGCTACTTGATGTGAAGAGCTGACTCATGAGAAAAGACCCTAACATTGGGAAAGATTGAAGGCGGGAGGAGAAGGGGACGACAGAGGATGAGATGGTTGGATGGCATCACAGACTCAATGGACATGAGTTTGAGCAGGCCCCGGAATACAGTGAAGGACAGGGAGGCCTGCTGTGCTGTAGTTCATTGGGTCGCAAAGAGTCAGACATGACTGAGTGACTGAACAATGACAGATGAAAACTTGTGTTGACATCTTTTTATATGATTGCTTGTTATCTGCATATGTTCTTAGGTGAGATATCTGTTCAGATCTTTTGTCCATAGGGTTTTGGTTTTCTTATTGTTGAGTTTTAAGAGTCCGTTATGTATTTTAGATGCAAGTCCTTTATCAGATATCTGTTTTGCAAATATTTTATCTCAGTGTATTGCTTTTGTTCTCATTTTCTTAATAGTGTTTTTCACAAAACAAAATAGTTTAAATAAAGCCCCACTTAACCTGCTTTTCTTTCAAGGATCATGCTTTTGGTGTTGAATCTAAAATTTCATAACCAAACCCAAAGAGACTTAGATTTATTTTTCCTATGCTATCTGCTAAAAATTTTAGTTTTGCACTTTATATGAACATGAAACACTATGAATTAGGGTTAATTTTTGTGAATGGCATAAGGTTTGTGTAAATTCATTCATTTATTTTATCTGCAGATTTTCATTTGTTACAGCAACATTTGTTAAAAAGATTATCCTTTCTCCATTGAATTGCTTTTGCTCACTCTTTGGAAATTAGTCAATTACATACCCGTGTGGATCTCTATCTGGGCTCTCTATTCTGTCCCATTGGGACTTTTGTCTGTTCTTTTACCAACATCATGCAGTTGAGGATTATTTTTAACTTTAAATTCCAGTATACCATATACTGAGAATAAACAAATCATAAGTGCGCAGTTCAATGAATTTCCATTAAATGAACACATCTGTGTAATCTGTTCCCAAATCAAAAAACTGCGTATTACGAGCATCTTAGAAGCTCTTTTCCTTTCCTTTCAGGGAAGCCTGGTGTACTGCAGTTCATGAGGTTGCAAAGAGTCAGACTCGACTTAGTGACTGAATAACAAAAGAAGCTCCTTAAGTTCCTCCTTCCAGCTACTACACCTTCCTAGGAAAGGCACTATTCTTTTCCTATACAGTTCTGATAGCATAGGTTTCAAATTTTGTATAAGTAGGAATCATATAGTATGTAGTTTTATGTGTGTCTGGCATCTTCTGCTGTGCATTATATTTGCAGGAGTCACCCATATCCATGTATATCATTTTAAATCATTCTTATTGCTGTTTAGTATTATGGCAATGGTATTTGGTTAGATTTCAGTTTTGACCTATTACAGTAACGCTGCTATCAACATTCCTATACATCTTGGTAAGTAGAGGTATGCATATCTATTGAGTACATACCTAGGAATGGAAATGCTGATTCATAAAGAAGGTGTATGTATAGCTCCAATGTGTGCAGGCATGCTCAGTTGTGTCCAACTCTTTTGAGACTCTATGGAATGCAGCCCACCAGGCTCCTCTGTCCATGGGATTTTCCAGACAAGAATACTGGAGTAGGTTGCCATTTCCTTCCCCAGGGCATCTTCCTGACCCAGCAATTGAACCCACCTCTCCAATAGATACTGCCAAAAGTTTTTCAAAAGAAGTTGTACCAATTTACACTTGCCTCTTTAGGGTGCAGGTGGCCAGAAAGCTTCATGAAACCTTCCCAGACATCTAATGTTCAGCCGAGTTGGAGAAATACTGTTTTAAGAGCTTCCCAGAACCTCAACTTATTGATCCAGATTCTCCATATTTATACTGTTTCTCAAGAAATTCCTGAAATCTTTTACATTAACTCTTGGCATTTCCAAGCCTGGTTTCCATATAGCCACTCTTTGACATTTGCCACATGCAAGCATACAGTACAATCACCATAACCACCACCACCACCAAGGAGTGATATATTTTTAAAAGCAGAAAAATGTATTTCCTGATTTTAACATCTCTAAGGAGTTCCACTTCCATTTATATTTTATTATATCCACCCTGTTTCATCGGTTTCCCCTCAAATCTTTTTAAACTTAGGTCCAGACACAGCGTAAATTTTCTAGGAAGTTCAAACAGCCCCTTGGTCTGCCATCTAAAGTTACTCTCAGCTGACCTAGAGTTTGGCAGTCAGGACCAACTGGCCCTCCTACAGATCCCAATAGACCAGGATTTGTTTGTATTATATTTTAGAAGGGCAGAGATACAAGGCTGGATAAACAATAATTGATCTTTTGAGAACAGCATTAGGCTGTGCTCTCCCTGTGGCTTAGCAACCAGACTGGGCACACGTGCGAGGAGCATCACATGGAGACTGTGAATCCCGGAGCTCGGAGACTCAGCTCACAGAAACCGGGAGGAAGGCCGGATGCTGCTCAAACTCCATATAATACAATTTTGCTTCAATGGTTACATTTCTAGGAATCACACCCTTGTTTTGAAACAGCTGGGGACCAATCTATTTCTCTGAAGTGAATTAGTGAGCCAAAAGGAGTATTCTTCCTATAGCAAGTAGAAAATGAAAATGATAAACAGAAGCCCCCATGCCTAAGCTTTCCTCCCCCTTAGCTTTTTGAAGGGGAGAGCAGCTAGCTGTTATTACTGAGGTAAATGATACACTGGAGGCTGGAATGGGGTACATAAGACTACAAGGAATTCTGCAGAACCAAGTAGTACTGTTCTAGAGTCCAATCTATTGACATCACTGCAAAAATACATACAAAATGGATTTATATTCTTTTGAGCAAATTGTAAGTCCAGTACAAACTCTTGCTCTGTTTAGTACAAACCCATAGCTTTCAAGATTGACCTGAATCTGAGTCTATCTGCCATTCTATGCTTCCACCCACTGTGTCATCCTATCTCTCTACTTACTTTCTGTAGATTTCTATAGATTTTACAACGTTGTAACTTTTTCATTCCCTTCCACTTGAATTCTTTCCTTCTTCTTCTTATGCTCCATTTTTATTTCCCCAGCTCTCCTTTTAAAAACCAGCTCAAATGCCACCTCTTCCAGGAAGTCTTCCTTAAATTTTCCCAATATTACATGCCTTGTAATAGCATGTAATGCTATTAAATGCTTTTTGCCCCAATAGCATTGCTTTTAAACTTCTGCTTAAGTATTTATTGCATCCGGCTTCAGTTTATGTTTAGCACATTTATAAGTACCTTCATTGTATTCCATGGTAATCTTTATAGAGGCAAGGTTCTTTCTCTTTTATTTGAACTTTATATTCCTCACAGCACCGCCACAATGCCTTAGTAAGTGCTATACGAACTTGAATTATATTGCCCAAGAAAAAAGAGGTCAATTATCTTACAGAATGCCTTGCAAAAAAACAAAAGCACGGGAGAACATGAATCATCTGTTGGATTACGGGAACAGCTTCCTGTATAGTTACTTTCATAACTACCTCCTGTGGCCACAGGATTTCACCCATGCAATATTTTTTCCTTCACCAGTTTGAAATCCAGTTCTCATCTCACCAAGATCACCAAGTAACTGGCAACTCCCGATTTCTTGAGAAAAATCTTTCCCCATAGCTCAGTATAAACAGAGAAGAAGAACTGGCATGGATCCAGCAAGAAGTGATGGCAAGTGACTGAGGTAATCTGCCTTCCCTGTGATCAGAGAACACAGAGGGCAGACTTGATCAAATGTGTTTGAATGGGATTTAGGCTGCTTTTGTCTTGATTAAGCCCTGGAGGAAATAGGTTTCCATTTCTCTAAAATAATGATTTTCTTTGCAGCAGCTGCTGCCAACCAGCAATCCACACGTGCAAGGACTCTCACATGGAGAATGGCCCACACCTCCTTCACCAGTTCCCCCCACACACTCTCCATTTCCTGGTGAAAGAACAAGCACCCAAAGATTCCATGGCCTAAATCTGTGCTATTTTATTCTAAAGAAGGATGAGGGCAATAACCAGAAATTTTCCACTGTACCTGGATAGGTCTTAGCAAGAGAGAATCACAAGAGTATGAGTAACCATTCACTGACTTATTTCCTTCAAGGTAGGTTTTATTCTCTTCTTCACTTGCACCTGGGAGAGAACATTGCTTATGACAGGGGTTCCATAGAGTTTTTTTTTTAAGTGTTGATATTTTTGTTTTTTGAACATTTATTTCCCTACTGACTTGTCGATTTATCTATTAAATATTCCCCTTCTTTTCCTGTCTAAATTGTACACATCATTCATATTACTCCTTCTTCATGAAATCCTTTTGCCTGATTCTTAAATCACTTATGGAAGAAATTCTATAACTTAGTCCTTAAGTGGGCAAATAGAATAAGGTTTGTGTTCTGCTTGATCTCTCTAATTGCCTCATTTATCTGCCTGTTGCATCCAAACTTTAAGAAGAAATGACTGATTTGGACCAGTGGTTCTCAAACTTGACTGCATATTGTAATCACCTGGAGAATATGCCAACCCCAGAGTTTCTGATTCAGCAAGTTTGTTGTGGGGCATGAAAATTTGCCTTTCTAAAAGCCATAATTCAACTCGGTGCTCTGTGACAACCTAGAAGGGTAGGATGGGGGTGGATGGGTGGGAGCTGGTTCCTGTTGCTGTAGCAGAAATGAACAGAACATTGTAAAGCAATTATCCTCCAATTAAAAATAAATTTTAAAAGTAAAAAAAAATGAATAAATAAAAGCCATAATTCAAAAAGACACATATACCCTAATGTTCATTGTCACAATATTTATAATAGTCAGAACATGGAAGCAACCTAAATGTTCATCAACAGATGAATGCATGGTACATATGTATGGTACAAAGATGTGATACATATATACAATGGAATATTATTCAACCATATAGAGAAACAAAATTGAGCTATTTGTACAGCCATGAATGGACCTAGAGTCTGTTATACAGAGTGAAATAAGCTAGAAAGAGAAAAATTAATATTGTATATTAAAATATATATGTGGCATCTTAAAAAATGGTACAGAAAAACCTATCTGTAGGGCAGCGGTAGAGACACGTATGTAAAGAATAGATGTGTGGACATGGTGGGAACGGGGGGGTGGGCTGAATTGGGAGAGTAGGACTAACACATACACACTGCCATGGGTAAAATAGTGGGAAGCTGATGCATAGGGCAGGGAGCTCAGCTCCATGGTCTGTGATGATTTAGAGGAGTGGGCTTGGGGTGGGGTGGGAAGGAGGCCCAGGAGGAGAGATATATGTATACATGTAGCTATTTCACTCCATTGTACAGCAGAAACTAATGTAACATAGTAAAGTAATTATACTCCAACAAAAATAAAGTTTTCAAATGATAATAATTTCGCTGGTCTAGGGGACTAGTCCTTGAAAACCACTGATTCAGAGGCAACTTGTTACAGCACTTAAATGTTTCAGCTCATTCTTCTTTCAGAATCTCTCTCTTTCTCCTGCTTATCAGACCCATAAGATTCTGGATATATTTAAATCTTCTTACCACAGCAACACTTTCCTTCCCAGTATGGTTCCTGCCTACCTTTGCATTTCTGGGCAGATGGTCTCCTACTACCCTATCCAGTCCTACACCAAACCCTACACTCTAGCTATGCTGTGCTTTTTGTGGTTTCCTGAACATCTGCAATGTTATTTCAACTTCTTTGCACATGCTGTTTCCTCTCACTGGAATGCTCTTTCCTTCCTGACAAGTTCTTTTTTAACCTTCAAAATTCAAATCTTACTCTGACTTTCCTAATGGTTTTCTCTAACCAGCATATACTCTCTGCCTCCCCAACTCTGCTGTCTCTCCACTTTTGTGCACATGCAACTGACTGATTTGTTTCTGGATGCCACATAATAGTACCTACCTCCATTTGCACTCACCACATTATTTTGTCATGTCATTTAAATGTCAGCCTTCTCCAACTGAGTGTGAGCATTTTTTAGTGGGGGCGGAACTAGAATGATGTCTTATAAATTTGGGACAAACATGGCCAATAAGTATTAACATGAATGAACATCTGAGTTTTATATGTATTCTACTCTGCTCTCATAAAATGAGATGAGATCAAGAGAGTTATGACTGACTATTAATGGGCAAGGAGAGTGGAAGGCATGGTTATGAGGTTTAGGCAGAATGGTGACCAACTGCTTGAATACTCGTGGCTGTAAAGTTTATGACTATAAAGTGTGAGACCATGAGATTAATTCAGAGAAAAGTATAATGCCTCTGGGGGCACTGGTAAAAGCAAGGTGCTGCTTGCTCTATGGAACTCAGTGAGGCGCCATCCTAAGCCAGCCTGTGAACTGTATTGGATTCTCTCCAGAAGTCACCTTTCTTGCTTTACTGACAGACTTTGCATTGATGCAATTTTCTTGAAGGGAGGCTTGGCAAGTGCTCAAAAAGAGTGCCCTCGCCTTGGCTCCAAAAAGTCCACTGAGAGATGACATACAAAGGGAATAAAGGTGGGCAGAGGGCACAACTTTGCAAGACTGGATTTGGGTCAAGGGCCATTTCTTCGAAGGCGTGCATTCCTCAGGTTTTTCAGATGCACATTTAATGATACTAAAAAGAGCATTTCCAGTCTTTGGAAAATGGAGAGCCTCCAAGTCCATTTTCCTTTTGGTATGAAAAGTGCCAAAGAAACAATGTTTACCAGAGGTCCAAGAATTTTCCCTCAGCTTAAGAGAACTGCTCAAAAAGACAATGTGGTCTTTCCATCTCTTTAATAGAATCCTTGATGAAAAATAGCCCCCACACTGGACTCATGTTTGGTTGCATGGCTCATGGCAAGATAGGAGTGGAGGGGGAAATGGCTAAAATGAGAAGGATTTAGCTAGAATGAGGAGGATTCATGTGATGCCCACTTTGCAGATCTAGTCCTACAATTTAATTGAAACACAATTAAATTCCAAAGCCTGCTGCATGTAGTGATCTTTTAATGCATACTTTAGTCTGAAGGAAAGATCTATAGAGGGAAAGTTGAAGAGCAGACTCTAGATAGAGAAAAAGCAAATATAGCCCAGAGAAAAAGAAATACTATTTAGGCAAAAAGCTCAATCAAAGAGGAAACTGTTTTAAGTGGTCCTAAGGGTGCAAAGGGCCCATACTTTCCTCTAACATCCTCCAACCTCCTATTTGAAAACTGGCAGTGATAACCATTCCCTTACCTTTTTGATTTGGAAAGAATTTTTCTTTACGTAGAAAATTATCTTCTCCACTATCATGACCATTTTTCCTCTTGGGTCCCATTTTGACCATCAAGTTCTATAATTTGAAACTTTAAGGTAAAAATGGACTTCCCTGCTGGCTCAGTGGTTAAGAAGCTGCCAGCCAATGCTGGAGACTCTGGCTTGATCGCTGGATTGGGGAGATCCTCTGGAGTAGGAAATGGCGACCCACTCCGGTATTCCTGCCTATAAAATTCAAGGGCAGAGGAGCCTGGTGGGCTACAGTCCATGGGGTCACAAGTGATGGACACAACTGAGTGACTGGGCATGGCAGAGCAGGATAAAAAAGCAAAGGGGGAAGAAATATTAAGTATGGGCCAATTCCTTCTGCCTAGTTGAATTTTGGGGGTGGTGGGAGTTTGTAGGGGGCTGCAAAAGGTACAAAGGATATTATAAGTGATAAAGGTCTTAGCTCTGTTCTAATTTTTCACCTTTACACTTTATAAATGGTTCCAGAAAAGTGTATGACTCATCCACGTTTACTGAGTAAATAGCAGCTGCACTTATACCAGCCAGGAGATCTTTTAGATTCAGTATCCTGTGAGATTTGCATTAGAACTTTAATTCACACTGACTTAGAGCATTCCACAGCAAGATGGCTTTGAGGAATGTGGAGAAGGGACCTGTTCTATCCCATTTAAGTAGTTGTTTCCAAAGCCAGACTTTGCATCCCTTTGTCTCACTCCGTTACCTCTACTTCAGACTGGACTGCCCTGCTGATGCTAAAGAAAGATGTCATTACAAGTTCATCCCTTAAAGGGGATGCTCTATCTTGGAAAAAACTGACTAAAACCTTCTTCATGCACCTGGTTGGTGTTAAATCAGGAACTATGCTTCCCCTAAATGTCTCCCTTAAGAGTAGAGGAAAATGGTCAATCCATCTCTCCTCCCATCTTTGGAGTACTAGAGTGAAGCTGTTTAAAGACCATGTAGTTTCCAAGAAGCTTGGAATTCCTGCTCATTTTTCTCCCTTCTACATTCTGAAGGCACCTTGCCTTCCCTACATGATTCACCAAAGCGCAATGCCATGGCTGTGTCATCTGCCAAGTCTGTTACACCCTGCTCCTGCTTGCAGACAGCAATCTGGCTCTTCAGATATCATAGCTCAGTGTGCTCACACATGTACAAACACATCCTTCCACAAGACATGGCTCCTCCAGCCTGCTTGACTTTCCAGGCTTCCTTTAGGAGTTTAGGAATGATAATTGTAGTTGTCCAGCGCTAATCTCAGACTGGTTCCAAATAGGAAAAGGAGTACGCCCAGGCTGTATATTGTCACCCTGCTTATTTAACTTATATGCAGAGTACATCATGAGAAACGCTGGGCTGGAGGAAGCACAAGCTGGAACCAAGATTGCCGGGAGAAATATCAATAACCTCAGATATGCAGATGACACCACCCTTATGGCAGAAAGTGAAGAGGAACTAAAAAGGTTTTTGATAAAAGTGAAAAAGGAGAGTGAAAAAGTTGGCTTAAAGCTCAACATTCAGAAAACTAAGATCATGGCAACTGGTCCCATCACTTCATGGGAAATAGATGGGGAAACAGTGGAAATAGTGTCAAATTTTACTTTGGGGGGCTCCAAAATCACTGCAGATGGTGATTGCAGCCATGAAATTAAAAGACACTTCCTCCTTGGAAGGAAAGTTATTACCAACCTAGATATCATATTAAAAAGCAGAGACATTACTTTGCCAACCAAGGGCCATCTGGTCAAGGCTATGGTTTTTCCAGTGGTCATGTATGGATGTGAGAGTTGGACTGTGAGGAAAGCTGAGCACCGAAAAATTGATGCTTTTGAACTGTGGTGTTGGAGAAGACTCTTGAGAGTCCCTTGGACTGCATGGAGATCCAACCAGTCCATCCTGAAGGAGATCAGTCCTGGGTGTTCATTGGAAGGACTGATGTTGAAGCTGAAACTCCAATACTCTGGCCACCTGATACAAAGAGCTGACTCATTGGAAAAGACCCTGATGCTGGGAGGAACTGGGGGCAGGAGGAGAAGGGGACAACAGAGGATGAGATGGCTGGATGGCATCACCGACTCAATGGACATGAGTTTGAGTAAACTCCGGGAGTTGGTGATGGACAGGGAGGCCTGGCGTGCTGCGATTCATGCGGTCACAAAGAGTCGGACACGACTGAGCGACTGAACTGAACTGAACTGAATTACAAAGATGGCTATAACTAGGAACTGTGGCTGAGGCCCGGGGGTGAACTATTTGGAGGATCTTGGGCTCTCTGCCCAGCAGCCAGGTACATCTCTGTCATGCAGGAGTAGAAGAAAGAAGGTGGTTAAGACACCACCATTCCTTTCCTTCTTCACCCACATAAGTCACTTAAGTTCTCTCATACAGGCAACTTTTCTCAAACTAGGGCTCTAAAGTGGGCCAGTGGTATATTCTTAAGACATGTCAAAAATATCAATGGTTAGCAGATACTTCATTTGCAATATCAGAAGAGAGATCACTGTCATTGGGTGGGGCTGGTACTTGTGAGAATTTGTTGCAGGAGCAGCTGGAGAAGCCATTCTCCATCCCACAGCTATTGAAAAGGTCTCTTTTCCTTGCCTAAGAGTGACAGAAAGTACTATGCTCACTCCTGTGGCTGCCAGCTTATTTGCCTCTGACTCACAGGATGACTGTGATTAAATTTCATTATCCGTTCAGTTTCCAGCTCTGGAAGTTTGGGGCTTCAGGTGGACTATAAGCCTCAGCTCCACTAAAGGGTTTTTTGACTAATGTGCACTGGCATTGAATCACAGTAGATTTTCACACATTTGTAGTTTCTCTTCTGAAGCAGCACTGTACTCCCTGTTACCTCTGGAGCAGGGAGAGCAACAATGTAATTTAAATCCTTTCTTCTAAAGAGATGGAAGCAATTCGTGACCTAGTTTTTTGAGTACCCTGAACTTCCTTGAGGCTGAAGAAGAGCACACAGCCTTGAAAGGCAGCCTTGAGGATCAAATAAAGGAAACCTGGTTCTGGGGGACTGTCTTCACAGCCTTCCCAATACCTGTGAGTGACACTGCAGGCAGGGTCAGAGGCTGCCCCTATCCAAGCCTAGTGGTATACACAAAAACACAAAGAACCATGCATACAGAAGAGTCGACTGAAGCCTGTCACTGCACTGGTCTATTTTGTTACGAAGCAGGTCGCTTTGGTCTCAGTGTGCCCTGAGTTCCTCCTTGGTGAAATTAAACAGGATTCTTTGGGGCTTTCCTCACCACCTGTTTGTAGAAAAGCTTTAGTCTCCTAGACCTTCTTCCAGATCCAAACAGCAAATTTAGTCAGAGAGGTGACTAAATGCAGAAACAAAGAAAAACCCTCAAACAAAGCAAAATAGTAATGGTTTAGTCATAAAACAATGACTTTTCATCCTTCCTCAAGGGCTACGGATACTATCCTGAACCGCTGTGAGGAAGAAAAAGTTAACTGCTTGATGACCGTCAGCACATAGAACCCACAATGGCTGAAATCAGAAGGTTGACAGTGTTAACTCCTGAAATGCCACCCACTTACCCCACCACCAAGCAATGAGAAGAATGTCCATGGGCTGATCAGGCACAACCCTCCCTCCAGTGTTGCCTTAAAAGTCCTTTCCTGAAAGCCATGAAGGAGTCTGCACTTTTTGAGCTGCCTCTTCTCCTTGCTTGGTCCCACAGTGAGCACCTTGCAATAAAAACTCTATTTTCCTTCACCACAACCTGGTGTCAGCAGATTGACTTTGCTGGATGCTGGGTTAGTGGACCTAAGCTTGGGTGAGTAACACTGGGACGATGTCAGTTCATATGTCAGTTTCAAATCACAGACCCCAAATATAGGCTAACAGGAAAACTGAGTTTCCAGAGGAAGTACAAACCCATTTAAGATTTGAGGGGAAAAGTTAAACAGTTCCTCCTAGATCCATGCCAAGCCAGGGATAAAACAGACAGGAAACCTACAGTTTTGATGAGTGACCAAGGAAGCCCAAATGGGGAGGTCTATACCCCACATTCATGCCATTCAAGATCCCAAGTCACATTAGCATTTGAGTAATTGATTTTCCAAATGTCTAAATGCAGCAGGGCATTTCCAGCTGGGGTCCATGTGCTCTTAGTTACCCCTCCCCCACACACATTACCTTCTCAGTGAAATCTGTTTCTGTGGGTAGACCTTGGAGTTTTTGCTGTATAATTAGAACAGAGGGAGAAAATTTAGTTAGAGAAAGAGGAACAGAGCAAAGCTAGAGATGGGGGGATGGTGTGGAATCTTTCCTTCATTTCTTCATTCATAAGAAGGATTATTCTGACCTCATCATCTCAATTGCTAAGATTTGCTCTTTTATAGCCAAAGGATATTGCTACCTGTAAGGAGGCACTCCAGCAAAATCTTATCTATTTTGCAGGAGACCTAGAAAAAAAGAGTGATTCCATGAAGGTCAGACAGCTTCTCAGTTAGAAACTAAAGTTAGAACCATCTTCAGACTTCTATTTGTGAACCATCTCTAAGGCAGCATCTTTCTTTCTTCTCAGGCACATTTACAACAGGAATGGGGAGTCTCATAGGCCAGAAAGTCTAAAAAACTTGGAGAGTGCAAGCTCCAAAGAAATGAAGTAAAAACTATGAGAGTTCTATTAGTGACAGAATAAGACAGAGATATTTGTATTCTCTCTACACCGAAGCAATTTAGTAGCTTCCTACTGTTCTGGTGAAATAGCAACAAAACTCTCTAGAACAGGTTGGTCTGTCTCTACCCCTCTCCACTTTACCCCTCCTCCAGGTGTGTGACTGTAGGCATGTATGGACCACCTGGGTGTGGATGGCTGTAGGTACGTATTGCACACTCACCACTCATTCTCTGTTTAGTGTGATGAGAAATCCCTTTCTTTCATAGTCCCTAGTCAACAGGGGAATTAAGGAAGGTGAACCCAGTCACACCCATGTTTAATTGACTATGGATAACAAGATATGTATTTTACAAAACCAGAATATATATGACCTAAACTAGAAAACAGCATTTTTGATCTCCACGAATTCTAATAAATTTCCTACAAAATGAGTAGGGGTGAAAAAACAGATTGTGCAGCCAGCTAGTTATTTCTTCTTGAGGATGGTCTCACCACTCCCTCTCTAAACCAAACCTGTTCAGTGTTGGTAAAGCTAATTTGATCTGAGTTGCTATGGGAACAGAGAAAGACGTTCCTGGAAATGCAATAATAATTGCTGTCATCTGAAAGGGCAGCTCTCTACTTCAATATCTTTCCATATGTTTGCATTAAGCTGGGGTTAGCAAATGGGTGTCAAAAGCCATTCTCATGCAAATTGCTGAGAGGAGAGCTTGCAGAGTTGGGGGTTGCCCTACTGAGCAGGATGTGTAAAAAGAAAAATTTTCCACAGATGTTTCTGGATTTGAATTCTTTTGTAGTCCTTTATGACTGGGCAGCCCGGAGGATCCAAAATCACACCACTCTCCAGACAACAATTCTCACAGTCTTGGTCAGGTTAGGAGCCACACACTTGTACATGGTCAGAGTGTCTCTTTGATTTTGTGTGCTTGATTGGCAACTGACAGACACTGGAAACTCCAACTACAGGCATCTTTACTCAATGAAATGCTTATCATTTAGAGGATATAGTAGAGGAAGCGATGCCCATGGATACAGGGCTCAAAGAACCAACAGAATCAGAAGCACAAGGCTGAAAGATAGCTTTTGGGGATCAACTGGTGCTTTGCTCTTCAAAAAATGGCCCATGTTCTGTAAAGCGACTATCCTTCAATTAAGAAAATAAATAGATTTTTAGAAAGAAGGATTCTGGGGGAAAAAAAGACCCGTGAACCAGCAGCATTAGTATAACCTAGGAGGAGGTTAGAACTGTAGAATCTCAGACTGTCCCAGACTTTCTGAATCAAAGTATACATTTTAACAAGATTCCTAGGAAATTCATTTGCATATTGAAATCTGAGAAGCACTGGTCTTCTCCAACTTTTTAATTTTACAGATAAAGTGACTAAAGTCCTTAGAAGAGAAGCAGTTTGCTCAAGGCCTTGCTGAGGACAAGCAACAGAACCAGAACAAAATTCCAATGTCTCTAAGAGTGAGATTTTGCCACTTCTCCATGTAGCGTCTCAGAGGCTGTGGACAGGGCAGGATGTTAGAAGTGGCATCTACGAATTTCTGGTCTTGTCCTTAGTTTTATACCATCCCAGGTACTGTCCCTTCCAATCTTAGATTTGTACATGTTGCTGGCCCTGATGTGCCCAAATTGGCCAGTCTGAACACCAATTTTAGGAGTACTTCATCAAACCAGTCAATCCTAAAGGAAATAAACCCTGAATATGCATTGGAAGAACTGATGTAAAAGCAGAAGCTCCAATACTTTAGGCATCTGCTGTGAAGAGCTGACTCATTGCAAAAGATCCTGATGCTGGGAAAGATTGAGGGCAAAAGAAGAAGCGGGCAGCAGGGGCTGAGATGATTAGATAGCATCACAGACTCAATGGACATGAATTTGAGCAAACTCTGGGAGATGGTGAAGGACAGGGGAACCTGGTGTGCTGCAATTCATGGGGTCGCAAAGAGTCAGACATGACTTAACAACTGAATAACAACAGCCATTGATCTGTGAAAATAACTAGTAAAAGTTCTATTTGAGGGACTTTCCTAGCAGTCCAATGGTTAAGACTTCACCTTCCAATGTAGGAGGTGTGGGTTCAATACATGGTTGGGAAGCTAAGATCCCACATGACTCATGGCCAAAAAACCAAAGCATAAAGCAGAAATGAATTTGGAACAAATTCAATAAAGACTGTAAAAATGGTCCACATTAAAAAAAAAAAAAAACTTAAAAAAATTAATTTAACACTGGAAGGAGAGGCTGTCCTCTAGTCTTTGCCCTTCTTCTCTCCTCTCTCAAAGCCTGTATCAGGAGACAATTGATAAATCATTGTGAATTACTCCAAACAGGAACACGTCTCTCATTTTCTGAAAGCTGGAAGCAAAGCTTTTTCCAGGTAATAATACGAATAAACAAGTGAAAATGACAAGCACATAAAGAGATGTCAAATGCTTTCTGCCTTCTCAGAGCTCACAAAGAAATGCTCTCACTAGGCTGGAGCCAGTCTGGGCTGGTTTTCCATGTTTCCTGTATGAATCAGTTGGGGCATTGGTGGGTACACACTATCATTGTTCCCACCCCTCCCCAAGCACCCCTACTCACCTCACCCAAAGATAAGCCTATTAGAAAGTGACATGTATCCTGTTTCTACATACAAGAGATGCCTGAGAAAATGATTTCCTGTAATTCTCAAAGCCTGGCATAAGCTTGGCTTCCTTATTTTTATTGCCCCAGTTCTCACAGGTTTCTGCCTTGACTGTTCTAGCCTGGTTATTTATCATACTATTCCCTGTGAACAATTTATTAATCCCCAATTCCCTACTTTTCTTCTAGTCACTTGTTTCTGATACCTATTAATCCATAACAAATTATCCCAAAATTTAGTGACTTAACACAAGAATGGCGTTATCATCTCATGATTTTATGGGTTCATTGGGTTTGTAACTTGGCATTTGAGCTTCACATCAAGTCTGAAGGGTCTTTTGTTTAGTTGTTAAGTAATGTTCAACTCTTTGTGACCCCATGAACTACACCACACCAGGCTTCCCTATCCTTGACTATCTCCCAGAATTTGCTCAAACTCATGTTCGTTGAGTCGGTGATGCCATCCAACCATCTCATCCTGTCATCCCCTTCTTCTCCTTTCTTTAATCTTTCCCAGCATCAGGGTCTTTTCCAATGAGTCAGATCTTTGCATCAGGTGGTCAAAGTATTACAGCTTCAGCATCAGTCCTTCCAATAAATATTCAGAGTTGATTTCCTTTAGTATTGACTGGTTTGATTTCCATGCTGACTAAGGGACTCTCAAGAGTCTTCTCCAAACCACAATTCAAAAGCACCAGTTCTTTGGCACTCAGCCTTCTTTATGGTCCAACTCTCACATCCATATAGTCTGTAGACATCTAGTATTTTGACTGGTAGGAGCATTCAAAATTGGTCATTTTATATGCCTTGGCAAGTGTGGACAGAAAGCTGGACTTTTCTGGGGTGTTGGTAGAACTAGCCACTTCTCTCTCTCTCTCTCTTCCTCTCTCTCTCTCTCTGGCCTCTCCAATTCTTCTTGCTGGAAAAGTAGGCTTTTTACCTGGTGACCCACAGCTCTCCAAACCATGAAATTAAAGACACCACATCTTTTTAAGGCTCAGGTCCTGAACTGGCATAGCATTACTTCCACCATATTCTGTTGATTTAAGTGAATCACAGAGCAAGTTCAGACTCTACCAACCACAGGTTTCTCATAAAGCCCTCTGGGAATACCCAGTTTCCTTCTTTTTGCCAATGACTTTCTCTTACTTTCTTCAAAACTAGAAGATTTTATAGGTGAATTTCAAGAGAGCCTATAGATATCCAGAAATTATAGTTTTACACAAATGTTAAGTCTTGATGCATAAGTACACTTCTCTGAGGTAAGATCCCATACTTACATCAGATTCTCAAAGGGATTCATGATTCATAGAAGGCTACATCACAGGAAATCCTATACATCCTTCCCAGAGTGAGTCACATCTAATTCCACATACGATCTGCTCAATATTTATGTCTTGATGTGAGCCTTTGGAAAATGCACTGTGTGTGTTCATAGTGTATCTCACTAACTAGTGTTGAAATTCTACCAGACAAGAGTTATATCTCTTATTCCAGAATCCCTAGATCTTAGCAAAGTCATTTAAAAAGATAGATACTATGCAAACAATGTAGGTTGATTTCCTATGAAGGAATCTAGAACAATCTTTCTAGATCTTGATGTAAGCAGAACATAAATGTAGCACCAACTGGGAAGACCCAAAGGGATGGGATGGGGAGGGAGGTGGGAGGGGGGATCAGGATGGGGAACACTTGTAAATCCATGGCTGATTCATGTCAATGTATGGCAAAAACCACTACAATATTGTAAAGTAATTAGCCTCCAACTAATAAAAATAAATGAAAATAAATAAATAAATAGATGTAGCACCAACCACCACTAGCATCTTTCTTATTGAATACTTGTGCAATTCTTTTCAGTGTAAAAAGCTTTCATCTTTTATTTTATACTTATCTAATTTGATTCTACAGGTTCAGTGAAGCAGATGTTATCATAATGCTATTCTGCACTATAATAAGGAAACTGAAGCTTGCATAATCTTTCTCAAGAATTTAGAGTTAGTTCGAGAACTAGCCAGAGAAGGCAATGGCACCCTACTCCAGTACTCTTGCCTGGAAAACCCCATGGACAGAGGAGCCTGGTGGGCTGCAGTCCATGGGGTCGCGAAGAGTCAGACACGACTGAGCGACTTCACTTTCACTTTTCACTTTCCTGCATTGGAGAAGGAAATGGCAACCCACTCCAGTGTTCTTGCCTGGAGAATACCAGGGACTGGGGAGCCTGATGGGCTGTTGTCTATGGGGTCGCACGGAGTCGGACACGACTGAAGCGACTTAGCAGCAGCAGCAGCAGAGAACTAGCAAGTGTTGAAATCCAACTTTCCTGATTTCCACTCTCTCAGGCTGTGGGGCATAAACCTCTGTGATGAGGAGCAGAAAGGACAAGAGAGACAATGTGAAAAGCTAGGAAAGGGAGAATTCAGGTGTTTGGAGCACAGAGAGGTAACTTAGAAGGTTTACAAGTGGAATATAGTTCAGTCTTCCTAAAAAAAACAGAGATGGGGCAGCGTGTGGACAGAGCTGACTTCCCATCCCCTCTCTACTCCATCTTGGCTATGAGGGCTTGAGATGTCACTTCACCTCTCTGTGCCCCAATTTTCACACCAGTGGGGTGAACTAGAATAGTGGTTCCCATTCAAAATGAGCAACAGAATCACCCAAGGAACTTCTTAAAATTATACTCATCCAACTACCTCACATCTACATCAGAGATTTGCCTGTTCATTTTAATAACCATTTCTTTTATTTTGGGCCTACCAAGCCTCCATAATTCTTTAATATATATCTATTTAACTCTTTATCCTCATATCCTGTTGATTTTGTTTCTCTGGAGAATCCTGACTAATTCAGTATCCTTGAGGTCTACTGTAGTGTGTGGCCCATGGTAGATACTCAATAAATATTTGTTTGATTTAATGAAATAGCTTCTTAATTAACTGTAGGACAAGGGTGCCAGCATTAGAGTCTTAGAGGAGGTAAGTAATAAATGGAGTGAAAGAATCATGGGTGAGACTATGAGATGCCCTTAATGAACAATCAGTGCCAAGATTCCCAGTCCTCTATCCTGATCGTTTGGCCCAGAAAATTTGCCACACATCCCCTAGGCTTCACCTAAAAGGCCCTCCCTTAGTATCCTGGGGTTAGTCTCTAGATTCCTGCACATCAGTTTATAACCGTGTCTCTAACTTTCACTACATGGCTATGTCTACCTGAGTGAACTTCTATACACTATTTCCCACTTGAATTCTTATAGGGCTGGAAACCTAACCAATTCTGTAATTTAGACCCAAACACAGTGTCGAGGTCTTTCAGTCTTTTTCTTCAGTGGATTCCCCTCCTCCCAATTCCCTTAACCACTGATTGGGTTTCTGAATTAACCCCCTTGGACCCTCAATCAAAACCAAAAGTCCTTATCTGCTAGAAGATAAGTAAAGAGACTGGATATCTCATGTCTTCCCAGATTCATTGGATTCGGTACCAGCATACTTTTGAATTTGAGCAATGGTTACTAATGCATCCCATTGGACCTTGTAATTTAAAATGCAGCCCTCTCTTTAGGATCTCAATTCTGCCATATAAAGAGTCTTCTCTCAGGGACTTGGAATTGATATAGTCTAAGTCAGTAGCTCTCAAGCTTTAGAAATCATGAGGATTACTTGGCAGGGAGGGGATATTAAACAACAGATTGTAGTTCAACAAACTACAAAAGTGTCTGATTCAGCAAGTGGAGACCATGGATTTGCATTTTTAGTAAGTTCATAGGAAGTGTATATGCTGCTGCTGTGGTCTGGGGACTACATTTTGAGACCCTGGTCTAATCTATGGACATATATGATCACAAAAATTTATATGAGCCTACAGTTTCCATTTCCAATCTGTTCAGTAGTATCCAAGGTATGATGTCATCTGTTTCTGTTCTGAAATTTTTACCCAGAAGAGAGAGGTTAGGAACCCTGTTCCCCCATCCTATCCAAACAAACACAACACCCTTATATATTCCTCTCTTCTCCAAAATGAAGAGAATCCTGGCAGTCAAGTGCCATATTAACCCTCCACTCTTCATTACTGTTAGAACATTGTGATGGGAGAGTTAAGCAGAAGCCAACAGAGTGTACCTTCAAGGATCGGGAAATGAGTGTAAACCTTATGCCTGTCTCTGACAGGAAGTGATTGACTTCATCAGAATTGTAGAATTATGCTTATATCAGATTACTTGGATCCTAAAGATAATTTAACCAAATATATCAAGAGCTAATTTTCTTAAAGATTACATCCAAACACACTTGTTCACCTGGAAACAATTTTATTACCAACTCTGTGGAAGAGATGGGTCTCTTCATTCCTTAGTAAGCATGCATAGATGCTCTTATTCTAACACTAGGGCTTACAAATCCCTATCTTTGAATTTAAAAGTCTCCTGAAAGTTTTGTTAGAGGCTTGTGGACTCCATGAACAAAAAGGAGGGAGACAAATGGCCCCAGTGACATGCCCATTATGGGACTTTTCAGGCTTAAGGTCATCTTGCAGTGCACAGAGTATGCTTTGGGGGCAATTATTGTCCCTTGTCCCTTTAAAGGCTCAGACTATCACAAGATTGTTGAAAGTATTTATCATTTGCATTGGGAAAGGTTAATGTATTCCTTCCAAATATAAGCTCCTGTTTATGCAAAAACATGTCTCTCCCATTAGCTCTGCCAGAGCTCTGGTCCAAGCTTGGATTTGAAGTCTGATGAATTCAGGTAGATATTAAAGGGTTTCTGGGCAGAACATGCTCTTGTTAATGCAATAGGGAGGAGTCCTGTGTAGTCAAAATCATCTGGAAGTGGATTGGTCTTTGTCAAATAGAACATTTAGATAGTATTAAATGTTCCTTTGTGTTTAGGGAATAGGGTTCTGCCAGATAGTTATTCAAGCAGGGACTCTTCACCCTTTTATGTAGGCATCTAGGACAAGGAAGTCTGCCAGACTTGAATGATTGCTTGTTAACAGAGTTGTTAGCTAGCTCACAATGATATGTAGGCCTTCATCTTACAGGCCCCCTCCAATAGTCCAGGGATAAATACAGGGGCAAAGGAGCCTGACACAAACTTCTCAGATGGGAAAACTGAGGCATGGTGGAACAGACACAATTTCAAAGCATCAGTTATGAATTAAGAAAGAGCCATATTCCACAGTCTTCATCAGTTGTCTCTGATAATCAGGATTTGAGAATGTGATCAATTTAAAGGCATGTAGCGAAATTCACTCTTTTGACAAAGTAAAAAACTAAGGTTTACAGAAATTAATTCACAGTATTTAAAGCATATGGCTAGTTAGAAGTAGAATCTGAACTAGACCTAGCTATCTTGACTCCCAATTCAACACTTGACTCCTAATTCAACACTTTTCTTCCTCTGGGCTTAAAAATGACTATGTGAAAGATTATTTCCAGTCATGAGTAGGACTATTTTATCAATAAACAGATATCTTTATGATATAACTTAAAGAAGTGCTGGGTGAAATCCTTACCCCAAATATCTATCTTAATGCTTTTTTGGTTCATCACTGGAGTTTTATCCTTGGGATCTCAAGACGTTTTATTCTCATATCCCTCTATGCCAAACCTCTGGGGAAGCTAAGTCTTATCAATTCTTACCTCAGTTTCTGTTAATCATCAGCTTAAAGAGCAAGACTCGGAAGGAATAAAACTGGGGCCTAAGAGGGATGCCTAAGTGTTAGTCACTCAGTCCTGTCTGACTCTTTGTGACCCCATGGACTGTAGCCTGCCAGGTTCCTCTGTC
Source organism: Muntiacus reevesi (assembly GCF_963930625.1). Classification (NCBI taxonomy): domain Eukaryota; kingdom Metazoa; phylum Chordata; class Mammalia; order Artiodactyla; family Cervidae; genus Muntiacus; species Muntiacus reevesi. The sequence goes on from NC_089249.1 coordinate 69,484,393, forward strand.
CATGGGATTTCCCAGGCAAGAATACTGGAGTTGGGTTGCCATTCCCTTCCCCAGGGAATCTTCCTGACCCAGGGATCAAGCCTGAGTCTCCTGCCTTGCAGGTAGATTCTTTACCATTTGAGCCACCAGGGAAGCCTCCTAGTGAGAGCCAAATAAAAAGATATGTGGGGCTTGCTTCCCTGGTATTGCTAGTGGTAAAGAACCTGCCTACCAATGCAGGAGACAAGAGATGAGGATTCAATCCCTGGGTCAGGAAGATCCCCTGGAGGAGGGCATGGCAACCTACTCCAGAATTCTTGCCTGGAGAATCCCATGGACAGAGAAGCCAGCAGGCTACAGTCTGTTGGGTCACAAAGAGCCGGACACAACTGAAGTGAGTTAGCAGCACCCGAGTCAAAACAGATCCTTCAATGTCTGTAGGGGTTCACCGGGTCTTCCCTGGTTCAAGCCCAGGAATCTCACAGGATGGGAGAGCCACTGAGCAGAGCTTACTGTAAATAACTCTACTCCCATGTGTTCACACTCATCCTGGGGTGAAAACAGGTTAAATTATTACCAGAGATATCAAAGGAAAACACTGTCACTACAGGGCAATATGAGCTGGGGATATGGAAGAAGGGCAGTCTGGGGGAGTTGGCCAAGGTGTTTATAGACAATTCAATTGTAGTTTACTAAAAATTAGCTAACTCTCCTTTTCCTCAGCTGGATGCCTCTCTGAATCCAGTTACCAATAGCAAAACGAATCCATCAAGTCACTGCACAGAATATCACCCCAAAAGGTTATGCGCTGTATTTGCTAGGTACATAAGTGCTGAGATATTTCTATAGCATAGGAAGATAAACCTGTATTCAGGTCCAGAATTTTCAGCTTCTTAGCTGAGTGATCTCACTCTTGAAATTCCTTCAGTTAATTCTTATAAGCACTTAAAATATGAGTCATTTTTCTTGATGAAAATTGTTATTCACACTTCATAAAAGTGTGAAAAGAGTTATGTCTGACTTTTTGCAACCTGATAGACTGTAACCCACCAGGTTCCTCTATCCATGAAATTCTCCAGGCAAGAAGACTGGAGTGGGTTGCCCTTCCCTTCTCCAGGGGATCTTCCTGACCCAGGGATCAAACCCAGGTCTCCTGCATTGCAGGCAGATTCCTTACTGTCTGAGCCACCAGGGCAGTCATTTTTTCCTGGTACTAGTGCCCAAATCAGCATATCTGTTTTCTCATGTAAAATGGAAACCATTTGTCATGATATTATTACTTTGCAGTATCATCTAGGGATTAAATGAACTAACATGTGATGTCTTGATCTGTGGTAGGCATACAATAAGTGATAGACATTAATATGGTGGGACACATTTTTTCACCCTTAAAAGTGTGCCTGTGTGCAGCATGTGTGTGTGTGTGTGTGTGTGTGTGTGTGTGTGTGTGTGTGTGTGTGTGTGTGCGCGCGCGCGCGCGCGATAAAGGATGAAACTATGTGGAATTGCCATCAAATTGTCTTATATGCCCAGGTGAAATATTTAGTTGGCAGAAGCAGTAAGTCACCACACAATTCTTTCAGTAAATCACTAAATACTTCTGTTTCTATTCTTTCCACTTTTCCCCCATGTGATTAATCAATCTAAAAGCCCAAATGAGGATTTCAATGGGATCTAAATAATTTCCAGATCCCTTGTTTTTTTTTTTTTTTTTTCCAGTTGTAGTATAGTTGCTTTACAATGTTGTGTTAGGTTTTGCTGTATGGCAAAGTGAATCAGCTGTATGATTACATATATTCTCTTTTTTTGGACTTCCTTTCCATTTAGTTCACCACAGGGCATTGGTTCTCATTAGTTATCTATTTTACCATAGTATCAATAGTGTATATATGTCATTCCCAATCTCCTAATTCATCCCGTCCCCTTTTCCCCCTCAATATCCATAGATTTGTTCTCTATGTCTGTGTCTCTATTTCTTCTTTACGAATAAGATCAGCTACACCATTTTCCTAGCGTCTACACATAGGCGCTAATCTACAATGTTGTTTTTCTCTTTCTGACTTATTTCACTCTGCATGACAGTCTCTGGTTCCACCCCCCCCCCCCCTTGAGTTCTTTTAATGTCTGTTTCTGAAAATGGGGACCCAGCCTGTTTGTTTCCCATCATGTGACTCTATGACTCTTACTGTTGAGTAGTGACGCAACTTAGGAAAACACTTGCGATTCTGGTCACATGCAGAAGGCAGCTGATTCCTTTCTTGTTTGGCTCACCTTCTCAGCATCCAGTTTATTTCCGGGAGCATATCAGTTCCAGGATGTGCAGGACCCTGGGACAGAGTATTCTCTCTCATTACCCCATTAATGAGATGAGTGCAGCAAGTTAAGAGACAGCCACAGCAAAAACAACAAGCACTCCGGTGTGCATTTCCTCTAATTATCCATGCTTGTTTTCTTGCCAATTTGAGAGCGGTTTCTGTGATGAAGCAAAGTCCTATTACTTTTACTCTCCTTCCCTAACTCCAAGTTTCTAAGGAATATCTATAGCATTACCTTCTCCACTACCAGGTTTTTGCCACTAATTAAAGGATTTTTTTAGTGAAGGCACTGTAGGCTAACTTGGCCATCTGGATCCCCTCTGCTGTTCTTCCAGAGAACAAGGGGGCAGAGTGGGGGCCAGAGTTTATTCCTTCCCTTTACTCTGATACCATGCATCTTAGTAAGAAAGTCAAAGATAGAGGGGGCACTATTAAATATCACTTATGGGGTGGTAGAGTACTCCTTCTGGTATTTTTATATATATTCAATTAATACTAAGTTTTTACAATAGGTCTAACATCATGTAGATCCTGGTGGTGTTAGGGAGTATAAAAGATGCATATGGTATGGGAACTGGCAAACAGAGAGAGAAAAAAGAACAAGCACAAAGGCATCAAGAACAAGAGGATCTGTGTTTTTTTGTAGCTGTGCCCCTTATTGCGCGCCTTGTAAAATATCTTGTAACAAGAGTGACTTTATTATCACCTCTCAAATGCCAGGTACTTTTCATAGATTTCTCTAAGCCTGTTAACCTAAATGTCAGCCCCTGATTATCCTTTAGTTCTCCAGCTTGCTGAATGCTTAACATTTAAGAAAAAATGACATATCTCTCTTAAGTCTGTCAGGAAATTCAGAATCCTTGGTATCTCTAACAATTCTTGAGATACTTATATTTTTTCTAATCCTTCCTGATTCTGAGTTCTTCCTTCCAAGTAATGTATTTGCTGTTGTCTTGCATTTTATCATGAAAATTAGGGAACATATGCAAAAGAAAAGAGTAACAGAATGTCAGGGATCAATCATCTAGCTTCAACAATAGCCAATTTGTTGATTAAATTGATTTAATCAATATCCCCTACTTCCTACCATAACTGAGTCATTTTCAAGCAAATCCCAGATATAAGATTATTCCTAGAAATAATATTATATATGTGCACATATAATATATACATGAATATAAATATATTTATATATATATGTATATATACATATATCAGTTCTGTTCAGTCACTCAATCATGTCTGACTCTTTGCAACCCCATGGACTGGCATGCCCCATCCCCATAGGGAGGCATGCCAGGCCTCCCTGTCCATCACCAACTCCCGGAGTTGACTCAAACTCATGTTCATTGAGTCGGTGATGCCATCCAACCATCTCATCCTCTGTCATCGCCTTCTCCTTCCACCTTCTTTTATTCAGGATGTATGGTAAACAGACTCTAAGGTGGCTCCTTTGATTCCTATTTCCTGGTGTCCACACACTTGTGCAATCCCCTTCCCTTGAGTATGGTCAGGATTCGTATGACTTACTTCTAATCAATGGAACATGGCAACAGTGAGAGACTGTACATGAGTAAATAATTTAAGACTATAATATCCATCTTTCTAGGAGATTCCTTGCTGGCTTTTAAGAAGCAAACTGCCATGTCATGAATCTTTTTGTGGAAAGGGCCATATGGCAAGGAACCAAAGGTGGTCTCCAGCTGACCGCCAGTAAGACACTAAGACCCTCAATCTTATTCCTTACCAAGAACTGAATTTTGACAACAATTATATAAGCTTGGAAATAAGACCTTACCCCTGGAGAGACTGAAGTGAGACTCCAGCCCTGGTGAACACACTCAATGTAGCCTTTCAGAGAAAACAGCAAAGCTGTATTCATATTTGACCCACAGAAATTTTGGGATCATAAGTGTGTATTGTTTTAAGCCTCTAAGTGTGTGATGATTTGTTATATAGCACTAGTTAAATAAAACATTTAGCATTTCTAAAAGGTAAAGACTTCTCTTTTATATAGCACACTAACATTATTACATCAAAAGATAATTCCTTAATGACATTTCTTGATGATGTAATTAAGTACCCAGTGCTCTCCAAATTTCCCTAATCACAATTTTCTTATACAATTGGTTTATGACAATCAAGATTTAAATAGCCCACACATTACTTTTGATGGTATGTGTGTGCATACTCAGCCACTCAACTGTGTCCAACAATTTGTGACTCCATGGACTGTAGCCCTCCAGGCTCTTCTGTCCATGAACTTTCCACATAATGAAACTGGAATGGTTCATCCACCTCACTAGAGCCTGTTATACAGAGTGAAGTAATTCAGAAAGAGAAAAAAGATATTGTATATTAACACATATATATGGAAACTAGAAAAATGATATTGATGAACCTATTTGCAGAGAAGGAATGGAGACACGGATATAGAGAATGGACTTGTAGACACAGTAGGGGAAGGTGAGAGTGGGACAAAAGGAGAAAGTAGCATAAACATATACATGCAACCATGTGCAAAATAGCTAGCTAGTGAGAATTTGCTATATAACACAGAGAGCCCAGCCTGGCACTTTGATGATCTAGAGGGGTGGAATAGGGGGAGGGGAGGGAGGCAATATATGTATAATTATGGCTGATTTGCATTGTTGTATGGCAGAAACCATCACAACATTGTAAAGCAATTTTTCTTCAATTAAAAAATAAAAAAATAAGTAAGCTTTCAACTTGGAAAAAAAAAAAAAAAATACTGGAGTTGGTTGCCATTTCCTCCTCCAGGGGATCTGCCCAACCAGGGATTGAAACTTCATCTCCTGCATTTCCTGCATTGACAAGTGGATTCTTTGCCACTGAGCCGCCTAGGAAGCCCCACTTCTGACGACAATGTTTCTTAAATCTCTTTTGTTTTAGGGGTTACTTTTTTTCTTTTTAGTGACATTTATTTATTGAATAACTGGGTCATTTGTCCCATTACAGTTTTCCGCTTTTGGAATCTCTAAAGCTAATTGCTTCTCAGTGGTGTTAACAAGGTCTTTTAGCCGCTGTGTTTCCAGTAAGTTGAAAGATTCAGAGGTATGATCAGATTCTGATTATTTTTTGAAACTGTAGGATCACTTTCTTCATAATGCTGTGTATGTCTGACTGCATCATCCTGGGAACTCACGTCTAGAATCTACTTTTTGTGATGCTAAGAAAATCCATTGGGTTTGGAGGTTGTGAACTTTTTCCATCCATTACAAAATTTTTCACCAACCCTTTATGTAAGAAGTTAGCTGCCATTAATAATCATTGCCTAGATTCATTATTTCACTATGATCACACAATAATAAAATAAATTCTTGCTGTCCATCCATTGCTTTTTCATATACTTCTCTTTTCTGTATCGCTTTGCCTTCTCTACCAGTGCTTTCATTTCTGTATCGCTTTGCCTTCTCTACCAGTGCTTTCATTTCCCATAATCCTATTGACTCAAAGGTGGGAGTATATAAAATTTCAGTAAAAGTTTGGGGCAATATTGGTGGAAGAGGAGTTAAACTGTAGCTTAGCTAAGAGCTTAAATTTAGAAATTAGGCATCTCTCTTCTTAAAGGCTTCTCTATTATCTTTTTCACTCTTTAGTTTTTGTCTCAATCTATCAATAACCAGTGTTGTGGTTGGACCAACACTTGTGGTTCTGATAATGATTGAAAAAATGCTGCTAAGCAATAAACATCAGGAAGCATTAAAAAAAAATAGAGGTTTATTGCTTACAAGACTTGGGGTCACACAACAAGGTCACAGGTAGAGACAGAGCACATAGACTTGGGGTTCCACTTCTAGTTGAGTTGATTTTGGAGACCTAAAGTTTCATTGATTCATTCTTTTTTAATTAATAATTGAAGTATACTTGATTTACAATATTATATTAGTTTCAGGTACACAACATAGCAATTCAGTGTTTTTATAGATTGTACTCTATTTAGAATTATTATAAAAGTTGACTATATTTCCTGTGCTGTACTATATATATATATATATATATATATATATATATTTGTAGCTTATTTATTTTATATATTATAGTTTGTACCTCTTAATTTCTTACCCCTATGATGCTATTTCCCCTTCTCTCTATTTGGTAATCACAAGTCTATTCTCTCCATCTGTGAATTTGTTTCTGCTTTGTTATAGTCACTAACTTGTTTTCTTTTTCGGTTTCCACGTATAAGTGATGCCACACAGTATCTGTCTTTCTGTGTCTGATTTACTTTACCAAGCATAATACCCTCCAGATCTGTGTTTGTAGTTGCAAATGGCAATATTTCACTCTTTTTTATCTAGGAGTAATAATCCATTGGGGCTTCCCTGGCATCTCAGATAATAAAGAATCTGCCTGCAATGCAGGAGACCCTGGAGAAGGGAAGGGCTACCCGCTCCAGTATTCTTGCCTGGAGAATTCCATGGATGGAGGACCCTGATGGGCTACAGTCCATGGGGTTGCAAAAAGTCAGACATGACTCAGTGACTAACACTTTCTCTTACAATAATCCATGGTATACATTTACCATATCCTCTATATCCATTCACTGGACAGTGAACACAGGTTGCTTATATAACTTGCTATTGTAAATATTGCTGCTATGAACATTGGGGTACATAAGTATTTTCAAATTAGAGTTTTTGTTTTCTTTGGATGATATATGCCCTGGAGTGGAATTGCTGGATCAGGAAAGGACAATCTCTTCAATAAGTGGTGCTGGGAAAACTGGATAACTACATGTTAAATAAGGAAATTATAACATTTTTTCATGTCATATATGAATATAAACTCAGAATGGATTAAAGACCTAAACATAAGACCAGAAATCTTAAAAATCCTAGAAGCAAACATAGGCACAACATTCTTTGACATAAGCCATATCAAAATCTTCTTGGATCTGTCTCCTAAGGGCTTCCCAGTTGGTGCTAGTGGTAAAGAACCTGCCCGCCAAAGCAGGAGACACAAGAGACTCAGGTTTGATCCCTGGGTCAGGAACATCTCCTGGAGGAGGGCATGGCAATCCACTCCAGTATTCTTACCTAGAGAATCCCATGGATAGAGGAGCCTGGTGGGATCCAGTCCAAAGAGTCAGACACAGCTGAAGTGACTTAGCATGCATGCATAAGGCAAAGGAAACAAAGCAAAAGTACATAAAAGGAATGAAATTAAAATTGAAAGGTTTTCACAGCAAAGGGAGCCATCAGCAAAATGAAGGGCAACCTACCGAATGAGAGAAAATGTTTGAAAATGATACGGCTGAGAAAGGGTTTACATCCAAAATATATAAACACCTCATACCAGTCAGTACAGAAAAACAAACAATCCAATTAAAAATGGGCAGAAGACCTGAGTAGACATGCTTTCCAAAGAAGAGACACAGGTGGCCAGTAGCATATGAAAAGATGGTCAACATTACTAATCATCTGGTAAATGTAAATCAAAACCATACTGAGATACCACCTCACACCTGCCAGAATGGCTATCACCAAACGGACCACAGTTAACAAGGCTGGTGAGGATGTGGAGAAAAGGGACCCAAGTACACTGCTGGTGGGATGTGATCCAGTGCAGCAACTACAGAAGGCAATATGGAAGCTCCTCAAAACATTAGAAACTCCTCAAAACATTAGAAACAGAACTACAACACGGTCCAGCTCACTTTTTATTCCCAACATGAAAGTTGGGAATTAAAGCATGTGAGGAGAAAAAAGCAAGTAGCTTAAACAGTTAAGGAAATCAACCAAGACTCAGTGGCTGGCAAAGTGTTTATTTGAAATAGCCTTTTTTTTTTTTTTTTTTTTAATGATTGCCTTTTTGAAGTGAATGCCTAGGCAGTTAAAGCTTAATCAGGCACTTGCATTACACACACACGCACATACACACCTGTTAGGACTTAAACTACAATTCACCCTGTGATGCCAAAACATCAAGGTCAATGGTAAGTACTCTAACTGCCTGGGTAGTTGATACGTTGAAAGTCAAGAAGAGTAAGGTATGCTATAACTCAGAAAATACACATCTAAATAGATTACAACAGCAAATTCTGTAATAGTCATATAGGCAATAGCCTGAAATCCAGTCTGTTCCAAACTTGAAAATATTCAGCCATGAAAACTAACAGTGATTTTAGGGAGCCTAGGGATCTAATCAAAGATTTGAGTAACATTGTGGACTATTTTAACATCTTGGATCTTCTGGTGTAAATAGGTCTGAGCCAGAACCAGTCCTGAGTTGGTGGATGACTCCGTATTTCATTGAACGTATTTCATTCTCTTAGTTCCAAGAATAACTAGTTTTGTTAAGGTTGCATCTCACTTCAGGAGGCAGTGATGCAGGTGGCCTCCCAAAATTAGACATATGATGTATTTACTTCAAGTTATTTTAAAATATTTATTTATATGGTTGTGCCAGGTCTTAACTGCAGCACACAGGATCTTCGATCTTCCTCGCTGCATGCAAGATCTTTAGTTAAGGCATGTGAACTCTTGATTGTGGCATGTGGGATCCAGTTCCCTGACCAGGAACTAAACCCAGGCTCCCTGCATTGGGAGCTCAGAGTCTTAGCCACTGGATCACCAAGGAAGTCCCAGCTTCAGGTTATTTAATAAGAGAGGTTTCTATGGAAACAAAAGGAAAACAATGGTTAGATGGTTGGAGCAGACCATAATCCCAGCTTCTGAGTTCTGAAGGCAGGGAGTCAAGAAGATTTTTAGATGTCTGAGTTGAAGAAATTTTCAGATGGAGTGAGGACAAGAAATGACAGTTTGATAGATTTTCCTGATTTGCAGTTTGAATGTCTCTGGTGATTTTTCTGAGAGGTCCACACAGCAATAGCCATAAATATTGTTCACAGGTGCGCTATTGTGGAGGATGCTCTGAAGTTTATATCACATTGTTCAAGTTTACCTTGCATGACTCTGGAGAAAAGACAGTTTTAGCTTTTTAATAATTCTAAGTCAAAAATGAGAAAAATTAATTTGGAGAGTGATAGTGAAATATTGCAGGAAACTAGAAGAATTCAGGATCCAGTCTCACTTATAGGTAGACAACATAACCTTAAGACAATGACCAGAAGTAGAAACTGATATCCACAAATGTGCCTTATAATTTCTATTGAAACACAAGTTTTGTCTCTAAATGTATTTCTATCAAAAATAGCCATAGTAGGACTACTTTGTTTGCAAAATAAGTTTAGCTTCCAGTAAAATTGGCCTGTTTATTTACATAAGTACAGCAAACTGAAACTTCAATACTTTGGCCACCTGATGCAAAGAACTGACTCATTTGAAAAGACACTGATGCTGGGAAAGATTGAAGGTGAGAGGAGAAGGGGACAACAGAGGATGAGATGGTTGGATGGCATCACCAACTCAATGCACATGAGTTTGAGTAAACTCTGGGAGTTGGTGATGGACAGGGAGGCCTGGTGTGCTGTAGTCCATGGGGTCGCAAAGAATCGGACACAACTGAGCAACTGAACTGAACTGAACTGAACTGAATTGAACAGCAAGAATAGCCTTTGACCATATAGGCTCTTTTATTCTGCTTTGTTGATATTTTTCAGATTAGACTTTAAAATGCCTCTTGAGACTAGAAAGCCAGTATAAGGATTGCTATCAGACTCATCCACAATACCCAGATAAATTTCTCTATTCTCAGGGTCCCCCAAATATACTGAGTTTTTTGCACCTGCCAGGAAGTGACCTTCCTCATTCACCTGGTAAGACTGCTGGGAACCCTGTAAGCAATGAACCAGGCTGTTTTTCCAAGGGGCTTTATAACTCCATGAAGTCAACCTTAGATCCTTAAAGCTGTCTGGTCATATCTTGGTCTATGCATGTCTCCCTGAAAAATGATAATCCAAACAAAGTCTTGGTAATATAATCAATGCTTTCAATGGTGTCCTGTTAATGCAAAAGACTTTTAAGATTTGTTATCTGTTCTTGACCAATCTTAAGGAGACTTTGGTTTAGGATTTGAACAAGAGAGCCCTTTTAGCAGTTTGTATTTTAAAAGACCTCTTTCCCTCTTTGTCCCCTTCAATTTCAAGAGAGTTTCAATTACTTCCTGGGGTGTTTACATCTCAAAGACATGATAAGATTTACATTCTCAAGGAACTGAGAAAAAAATGTAAGCTTTCTCTTAGGAGTTTTAGTGCTTTTGGGGTGGTTTTGGCAGTCCCAATAAAATACACTAGGGCTTCTCTGTGATTAGAGGAGTACCCTGTAAAAATGATTCTCTGAACACAAGGTCAACTGGGGCCTCTTCAGGGTTGGAAACGAAGAAGGGGTCACTATGAATATAGAAATGATAAGCCAAATTGAACCAAATTGGTTCATGCCAATTTTATGCATAGAAGATGGGCTTCATCTTTAAGTTTTTCATTCCCTGTGAGCTTTAGCAGTGATTACTGTTATGAAAGGATCGGCAGAGGCCAGGTAATAAATATCCAAGTGAGGAGAGGCAGGGCTCTGGCACAAATATTAGTGACTGTTGGAGGCTTTGCTTTCTCATTTTCCTCATCCCCTGATAACTCATTTGGTAAAGAATCCTCCTGCAATGCAGAAGACCCTGGTTTGATTCCTGGGTCAGGAAGATCTGCTGGAGAAGGGAAAGGCTACCCACTCCAGTATACTTGGGCTTCCCTTGTGTCTCAGGTGGTAAAGAATCTGCCTGCAATGTGGAAGACCTGGTCTCAGTCCCTGGGTTGGGAAGATCCCCTGGAGAAGGGGAAGGCTACCCACTCCAGTATTCTGGCCTGGAGAATTCCATGGATTGGATAGTCCATGGGATCACAAAGAGTTAGACATGACTGAGTGACTTTCATTTTTCTTCCTCCTCCACCTAGAGGTCTTGATAACACCATCAGCTTTTCCCTTAGCATCAGGCTTGCCTCTTGAGGTGTGTTTCTTAGTTTTGTACAGTTCAAGGGTAGGCTGGGCCGGGGCCGGGTGGGGGGGTGGTTTGTGGTGAGTGCTAAAGATCTCTGGTATCTCAGAGACTGTAAGTATAATAGCCTAGGTGGATTTTTTTAAGTTATAAAATTTAGAGTCTTTAGAGATACTGATCAGTTGATGCATTCTGGCAGTTATGAATAACAATTCAGAGCTCCTAACAAATAAACCACCACCACCACCACCCCAAAATAGCCAGTTAATTCTCCCCTGTATTTCCTGCTACATAAAATCTTTAAGAAAGGTCTGAATTTCAATTAATGCAGATTTTTATATTAGTTTCTGATTTCTGATTTTATCCTGTTACCTTTATTTTATATAGTTACTGGAAAATCTTGGATGATGTCACTATGAGCCCTCTTTATAGGTGGCCAGTTTCCTTTCTCAGGATTCCCAGGATTGGGGCTTATCTGCACTACTGAGGTATACAGTAATGTCACACCGGGGATTGGGCCCACAATATCCCATCGGATCAGACAAGGGAGAGTGAAGTCATGACACAGAAACCAGAGACCTCTGTTACATTTTCATGCTGCCTTAGGTTCTGGGCTGGTGTCGCAGAGAAGAAGCCAATTCTGACTCCATGTTGGAGCTGTTTCTTTGACTTTCTTTTCGTTTCTTTTGTTATTACAATCATACATAATGGGCTACCTCAAAGGACCCTGCCCTCTGCTTGACTGTTAAATTAAAGAGCCTATTTTCAGCTCATAGAGAGATAATCTGACCTTGCCCACCTGTGAATGACTACAAAAAGATATTAACACACTCCTTCCAAAGGCTTGTCCTTCCTGGAGATGTTTTGCAAGACTGAAGAATCTTTCCATGTTACTTCCTCACTGCCTCTCCCTCTCTATTCTCCCTCTTGACTTTAGTTCCTCATTGCTTCTCTCTCTGCATCATAAAAGAACCTGGCATCCAGACCCCAACAAGATGGTTACTTTGAGACATTAGTCTGCCATCTTCTTGGTAAGCCGGGTTTCTAAATAAAGTCACATTCCTTGTATCAACACCTCATCTCTCAGATCCATTGGCCTGTCATGCAGTGAGCAGGGTAAGCTTGGACTCAGTAACACCAGAACACATGATGTGACTCAGTCATTGCAGGTGGAGGTCTCCCATCCTACTTACCTATAAGAATCTTCTCCTCATGCCTTTCGCCCAGATCCTCTCCATAGGCAGTGACAATAGCTTTGCAATCCAGCCCACCCTCCTTAGCTCCCTGTCCCTGAGGGGCAGAGGACACTTATGCACATTAATAGTCAATCAAGGAGTTTTATGCCATATGGTCTTGATCATGCTGATATGGGGAGATCATTAGATTATTGTGGCAGCTGTGACTTTTGCAGATTGGATACCACAGGCGACACATGACAGATAAAACATGTCAAAGCACAGAGGAGCACAACAGACACCCAGTAAGCAGTGCTCTTCTCCCAGGTGGAGCTACCTGCCTGGGTTAGGTGGTTAGTAAGCAAGTTACAGGTAAAGGGCATTCTCCTCAGTTAACTGCAAGGGCAATCATGCAATCCTGTCAACTATGCTAATTGTTTTATGCTGGTCTCAGCCTATCAGTAATCAGTGATGTGATTGGACCAGCTGTGTAGTTCTTGCTATAGTTGTAAGATGCTCTCCATCAATAACCATCAGGAAACTTTTTTTTTTTAAGGCAGCTTTATTACTTATAAACCTGAGTATTACAGAGCACATCTGAGGCCATGTAGCAAGGTCATGGAGAAAGAGAGAGAGAATTGGGGACTGGGGTTGATGGTGGGTTCATAGTTAGTGAATTTTAAACTTTGATTTTTCAAGCATGAGAAGGCAAAAACAAACTGAGTAGCCCAGATGGTCAGTTATTGAATCAATGTGCATACATGCTCAGTCACATCTGACTATTTTTGACCCCATGGACTGTAGCCCACCACACTCCTCTGTCCAAGGAATTTTCCAGGCAAGAACACTGGAGTAGGTTGCCATTTCCTACTCCAGGAGATCTTCCTGACCCTGCAATCCAACCCTCACCTCCTGAAATTGGCAGGCAGATCCTTTACCACTCTGCCACCTGGAAAGCCCATTGAAATGAATCAAGATCTCTGAAACAGAGGAACTTCAGTGGGGGAAGACAGCCTATCCTTTTGTCTAGTTGTCTGGTTGCCTCTTTCAAATGGGTGCCTCACCAATCAAAGCATATGTAAGACACTTGCATTACAAAACAACAATAGCAGCAAAAAAGCCAACTGTGAGAGCTTACATGACATTCTCTTTAAGTACTAACTCCTGCCATGGCGCTGGGATGACCAACTTGTCCCAGTTGCCTGGGACTTTTCTATATTGGTAGGGACAGAAAATCTGGGAAATTTCTGGGAAATCTGGGGAAAATCTGGGAAATCCGGGACAGAAAACCTGGGAAATCCCTCAGTCACAGGACTGGTCTTCATTCCTGCTATTGATACCTCTTCTCTCTCCTTTAATTCCTTTTTCTCCCTTTATTTTTTATCCTCAATGCCTCCGAATTCTTTTCATTTCTTAAGGTTTAGCAATCCTTGTGTTAGGTAGTTAGAATAGGAAAAAGGAATCCCAAATGGCAGTGACTAAAAGACAAAGAAAGGGAAAAGCCTGCAGAAATGAAACAAAGGGAAACCTGTGGGCTGGAGTGAGAACTTCAGGTGAAACATGCACACCCCCTTCTTGGTTGGCCCAATTTGCATCAGGCAGGCCCAGCGGGGAGGAGACAGAGGAATAGAAGGAGGAAGCCAAGACGAACTGAGGCCTCTCCTTTGGGGTCAGCCCGTCCTCATGCCTCGAGGTGTTTGCTTAATAAAACTGAGCTGTAACCAGGCTGTAACTCTGGCCCGCCATTTCAAATCTTTGCTGCAATGAGACAGAACTGAGGAAATTACACACCCCTCCAACACTTGTTTCACTCAAGCCCATTCAAGTTATGTCTGGGGCTCATCCTCAGAATAATTCCACCCATAATAATGTGGTTCTTAAGAGAATTTCTACTCTAAAATGAACTTTAAACTCAGCTCTGAAAATTAACAACTAACATTCCTGTTGTTTTTAACTATCAGGGAATGTGGGTATTTGGGTTCCCATTCTACATCTAAGAAAACTAATTTAAGTAACATGTCAAGAGAAGTGACAAATAATAGTTGATTACAAAAATGGTAAATATTTCAGTGCAAAAAAGAAAATGATAAGATATAAAGCTAAATTAAAGTGGATAGTTAAGGGTCTTTTCTTGATGGAAAAAAAAAAAAAAAAAAAAAAAAAAAACCTCTTTTTTGTTAAAGAATTTGAACCCTACTGCTGTGGACTGAATTGTGTCTCCCCAAAATTTGTATGCCAAAGCTAAAGTTCTAACCTGGAATGCGGCTGTTGTGACCATAAGGTTTTTAGGGGGTCTCACCAGAAGTTGACCATGCTGGCACCCTGATCTAGGACTCCCAGTATCCAGAACTGTGAGAAAGCAAATTTCTATTCCTTAAGCCACCCAGTCTATGGTATTTTGCTATGGCAGCCCAAGAAAATGAACACATCTACTTTACAGTGGTGGTGGTTTAGCCACTAAGTTGTGTCCAACTCTTGCGTCCCCATGGCCTGTAGCCCACCAGTCTCCTCTGTCCATGGGATTGTCCAGGCAAGAATACTGGAGTAAGTTGCCATTTCCTCCTCCAGGGAATCTTCTTGACCCAAGGATTGAATCTGGGTCTCCTGCATTGCAGGCAGATTCTTTACAGACTGAGCCCCCAGGGAAGCCCACCTTATAGATAATGGTGAATTACTGAAAGATTTTAATAATGAAAGTAACATGATTAGACTAATATTTACAGAGGGAGGGTTGGTGGCAATGTAGAGGGTGAACACAAGTTTGAAAGAGTTAAAGGCAAGAAGATAAGTGAGTAACCTAAACAAACCAGACACATACAAGATAACCGGGCTCTAGAATGACTCATTATGCATCTATTTCTGAAATGTATCCTTAGGTAAGAGATCACTGACACCCCACATCCAAGTATTGGGGTGATTAACTAAGGTATCAGAACCCATTTCTTCAACGCTTCTAAAGGAAAGATTTGTAATGATACATCTCATGCTCCCTGTACTGTTAATACAGATTCAGTTATCACAAGAGAAACTACAGAATTCACAGTAGCATATGGTCAAACCTTTTATGTACAGTTGAGAGGAAAAAGCCTTGTTATAGGAAGGGACTTACTCAAACTTAGAAATTGGAACCAAAATTCTCTTTTAAACTCATTGCTCTCTTCACCAAAATTTTGAGAAACAAATAGGTCCACACCAACATTAACCAGCGGATGAGTGAGTCTGACCTACAAAGTAAAAGGGAGGTACTTTAGAAGAGGCCAGGAAAGAAGCTGGTTAAAAGGCGCAGTTTTTCAATCCTATCCTCACTCAAGACTAAGCACCCCATGATCTCTGTTGTAAGGGAGAGGGTGTCTAGAAGGAAAAAGGAAAGTGTTAGTCATAAAAAGGAACTTGCATTACAGCTAATTCCATTCTCTACTGAGGTTCAAAGAGAATTAACTTTGGTTATGCACACAGCATATAGCAGAGCTGAGAATTGTACTTACAGCTCTAGAAACCCATACTAACATTCTATCTGCATGTGCATTCTATACTCCTCTTTTCCTATCTGATGCATGAGGAAGAGAAGCACATTGGACTACTCTAAATGTGATTGGCATTCAATTTCCTCCAAAGAGACTCAATTTCTCTTCCCTCTTCATGTTGCAGTTCCTCATACAACACACACACACACATTCACACACACTCACACCATGAAGACTGCCAGTTATTTTCTGTCCTGAAAAGACTTTTAGGGTAAGAGCTTTCTGATTGGGGAAAGCATTAATTCATACACAAAACACAAATTACTGGGCTCTTTGACTTCTTCAGAAGTTTTCTGAATGCATTTAAAAATTGTTCTCTTTTGCTAAGTCACTCCTATACTATATCACATAGCAAGAAGGTGCAAAGGAGAATGAGTTCTTGGTGAATCACAGCTCAGTTGAAGACCATCTTGCTGGGCATCTCCCTTCACCAGAGACAGTACCATAGGTAGCTAAGCACATGGGTTATGGTCAGTGGAAACAAAATGCTTGGTTTCAAATTCCAGCATCACAAGTTACTAGATATGACTTTGGACATGTTACCTAAAATATCTGTACTTTAATTTTTTATCTGCAAATAAGAATGACTTTTTAAAACAGCCTGTCTTCTAGGACTGTTGTAAGGATTAAATAAGATAACCCAAGTTATCTAGGCACTGTGTACAGATTCTGGCTCTCAAGTCAATAGCTTGTTTCACTTTAAATGTAAAAAAAAAGCAGAGACAGCTTCCCTTTGATAACGGCAAGAACCAAGACTGAGTTTCTGTAAAATACATAGCTTAAAAATAGATGTCATGGCAATAGATTTAATACATTTGATTGTAAAGTAGAAAATTATAGAGGAAAAACATTTATCTTCTAGTGTTTAGTCCTGAAGTTCACATCTTCTTTGAATACTCTCCAACTCTTAGTACAGGGGTTATTGCCAGAGACTGGATTCAGTGATATTATCTCTCATTACCATGGTAACATCAAGGCCAATAACTTGAACTTGGGTCATAGCAGCTAAAAAGAAGAGAAATCAATTTGGAAATAATTAGACTGAAACCACAGCTACTTTAGACTTGACCAAGATTCTTGAGGATAGTTTGGAATCAAATTAAATCAAGATATATCTCCATAAAGAAGAGAGAGCTAAAAACTGAAAACAAGAAAATAATTAAATTATCCTATCTCTTTGGTTCATTTAATATCCTTGTGAGTCATAGGAAAATAGTACTCCAGAGCCCAAAGACATATGCTAAAATCCTTTCATTTAATGGACTTGTGACGAGTCTCAACCCTTTTTTGTTTTTCAGTAAAACAAGACAAAGTCACCCATTTTTTATGTTGAAAGCAAAATATCAATGCATTATATTTTCCTTCTATAATATTATAAATCTCAGAATTATAAAATGTTAAAATTAGAAATCTTCTAACTTAATTTTACAGATCAAGTAAAGGCTAGTATTCAGAAAGGTGATGTGACATGACCAAGGACACAGGTGAAATTAGAACTCAAGTAATTTTCAAGTTATTATTGTCTGCCTTTTCTATTACACTGAGCTAATTTTACTGAGAATCTGACATTTCATCATGCTCTGCTTCAATAGAATTTTTCTATGTGACGAGCATGTAGAATTTATTATTGACTTGCTTTCAGCTGCCCCACATCTAGGGAAAAACAAATAGTGATGTGTGGGAGTTGATAGCATCTCAGAAGTTTTCCAAGATGCCTATGATCTGAGGGAGGATGTAATCCTTGTTATCTTTCACCCCAAAGCATATTTTCATTCCCATTCCACAATTATTCTCCTCACTGTCTAACTTTTGCTAATGGGGACCCCTTTGTATATACCATTTTCTTTCCAAATTTTCTCTTTACGCCCATTGCATTTTCAAGCATCTTACTAAGCAGAAATCCTAATTAAGAGAGTCCTGCCTGTTTCAAAGCAGTTGAAGGGTTCACACTTGATTCAGGCCTCTCTCCTCTTGAGCCACAAAGGATCCCTGGAGCTTGCATTCTGATTCTTCATTATGTTGCTTACCTAGTTCTGCAAACCTTAGATTCATTGACAGATACAAAGACCTTTCTGGAAACCTCTGTTTGCACAATATTCTTGGAATGGAATAAAAACCAGCATAGGCCAGGAAGGAATCTCAGTCTAACTCCCAATGACCAGTCCTGCCCCAAATACAGCCAGGGTTCTGGCTGCTTTATTTTCATACTTTAGAACTGATGGTAGTATCTTCCCGTTTGCAGTCTCTTATTGTTCATCACCCCTACAATTCTAATCCATCTTATTAAAATAGTTTTCACCAAGCCTGGTTTTTCATTGTCTCTCTCTTTCCTATTTTCTCTATAACTACAATGTTGCCCAACTCAGTTTAACAAAATCCAAACTTCTCCACCTTGAGATACACTTCTCCTCTCCAGCCAAGCTAACTGATTTGTTCGTCCCTCCTACATGGCTCACTGCAACACTCCCCTTTGCTCTTACCATTCCTTCCAGTTACAAATATCTCCCTGCTGGGCCCACTTCCTTGCCTCCGTCTCTCTCTTCAATTGGGCCCACTTAGCTCCACACCAGAAGGGAAGGTGCTCACAGTGAGGCAAGACAATATTGAAACAGGTCTATCCCACTCCTCCCTCCCCACTTAAATCCCAGAAGTGCACTCTCTGATGTGGGCTGATGGGTCTGCCCACA
This sequence comes from Muntiacus reevesi, assembly GCF_963930625.1. Lineage (NCBI taxonomy): Eukaryota > Metazoa > Chordata > Mammalia > Artiodactyla > Cervidae > Muntiacus > Muntiacus reevesi. The sequence continues at coordinate 69,502,983 of NC_089249.1, forward strand.
CATCACAGCTTCTTATCTGCCATATTGATCCCATCCCTAGAACTGATCATTTGTCTTGGTCCTTGCTCTTAGGAGCTGGCTGAGTCATCCTGCTCACAAGGTTTTGCCACCCCTCGTTTTTCCCTATTCCTCAACTTCAGCTAATACCTAAAGCTCTGCTCTCTGTCGACTGATCTTTCAGGCCCCAAGTTCCTGCTCATCCTGCACACGCCACCTACCCCAGTGTACTTAGGCTGTTTCATGCTCATTATTATAAGGGCTCCTGTGTATTGTGCTTCTTAATTTAATATTTTATTTGTACTATTTAATTTATGTGTGGATGTTCTTTGTGCATTTGTGCTTTTAGTACATGCTCCTTACCAAGTATGTTACCAACATTATCCTCTTCAAGCCGCTTGATAACCCTGACCAGAATATATTCATATTTTAACTTTTCATATGAAGAACTCAATGCTCAAAGAAGTTGAGTAATTTGCCCTAGGTTACATAGCTTATGAGTTACCACAACCTCTTTTCAAACTTAGCCTAAAGTCCACCTCTCAGGTGAAGGCTTTCTCAATTTATACTTTACTGCATGCTCCCTGTGCTCAGGCTATGCTGCAACTTTATGGCCTCAGTGTTTCATGTGTTTTACTATCTGTGTCTCAGTCCTTATGGATCCTATCCCCAAGGACAAGTACCTTTCCAAAACAAAATAATGCTGATTTCTACAAAAAACAGAGAATAGATTCCTAGGAAGTGGTGTTGGTTAATTCACTGTACCCTCATGCACCCCTGGATGAACTGGGAAACAGAATGATATGGTGTTCAGAAGGAAAGACTAACCCCCAGGGTGGCCTCTCTGATCAGTGATTCAAGCTTTATTGCCGGGAGCCAGCACATGAGATCCCACCCATGACAAGCTCATGAGGAGAAGACCTGACAAGCAAGGCAGAGCAGGACTTCAGGAATTTCGAAAAGCTGCCCCGGCACTCACCTTAAAGATGATCTCTGTCTTTCTGATGCTTGCTATATTAGACTACTCCCTGATTTCTGTGACACAGGTAGAAGGCCTTCCCCGATCTCTTTCCAAACAGAATCAACTTAGAACTTTAATTAATATGTCTGCCAGATGGTGGTATCCTATAAGATTATCCAGGATGAAAGGAGTGTTACAATTTAGACCCCTTTGCTGGCATTCTAGCCTGCTTGGCAAATGCGTACTAATGCACATGACTGCTCACAACACCTTAATCATAAACAGCAGAAAGAACCTGATCACACAAAAGGCCCTAATAGGTAGAGAGCCCTTTGGAGGTGTGGAAGCCCTATTAGAGAACATAAAATATTATTCTAAACGTGGTTAAAGATTTAGAAAAATAAGAGTTTAGAATTGTTCATTTTAACCAGGAATGCTAAACAGGGGCTGCCTCACTGGAGCTGCAGAGTCTTTGTGTGGTAAACCTTTTAGATAAATTTAACTGATAACTTCTGCAAAAGGACTGACCTTTGTGTTCATTAAAGAATAGATTACGGAAAACAGGTTTACATTCACCTGACCTGCATAAAATGTTAATAGGCCCCAAGATCAGAAGATAATGTACAAGACCCTCATAAACAAAGAAGTATGCAGGAAACACCCTGGTTTCATGAAGGACAAGCTGACATAATGTTAAACAATTTTCCCCTTAGAAATGTACTAATTTAGGGTATAAAAGTCACGGTAAAAAATAAAGCATTGCCAGACTCTGCTGCACTCCCCACCTCCCTCCCCCCCCCCCCTCCGGTCTGGTCACTCTCTCTCTCTCCCTCGCAGACTTGGCCCTATCAAGGCTGGTCTCACGTGTCTTCTCTGTCTCTCTCAAGGACGCTGTTCATCCTGAGGGTACCCCCTGGATCCTGCCGAGGCTGGACCCCGGCACTTTATCACTTGATGGGCACAGTAATGCCCAAGGCCTTGCTACCTCGTATGCACAGAGGATACCCCACCAGAAAAAGCATGACAGGAGAGAAGAGTGCTTCACAACCCCAAAGAGGGAAGCATTTGATCCTTAAAACAACTTTTTGTAAAGGGCAAACACATCATTTACCACTTATAGAAAAGAAAATGGAATTTCATGGCATTTAAGTAATTTGTTTGAGTCATTCATTAAGAAAAAGGCAGAGGGACTTTCCTGATAGTCCAGTGGTGAAGACTGCACCTTCCAATGCAGGGGATGTGGGTTTGATCCCTGGCCAGGAAGCTAAGATCCCACATGCCTCATGGCCAAAAAGCAAAACATAAACAACAGAAACAATATTGTAATAAATTCAATAAAGACTTTTAAAATGATCCACATTAAAAAAAATTCTTAAAAAAAAGTTCTAAAAAAAGAAAGAGGCAGAATTAGTTGTCAAACCCAAACCCCCTGACTCAGCCCCAGTGTTTTCTGTTACATCACGTGGCTGCCTCATTGCAAAAAAGAATTCAGTGATGCACGATCCAGATATAAGAGGAAATCAGCAAAAGAAATTTCCATTTCTAAAGATAAATAGATGCCAACAACTTCCAAATTCCTAGCTGAAAACGCTTTGGAAAAACTGTGACTGGACCACATTCTAACACAGTCTTCCTGGAAAATTCACATTATTCTTCAGGTTTCTAAATCCTTTTGTTCCATCAAATGTGAATCTCCCTTTTCCTTACTTCCCCCAGTTCCCAGGAATTGCACAGACAGTGGCTAAATGACTGAGGCACCAGGGATCTATAATAACTCAAATACACAAATACAAGGCCTAATTTTAGATTTTCCCAGGATGGTGGCCATTCTGGGGGTCTAAAGTGTGTCTGTTTTGGTTGCTGGGTCTATGACTTTTTGCTAATTATCAGCATTGCCTTAAAGGTCTCCCAGAGTAGTCAGTCCCATTATCTGGAATGTAAAAAGGGCAGGGTAGTAAAAATAACTCAAGCTCAAATAATGAATTGTATTTGGAAATTGCATGTTTACTAACAGATGGAATTTCTCTATGTCTTGCTGTCTGAGCTCTGAAAAAGATGTTTCATTTGCTGACCTTTCCAAGGACAAAGAAAACCTCTTTCTTAATTGCAGAAAGGGTAAATGAGTATCTGCTGCCCTGCAAAGGGGCAGGCAGTCTATCACACTAAAAGTATCTTCCTTACCTTCACATTAGTCACTGGCATTCTACCTCTGGTCTTTGCGACCTTTGAAAACATTTCTCTATGGACCCAAGGACAGCAATGACTTTCATGCATTTTGACGGGGCTGCTACAACATAAAAAGCCAGAGTGTTAGTGGTGGGAAAGTCTCGACTAGAAGAAAAGAACCTATATATACTAAGATACCTCATACAAAGAGACTTTCCAGGGAGGGAACATACAGTGAGCAGAAGGGAAGTATCCACGACAGTCACCAGCAGCACAGTAAAATAAACACCCCTGAAGAGAGCCAACTCAGGCCAGGATAAGGGTCTGTTTAACACATTTTGCTAAACCTCCCTTGTATGGCAGAAACTGTAGTTGTTGTTGTTCAGTTGCTGCATCATATCTGACTCTTTGGGTCCCCATGGACTACAGCATACCAGGCTCCTCTGTCTTTCACTATCTCCTGGAGTTTGTTCAAATTCATGTCCATTGAATTGGTGATGCTAACTATCTCATCCTCTGCCATCCCCTTCTCTTTTTGCCTTTAATATTTAGCAGCATCAGAGTCTTTTCTAATGAGACAGCTCTTTCCATCAGGTGGCTAAAGAATTGGAACTTCAGCATCAGACCTTCCAATGAATATTCAGGGCTGATTTCCTTTAGGACTGACTCATTTGATCTCCTTGCAGTCCAAGAGATCCTCTAGTAGGGAGCATGAAAGCAAAAACAATTGGTCACAGCCTCTATCTTCATAGGTGGCATGGTCTAAGGGAAAAATTAGATATATACTTCCAAAACTTATTTAATGTTATTTATAAAATGCTCTGGGAGTACAAATCTAAGAGCAATCGATTTCTATATGGGATTGGATGGAAAAGTCATAAAGTCTTTGCCAATAAAGGGTCACTGGAACATGGCATTTAGAAATGAATATAAACTCATTCCAGGCACAGAAAAACAAGGGGAAAGGCAGATCAAACAAAGGAAAAGTATGAACAAAGGCAAAAAGATGCAAAAGTACATACTTGGAAGATAATGAGCACTCTGCTAATAGCTTCAGCCAACAAAGACTAGGTTTTAGGAAGGGGATTCTGATGGTAGTGTGGGAGGGAAGTGGGTTAGAAGTTGGCATCTGAGCCAGGGGTGTCTATTCAGAAAATTACTCCAATAGGCTGGATGAGAGGAGGTGAAGCCTGCACCAGGACAAAGGCTATGGGGATAAGAGGCGAGAACTGTCTGCTGTAGACACTGGATTCTTTGGCTAGATTTTTTTAAATCACATTTTTAAAATGAACTAAATGTATTATGGTTTCAAAGTTTACAAAGCAGTTCACCTTCATGATTGTGAAGCTAAACAAGACCCTGAAGGGCCCTTCCAGATACAAAAACTCCTCTGTGTCTCCTGTTTCTTTTTTTGTAGGAAGAAACCTTTAGTCTGCTAAGACTTCTCTGAGTTCCAAAGAGCAGACTCAAGTAGTCACGAATTAGAGAAGTGAGGGAATGCAGAAACACAGGAAAATATCAAGAAATGATAGTTCAGCCACCTACTTCCTCCTCAAAGGATATACATAACAATTCGCACATCTTTGACTTGTTCTGCAGGAACTAAGATCCTCTACCCAGGTGGAGGATAATGACTATGTGCTGAGTACAAATGCTAGACCCCAGGGTGGTTGGAATCAGGAGACTGAAGATTAGAAGTCCTAAAACATCACCTTGCTACCTCACCACCAACCAATCAGAAGAAAGTCATACACCCTGCAGCCCTCACCCCAAATGTTGCCTTTAAAAACCATTCCCTGAAAGCCATTGAGGAGAACAGGTCTTTTGAACATAAATCACCCATTCTCCTTTCCAGATTCTGCAATAAATTCTATACTTTCCTTCATCAAAACCAAACGTCAGTAAGCCAACTTTATTGCACATTGGCTGAGGGGACCCAAGTTTGGTTTGGAAAAAATTTGATGTCAGTCATTCTTAAACTTCTTGAGATAGGCAGAGAAATTATCTAATGATGCCAATTTAAAGAGAATGCTCAGAAGAAACTGAAAGAAACAAATAAAGGCAAGAGGTAGTCTAACGCATTGGCCATTTATCCAGATAATCAACCTAAGAGATAAGGATAAAGCAAGGATGCCTTAGTAAGGGGATGTGGAAGCATCAGGATAGCAAAGAGATAATCAGAAAAGGAGATGGGATAAACTTCTGCTCATTGCATCAGTAGATAAAGATGCTGCTATGTTTCCACCTATTAAAGAAAAAAAAGAAGAAGAAAGAAAACCTCTTTTGACCCCACTGTCCCTATGTGTTATTTCATTATCTATGCTTGCTATCTCTACATGCTCTTCCCATTTTCTCTTGAACCTGTTCTAAAAAGGCTTTCTCCATCAGCACTCCATAGCAATTCTTATCAAGGTCATGAAAACTCATGTTTCTAAACCTAATGGTCAATTCTCAGTCTCCATTTCACCTAAACTATCTGAAGTTTTTAAAACAACTGATCACTTTCCCCTACTTTGCTCCACTTTCTTCACTTGGCTTCTAGGATCCCCCACTCTTTTTTTTTCCTCTCCTACCTCACTTGTTACCCCCCTTTTTTTTCTTTTTTAAATTGAAGTATAATTGCTTTACAATGTTTTGTTAATTTCTGTTGTAAAGCGAAGTGAATCAGATATATGTATACATATATTGCCTCCCTCTTGGACCTCCCTCCCATCTTATCCCCATCTCACCCATCTAGGTCATCACAGAATACTGAGCTGAGCTTCCTGTGTCATACAACAGCTTGCCTGTAGCGAGCTATTTCACCCATGGTAGTGTTTTTAATGTCAAACTTAATCTCCCAATTTCTGCTGATTCTTCTTCAAAATCCAACCATTCCTCACCAGGCCCCATAGTCTGAGCCTCCATCACTTTTTACCAAGATCAATGCATATTATAGTTTGAATTTTGTCCCCACTCTGAAAAAAAAAAAAAAGAAATTAAAGTCCTAACTCCTGTACCTCGAAACATGACCTTATTTGGAAAAAAGCTCCTTGCAACTGTAATCAAATTAAGGTCATTTGAATGGGACCTTAATTCAATATGACTGACATTCTCATTAAGAAGGGCAAATCTGGACACAAAGACTGACGCACACAGAAGAAAGATGATGTAGAGACACACATAGAGAGAATGGTCATGTGAAGACAATCAGAGACTGGAGTTATGCTGCCATAAGCCAAGAAGCACATAGAGCTACTAGAAGCTGTAAGACACAAAAGAAGTATCCTGGATCCTATTCTTGAGGTTACAGAAAGAACATAGTCCAACGTCTTGCTTTCAGATCTCTAGTCTCTGGGACTGTGAGAGAATACATTTCTATTTAAAGTCACTCCACTTGTGGTACTTTGTTACACTAGCTCTAGAAAAACAATGCACTGCAATAGTAGCCTCCTAACCCATCTCCCTGATTGTTACTCTTTCCTTAAATTTATTCCCAATAGAGCAGCCAGGATAATCCTTTAAATGTAAATCACACTCTGTCATTCCTCTATGCAGAACCCTTCCATGGTGCTCCATCTTTTTTTTCTTTTCTTATTCTATTCTTTTGTGTAGACCAATCTTGGCTATTTTTTGTACCAATTTTATGCTATTTAAATTAATATAGATTTATATCTTGATTTTGCTAGATCAAGCAACCCTTTATGATTTTTTTCTTAAATAATCTTGTCTATTTTGATACTACATCTTAGTTAGAAGAATATTAAAGTCCTCATAATGTAATGATCTCTGTGTCTCTTTATGTCTTCTGTTACCTCTGACCTCATCTGCCTTCTCTCTTATGTACTCTGATTCAGACACCCTGCTGTTCTTTGCGCGTATCAGGCATTTTTGACTTTACAACCAGGCTGTAGATGTTTCCTATGCCTGAAAGATTGTTTTTCCACATATTCACATCCTTCAAGCCATATCCTAAATCTCTCCTTAAAGTGTCCTACCCTGACCATTCTACTTAATACTGAAATCTGCCCTGCCCTGGTGATCCTCATTCCCTTAATCTTAATCTAAATTTACCTCTCCCTTTATTTCATTGCACTTGCTATCTCCTAGCATACTTTACAATTTTATTAATTTATTTTTAATTTTTAGCTAATTAATTAATTTATTTTAATTATAAGATAATTAGTTTACAATATCATGATGGGTTTTGCATATTGGAGAAGATAAACAAAATAGACAAACCATTAGCCAGACTCATCAAGATAAAAGGAAGATTCAAATCATTAAAATGGAGAAATTACAGCAGACAACACAGAAATACAATCATAAGAGACCACTATGAGCGACTACATGCCAATAAATTGAACAACTTGGAAGAAATGGACAAATTCTTTGAAAAGTATAACCTTCCAAAACTGAACAGGAAGAAATAGAAATTTGAACAGACCAATCACAAGCATGAAAATCAAAAATGTAATCAAAAATCTTCCAAAAACAAAAGCCCAGGACAAGATGGCTTCACAGGTGAATTTTACCAAAAATTCAGAGAAGAGCTAACACCTATCCTACTCAAACTCTTTCAGAAAATTACAGAGGAAGGAAAACTCCCAAACTCATTCTATAAGGCCACCATCACCCTGACACCAAAATCAGACAAAAATGCCACAAAAAGGAAAACTATAGGCCGATATTACTGATGAACATAGATGCAAAAATCCTCAACAAAATTCTAGCAAACAGAATCCAATAACATATTAAAAAGATCATATATCATACATAATCAAGTGGGCTTTATTCCAGGGATACAAGGATTCAATATTCGCAGATCAATCAGTGTGATACACCATATTAACAAATTGAAAGATAAAAGCTAAATGAGTATTTCAGTAGATGCAGAAGTCTTTGACAAAATTCAGCACCCATTTATGATAAAAACTCTCCAAAAAGTAGAGCATACCTCAATATAATAAAAGTCATATACAACAAACCCACAGCAAACATTATCTTCAATGGCAAAAAATTGAAAGCCTTTCCTCTAAAATCAGGAACAAGACAAGGGTGTCCACTCTCACCACTACTACTCAACATAGTTTTAGAAGTCCTAGTCACAGAAATCAGAGAAGAAAAAGAAACAAAGAATACTCATTGGAAAAGAAATGAAGCTCTCACTGTTTGCCAATGACATGATCCTCTACACAGAAATCCTTAAAGATGCTGCCAGAAAATTGCTGGAACTAATTGATTACTATAATAAAGTCACAGGATATAAAGTTAATACACAGAAATCCCTTACATTCCTATACACTAACAATGAAAATTCAGAAAGAGAAATTAAGGAAACAATCTCATTCACCACTGTGACAAAAAGAATAAAGTACTTAGGAATAAATTTACCTAAAGAGACAAAAGACCTGTACACAGAAAACTATAAAACACTGATGAAAGAAATTAAAGATGAGACACATAGATGGAGAAATATACCATGTTCTTGGATTGAAAGAATCAATATAGTGAAAATGAGTATAGTATCCAAAGCAATCTATAGATTCAATACAATCTCTATCAAATTACCAATGGCATTTTTAACAGAACTAGGACAAATGATTTCACAATTTATATGGAAACACAAAAGACCCTGAATAGACAAAGCAACCTTGAGAAAGAAGAATGGAACTGAAGGAATCAAACTTACCAACTTCAGACTATACTACAAAGCCACAGTCATCAAAAGAATACAATGCTGGCACAAAGGCAGAAATATAGATCAATGAAACAAAATACAAAGTCTGGAGATAAATCCATGCACCTATGAACACCTTATCTTTGACAAACGAGGCAAAAGTATACAATGGAGAAAAGATACTCTCTTCAACAACTGGTGCTGGAAAAACTGGTTAACTACATGTAAAAGAATGAAACTAGAACACTTTCTAACACCATACACTAAAATAAACTCAAAATGGATTAAAGACCTAATGGAAGGTCAGAAAATATAAAACTCTTAGAGGAACACATAGGCAGAACACTCTCCTACATAAATTATCATTTCTTTATTGCATTTATTTTTGCTATCTATCTTTACCCACTGGAGTATAAGTTTCAGGTAGCAGAGATTTTTGTTTCTTTTGTTCACTGTTTTATACCAAGCATCTAAAACAGTACACAGCACATAATGGAGCTAAATAAGTAGTGCTTGAAATCAAGTGAAATTTTTGCCTCATTATTTTTCCTAGAGATAGCCCTAAGTTAAACATTGACAAAAACAGTGGTGTGAGTGTGTGCGTGTGTGTGTGTGTGTGTGTGTGTGTGTGTGTGTGTGTGTTGAGGAAGAGATGCAATTTAGAATTGGGTTTAAATCCCAATCCTGCCAATTTCTAGCTAGATAATTTAAAGTGAGTTATATCAAATGACTCAATTCTGTAATAGAAGGCATAGAATAATCCCTATGTCACAGACATTGTTATTGTTTAGTCACTAAGTCATGTCTGACTCTTTTGCGACACCATGAACTACAGCCCACCAGGCTCCTCTGTCCATGGGATTTCACAGGCAAGAATACTGAGTGGGTTTCCATTTCCTTCTCAATATCACATAGCTACAAAAAGTAAATTAAATAATATACATGAAAGTACATTAAAAATGCTTTAAAAATACTGTATTTTGTAGCATTTTGTGTGTCGATTTTTTTCTTTATAGTTTTATTTGTAGTCAACATGCTCTGATTAACTTGGGAATTTAATTAGCCAGGAAGACATGATGTGCAAGAAATGGAATCTGGATTGGCATTAGGCCTGTTCTGGCTTATAGACTTGAACTTGTGGACAGAGTATTTAAAACCCCTTGACATAAAGGAAGGCAGTGAGGAGCCTGTAGAACAAAGCTAAGTAACTAGGCAATATAATATTGCTTCCTCCTACTTTACCGCTGACGTGCATAGCGCAATTATCTTTATCCTTCTATTTTTTACAGCACTTTTGACTAACTGGGAATGAACCTAAGCAAACTATTTCTATTTGTGTTTTTTATTCAGCTTCAAATTCAAGCATTCAGTCTAAAGAAACCTTGGCTGAAGTCAAAGAGTCATTTAAAATCATATGTTCTGAACATTATTTTGCTCAACTATATTCTTTCCAGACAAGGGAGAAAGTCAAACTGATAAGCAGGAGCAGTGCCAAAGAATTCCAAACTCAGAATTAAAAATCTGGTACTAGTTCTGTTTCCAGTAAGTTGTCTTCAAATAATTTGCCCTCTGAGATTAGGTATGTTGAATCTTATTTTTATGGAGGGGGAAAAATGTTATTTTCATCTTCTCTAAACCTTAAGATTGCCCTGCTGGCAGTAAAGTCCCTTTTTGGATTTAGAGTCTTGGCAAGTTCTGCATGTATATATCTCAGGGATAAGGTTGGATAAGAGGAACTGCTGGAGTACGGTCTAGGCAACCAGCTTTGAGAGCCCATCCACATTTAGCTGATGGATGTCTGAGCTAGATGACCTCTTGCTCTAAAACACAGTTCATTCTTGCATAAAAGAGAAAAATAATACACACCCCATGACAGAAGGATCAAACAATGCAATATGTGTGACATATCCACTATAGGCCTTAACCCATAGCAAGATTCCCTAGAACGTTAACAATTACTGTAACTGAAATGACCTTGAGCTCATATTTGTTATCACCATTAACCAAGTTCAGTTCACTTCAGTCACATAGTCGTGTCCAACTCTTGGCGACCCCATGGACTGCAGTACACCAGGCCTCCCTCTCCATCACCAACTCCTGGAGTTATTCAAACTTATGTCCATCGAGTCAGTGAAGCCATCCAGTCATCTCATCTTCTGCTGTCCCCTTCTCCTTCTGCCTTCAATCTTTCCCAGCATCTGGGTCTTTTCCAATAAGTCAGTTCTTCACATCACGAGGCCAAAGTATTGTAACTTCAGCTGAAACATCAGTACTTCCAGTGAATATCCAGGACTGATTTCCTTTAGGATTGACTGGTTAGATCTTGCAGTAAAAGGAACTCTCAAGAGTCTTCTTCAACACCACAGTACAAGTGCATCATTTCTTTGCTGCTCAGTTCTCTTTATAGTCCGACTCTCACATCCATACACGACTACTGGAAAAACCATCATTTTGATTAGATGAAACTTTGTTGGCAAAGTAACGTCTCTGCTTTTTAATATGCTGTCTAGGTTGGTCATACCTTTTCTTCCAAGGAGCAAGGATCTTTTAATTTCATGGCTGTAGTAACCACATGCAGTGATTTTAGAGCACAAGAAAATAAAATCTGTTACTGTTTCCATTGTTTCCCCATCTATTTGCCATGAAGTGATGGGACGAATGCCATGATCTTAGTTTTTTGAATGTTGAGTTTTAAACCAACTTTTTCACTCTCCTCTCTCACTTTCATCAAGAAGCTCTCTAGTTCTTCACTTTCTGCCATAAGGGCGGTGTAATCTGCATATCTGAGGTTACTGATAGTTCTCCCAGCAATCTTGATTCCAACTTGTGCTTCATCCAGCCCAGCATTTCACACTATGTACTGTGCATATAAGTTAAACAAGCAGAGTGAGAATATACAGCCTTGACATTCTTCTCCTTGCCCAATTTGGAACTATTGTTCCATGTCCAGTTCTAATTGTTGCTTCTTGACATGCATACAGATTTCTCAGGAGGCAGGTCAGGTCGTCTGATATTCCCATCTCTTGAAGAATTTTCTGCAGTTTGTCCTGATCCACACAGTCAAAGGATTTGGTGTAGTCAATAAATCAGAAGTAGATGCTTTTCTGGTATTCTTCTGCTTTTTCAATGATCCAATGGATGCTGGCAATTTGATCTCTGATTCCTCTGCCTTTTCTCAATCCAGTTTGAACATCTAAAATTTTTCGGTTCATGTACTATTGACCTGGCTTGGAGAATTTTGAGCATTACTTTACTAGCATGTGAAATGAGTGCAGTTGTGCAAAAGTATAAACATTCTTTGAATTGCCTTTCTCTGGGACTGGAATGAAAACTGACCCTTTCCAGTCTTGTGGCCACCACTGAGTTTTCCAAATTTGCTGGCATATTGAGTGCAGCACTTTCACAGCATCTTCTTTTAGGATTTGAAATAGCTCAACTGGAATTCTATCGCCTCTACTAGCTGTGTTCATAGTGATGTTTCCTAAGCCCCACTTGACTTCACATTCCAGGATGTCTGACTCTAGGTGAGTGATCACACCATCATGGTTATCTGGGTCATGTAGATCTTTTTCATATAGTTCTTTGGTGTATTCTTGCCACCCCTTCTTAATATCCTCTGCTTCTGTTAGATCCATGATGTTTCTGTCCTTTATTGTGCGCATCTTTGCATGAAATGTTTCCTTGGTATCTTTAATTTTCTTGAAGAGATTGCTAGTCTTTTTTATTTTATTGTTTCCCTCTATTTCATTGCAATTATCACTAAAGAAGGCTTTCTTATCTCTCCTTGCTACTATTTGGAACTCTGCATTCAAATAGGTGTATCTTTCCTTTTCTCCTTTGCCTTTCTCTTCTCTTCTTTTCTCAGCTATTTTTAAGGCCTCGTCAGACAACCATTTTTCCATTTGTATTTATTTTTCTTGGAGATGGTCTTGATCCCTGTCTCCTGTACAATGTCACGAACCTCCGTACATAGTTCTTCAGACACTCTGTCTATCAGATCTAATCCCTTGAATCTATTTGCCGCTTCCACCCTACAATCATAAGGGATTTGATTTAGGTCATAGCTGAATGATATAGAGTTTTTCCCTACTTTCTTCAATTTAAGCCTGAATTTTGCAATAAGGAGTTCATGATCTGAGCCACAGTCAGCTCCTGGTCTTTTTTTTTTTTTTTTTTCTTTTGCTGATTTTCATCTTCTGCTCAAAGAATGTAATCAACCTGATTTCAGTATTGATCCCATAGAATGGTAGCAATTATTGTAATTGAAATGCCCTTGAGCTCATATTTGTTATCATCATTAACCAATAATTAGCCATCATTAACTGTGTTGTTGGAGAAGACTCTTGAGAATCCCTTGGACTGCAAGGAGATCCAACCAGTCCATCCTAAAGTAGATCAGTCCTGAATATTCATTGGAAGTATTGATGCTAAAGCTGAAACATTAATACTTTGGCCACCTGATGTGAAGAACTGACTCATTTGAAAAGACCCTGATGCTGGGAAAGATTGAAGGCAGGAGAAGAGGACAACGGAGGATGAGATGGTTGGATGGCATCACCAACTCAATGGACATGTGTTTGAGTAAACTCCGGCAGCAACTGAACTGAACTGAACTGATTAACCAAAAAGAACCATATTAACTAAAAGAGATAAAATGGTTAAGAATATATATTTTTAAAGAGGTGAGTCTTGTGTTAGACCTGGAGGTTATATAGGACTTTTACAGGCAGAAAGAAGAAAAAATGACCTTTCAAATTCGGACAATCACCGTGAACAGTGCTGTGAAGACAGAAAGGATAACAAGGTCTTTCAGGGGAAAAATGCAGAAAATTTGAAGAGTAATTAATAGAATCATTTGGTTCAGTTCAATCGCTCAGTCGTGTCTGACTCTTTGTGACCCCATGGACCGCAGCACTACAGGCCTCCCTGTCTATCACCAATTCCCAGAGTTTACCTAAACTCATGTCCTTTGATTTGGTGATGCCATCCAACCATCTCGTTCTTTGTCGTCCCCTTCTCCTCCTTTTTTTTTTTTTTTTCTGTTCCCCACCACCACCACCACCCTTCTCCTCCTGCCTCCAATTTTTCCCAGCATCAGGACCTTTTCAGTGAGTCAGCTCTTTGCATCAGGTAGCCAAAGTATTGGAGTTTCAGCTTCAACATCAGTCCTTCCAATGAACACCCAGGACTGATCTCCTTTAGGATGAACTGGTTGGATCTCTTTGCAGTCCAAGGGACTCTCAAGAGTCTTCTCCAACACCACAGTTCAAAAGCATCAATTCTTCAGTGCTCAGCTTTCATTATAGTCCAACTCTCACATCCATACATGACTACTGGAAAAACCATAGCCTTGACTAGATGGACCTTTGTTGGCAAAGTAGTGTCTCTGTTTTTTAATATGCTGTCTAGGTTGGTCATAACTTTCCTTCCAAGGAGTAAGTGTCTTTTAATTTAATTTAATTTAATGGCTGCAGTCACCATCTGCAGTGATTTTGGAGCCTCCAAATTAAAGTCTGACACTGTTTCCACTGTCTCCCCATCTGAAGTGATGGGACCAGATGCCATGAACTTCGTTTTCTGAATGCTGAGCTTTAAGCCAACTTTTTCACTCTCCTCTTTCACTTTCATCAAGAGACTCTTTAGTTCTTCTTCACTTTCTACCATAAGGGTGGTGTCATCTGCATATCTGAGGTAATAGAATCATTAGAAGACAATGTCTGATATTGTGGTAGGTATTTTCTTTTATTGTCTATCCAGCTCCCATCCTGACCAGTTAGTCAAGTAAAATAACACTGGTTTATTTGTGAAAAACCCATTTCAGACTATTCAGGAAGGAATGACACCTCCCTCAAGTTAAAGAGAAATTCTAAAATGCAAAAGTGAGCAATCAACTACCAGAAAACACTTGAAGAAACTAAAACTATTAAAGAGAGAAAAAGTTCCCCACTCCAAAGAACTAAATACTTGGCAGAATAAAAGCAAACTGAAGCAGTCATTAGAGAATAAGTACGAATATCTCCAGAGAAACATGAAAGGGTTTACATTTATACCAAATCAAGTTTAGAGAAATCAGATATTGCTAGCTAAAAATGAAAGAAAAATACCAGTAGAGAGTTAAAGAGAGAGTTAGAGGATTAGAACGTTAAATGACTCTTAAAGGACCACACAAGAAATGGAACAGAGGACATAAATTGGGAACATTAAAAAAAAACCAGCAAACTAGAATCATCATCAGAATTTTTCTTTGGAGCTTATAAGAGAGAATTTCTGATGAATTTGGATTTGGGGGAGGATGAAATTTATAGCTTCCCACTGTCGTTTGATCCATCACATGGAAGATGAAGCCAAGCAAATAAAAGCAGAAATATAAGCAATAAGAAAGGAAAACACTAGGGAGACAGTTCAAGATGGCAATATAGGAAGATGCTGAACTCACTTTCTCCCACAAACACAACAAAGCTGAAACTATATGTGGAAAATTTTCCATGGAAATAAACCTGAAAAGTGGATGGACACAGCTTCTACAGCCATAGGCAGAAGGACAACATCGAGATGCAAGGGAGATGTGCTTGCCAAAGAAAAACTCTAGAGATAGCAATCCACCAACAGGAGGGATCACAAAGATGTGAATCATTTCCCTGAGGAGTGAGGGATTCAAGCTTCACATAAGGCACCCCAACCCCCTAGAACCTGCATAGGAGAGATGAACCTCCAAAACACCTGACTTTGAAACCCAATGAAGAATACACCCAGGAAAGCTATAAAACTGCAGAGAGCAACAACAAAAACTGCCCTTAAAAGGTTGTGCGTAGAATTACTTGACCTAAAATCAGAACAGAAACACTGTATTAAACAGTGTAGGGAGCCTATGTGAAGGCAATCTACTTATTAATCTGGAAGCATCTACCAGAGAGCCATGAATCAGTTAGGAATCTCCCTGGGGACTGAGTCACTGGTGGTAGTCTTTTATGCAGTCTCAGGCTGCCTTGCTAGTATTGGCCCTGGTGGGCACTATTTTGGACTTTTCCACCTAAAATTTTAGCACCAGTGGGCATGCTGGGCTGAGAGCCCTGTCCATCTAAGCACTTTGGCTGGGCTTAACAGCCCATCAAATGGTAGCCTTACCCACCAGCACTCTGCAGCAGCTTTGGCTTACCTACAATGATCGGGCACACTCGGTTTACATGGGGGATGGTCTTTGAGTGCCTGGCTCTGGTAATTAGGTGGGATTGTGCTTCTGAGCCCACAGAACATCTCTTAAACAAGTCCTCTCTTTGAGGACAGGGAAGCAAGCTGATATACCTAACACAGAGAAACAAATACAAAGAGCTAGGCAAAATAAGGATACAGAGGAACATATTCCAATCAAAAGAACAAGATAAAACCTCAGAAAAAGAACTAAACAATAGGGAGATAAGCACTCTACCTAATAAATGATCCAAAGTAATAGCCATAAATGCTCACCAAACTCAGGGGGAGAACACAACAAAAATATGAACAAAGACATAAAAAATATGAGAGTATTAAATAAAAGTTATCAATAAACAGAAGAACACACCAGATGAATTTTAAAAAATTATAAAGATTTTCAAAAAGGCAGTAGCAGAGTACTCAACCAAGTGCAGGACCCTCTGAATATTATGCCTTGCATACCCATGACTTGCACACCCATGACATTGGCCCTGCTTCCATACATTGCTTCTCTTTTAAATCACTGTGCTTAGCAGGGAAACATTTGGTCAACAAGGATGTGACTGGAGGAGAGAAACGGAGACCATCAGGGGAAATTGACCCACAATTCTGGGTGACACTTTGCCAATGCTTACTTACGCTTCTATGTGTTTGTATCACACAGGATCTCAGAAGAAACAGACAGAATCCTCCCAAAATGGTGGTATAAGAAAACATAATGAAGGGACTTTACACATGAGTGGGGCAGAGTGAAGAGAAAGTGGGAAACCACTACCCTTCCTGGGCCTGAAAGAGCAGAGGGAAGGCATGGTTAGTAGAACTCAGGGATGCCTGTAGCTGTGAGTGAGGACCAAGGACATGATCAACTGTATTAAGTAAAAGAAATCAAGTCCCTGTCAATCAAAGGCCCTGGGAAGTGGGGTCATGAGAAAAATATCCCAACTACTCTCTCCTCCTGCTCTCAGATCTCCTGCCAGGGCTTCCCACTGGTGGACTTAGAAGCTAGAGGGCAAGGGACCTGGACAATGCTGCTCATCACAGTCTGCCTTCAGGGCACAGAATACAGTAGAAAAGGGCTCTGGAAAGACAGATAGATCCGGTGAGACAGGAAGGACAAAGGTAGCCCTCTGAAGCTTCTGAAAAGAGCTAGAAAAGAATACCAAAGTAACTTCTAGGCCTTCATAGGCATAAATATGCAACACATTCTCTTTCCTATCTTAAATTATACCCAATATCCTACTTAGTTCACTATGAAGGTTATACACTGAGCACCAAATGGCACAAGAAATCAAATAATATAATGCAGCCTTGTAAAAATGCCTCAGATTTAGACAATACAAGCTCCATTCCTGAAATAAGGAAGTCAGAGTCTAGACTATAAAAAGCATGGTGAGAGGGAGTAGTAGCATGGGGACACTCATCTGAGAAAAGGTGAATTTAAGGGATCGCTCAATGAGCATGGCCTCTTTAAGAAATATTTAAGATGCAAGGATGGCAGAGATTCTTAGTAGGTGATTTCAGAGAAGAGCAGTCAATTAAGCAATTCCAGGGGCTTGGCATCATTCTGCATCCTATAAACACTGTCAATGTTCCCCTATGTGGTAACAATCTGTACTAAAAATCTAAAGCAATTACTTCTGTCCTCTGAGCATTTGAACACTTACTTCAATCAGATGAAAAGTTTAAAACAAGGGCTGTTTCACCACGAGGGCAGTGTTGTACTTGAAGGAAGCATTCATGAAGTCAATTCATTCGAGCCTTTTTGGGGACAGGTGACAGAGATGGTCAATTGGGATACTCAAAAACAGTAATTGCCCAAAGAACTGGGGACAGGAACATTTGCCATCAATATCCCTTGAAAAATAAAGTGCAGCTCATTGCGTTCCCATTATAATTTTACTTTGCCTTTACTTTAGCCAGGAAACAGTAATGACAGTTGAAAAACATTTATTTACTCATTCTTTCCCTCATAATATTTTGTTTTTTTGCTTTCATCTTGCTGCCGTTTCATCTCTAGCTATATATGGGACATTTTTATTTAAAAAGCCAAGGGAAAACATTTCACTGTAATGTCATCCTTTAGCTGTGTGACCCCAGGCAAATCAATTC
Organism: Muntiacus reevesi; assembly: GCF_963930625.1. Lineage (NCBI taxonomy): Eukaryota > Metazoa > Chordata > Mammalia > Artiodactyla > Cervidae > Muntiacus > Muntiacus reevesi. Next base: position 69,521,066 of record NC_089249.1, read on the forward strand.
ACAGAAAAGTAGCCTTTCAAAGCTGAAATAAATTTTTAAAATTAATTTTTCTTGAAGTATAGTTGCTTTATGATGTTGCTAGATTCTACTGTACAGCAAAGTAAATCACCTATGCATATACATATATATCCTTTCATTTTTTTTAATTTCCTGCTCATTTAGTTCACCACAGAGCACTGAGTATAGTTCCCTGAGCTATACAGTAGGTTATCATTAGTTATCTATTTTATGTATAGTATCAATAGTATATATATATATATATATAGTATATATATATATATATATATATATGTCAATCCCAATCTCGCAATTCATCCCACCTCCCCCTTTCTCTCCTTGTTGTCTATACATTTATCTCTGCATCTCTGTCTTTATTCTCTGTTTTGCAAATAAGACCATCTAGAAAAATGGTATAGATGAATTTACTTGAAATGAATTTTAGCATCATCTCCAAACACTCACTTTACCAATGGACATGGAGAGATAGAGAATATCAAGATCTTCAGGAAGAAGAAGATAGAACTTTATCCCCTCTAGAACAACCCTCTCTTTAGTGATGGCTCAATTTAATTCATTTTGGTCCAATTCAATTCCATTTGTTTCAATCAAATTAGCATCTGAGAACTGTAAGTCACACACAGGGTGCTCTTTTAATTGGCATAGAGATTTAAATAAGTGAAGCAATGCCTATCATAGTGGAGTAGAAGATATGTGGATTTTGACACTGGAATAATTTCTATTCCCAACTCAGCTGCTTATGAACTGGGGGATTCTGGAAAGTTACTGGGCCATTCTTAGTTCAGTTTTCACGCCTGTAAAATGACATTCAAAGAACCTACCTCATAAGAGTTGCAGAAGGTGACTGCAGCCTTGAAATTAAAAGACACTTGCTCCTTGGAAAAAAAGCCATGACAAACCTAGACTGCATATTAAAAAAGCAGAGACATTACTTTGCCAACAAATATCTGTAGAGTCAAAACTATTATTTTCCTGGTAGTCATATATGGATGTGAGAGTTGGACCATAAAAGATGGTGAACACTGAAGAATTGATGCTTTTGTGGTGCTGGAGAAGACTCTTGAGAGTCCTTTGGACTGCAAGGAGACCAAACCAGTCAGTCCTAAAGGAAATCAGTCCTGAATATTCATTAGAAGGACTGAGGCTGAAGCTGAAGCTCTAATACTTCCACATGATGTGAAGAGCCAACTCATTAGAAAAGACCCTGATGCTGGGAAAGTTTGAAGGCAGGAGAGGGGAAGACAGAGGATGAGATAGATGGATGGCATCACTGACTCAACAGACATGAGTTTGAGCAAATTCCAGGACATGATGAAGGACAGGGAAGCCTGGAGTACTGCAGTCCATGGGATCACAAAGAGTTGGACACGACTGAGTGACTGAACAACAACCACCTCATAGAGTTGTAAGAATTTAAAATCCCAGTGCCATGCTAAAATGATTGTTTTGAGTTTAATCCCATTTTCTTCCCTACCAGTCTCCTGGTTGGTCCTCTGTGTTCCCATAACACTTTGTAATAACTCTATTATAACATCAGTGAAACCATCTGCCAATAAAGTTGTAGTACTTTAAGAGGCAGACCATGTCTCATTTATGACTGTTGATTGAAAGTGATAAGCTATAAGAAAGTGCTTCATTATAAAACACCTGTGGTGGTTAATTTCATGTGACATGAAACCTTGGACTGGCAAATAGAAGCCCGAGGTGGGGCTGAGGTGGGGCAGGTTGTCAGTGTACCTTAGTTTCCTCCTCCACAACAATGGAATATTTATAGAGTCTGAAAACAGGGAGATATTTGATAGCACAAATGTAGACTTTGTATCCATCTCGACGTCCTAAAGAAAACAGGAAGAGGGCAGGCAGTACATGGAAAGAAAGATGGTTTTTCTCTCCTCCCTCCATCCCTTCTGGAAATCTTGGGCCTTCAGTGCCTGCAACAGTTCAGTTCAATCGCTCAGTCATGTCCAACTCTTTGCCACCCCATGAACCACAGCACGCCAGGCCTCCCTGTCCATCGCCAACTCCTGGATTCCACCCAAACCCATGCCCATTGAGTCGGTGATGCCATCCAGCCATCGCATCCTCTGTCGTCCCTTTCCCCTCCTGCCTTCAATCTTTCGCAGCATCAGGACCTTTTCCAATGAGTCAGCTCTTCGCATCAGGTGGCCAAAGTATTTGAGTTTCAGCTTCAACATCAGTCCTTCCAATGAACACCCAGGACTTATCTCCTTTAGGATGGACTGGTTGGATCTCCTTGCAGTCCAAGGGACTCTCAAGAGTCTTCTCCAACACCACAGTTCGAAAGCATAAATTCTTCAGTGCTCAGCTTTCTTTATACGCCAATTCTCACACCCATACATAACCACTGTCAAAATCATAGCCTTGACTAGACGGACCTCTGTTGACAAAGTCATGTCTCTGCTTTTAAACATGCTATCTAGGTTGGTCATAACTTTCCTTCCAAGGAGTAAGCGTCTTTTAATTTCATGGCTGCAATTACCATCTGCAGTGATTTTCGAGCCCAGAAAAGTAAAGTCAGCCACTGTTTCCACTGTTTCCTGATCTATTTGCTATGAAGTGATGGGACCAAATGCCATGATCTTAGTTTTCTGAATGTTGAGCTTTAAGCCAACTTTTCCACTCTCCTCTTTCACTTTCATCAAGAGACTTTTTAGTTCTTCTTCATTTTCTGCCATAAGGGTGGTGTCATCTGCATATCTGAGGTTATTGATATTTCTCCCAGCAATGTTGATTCCAGCTTATGCTTCTTCCAGCCCAGCGTTTCTCATGATGTACTCTGCATGTAAGTTAAATAAGCAGGGTGACAATATACAGCCTTGACGTACTCCTTTTCCTATTTGGAACCAGTCTGTTGTTCCGTGTCCAGTTCTAACTGTTGCTTCCTGACTTGCATACAGGTTTCTCAAGAGGCAGGTCAGGTGGTCTGATATTCCCATTGCTTTCAGAATTTTCCACAGTTTATTGTGATTGACACAGTCAAAGGCTTTGGCATAGTCAATAAAGCAGAAACAGATGTTTTTCTGGAACTCTCTTGCTTTTTCAATGATCCAGCAGATGTTGGCAATTTGATCTCTTGTTCCTCTGCCTTTTCTAAAACCAGACTGAATATCTGGAAGTTCACGGCTCACGTATTGCTGAAGCCTGGCTTGGAGAATTTTGAGCATTAATTTACTAGCACGAGAGATGAGTGTAATTATGCAGTAGTTTGAGCATTCTTTGGCATTGCCTTTCTTTGGGATTGGAATTAAAACTGATCTTTTTCAGTTCTGTGGCCACTGCTGAGTTTTCCAAACTTGTTGGCATATTGCATTCAGCACTTTTACAGCATCATCTTTTAGGATTTGAAATAGCTCAACTGGAATTCCATCACCTCCCCTAGCTTTGTTCATAGTGATGCTTCCTAAGGCCCAGTTGACTTCACATTCCAAGATGTCTGACTCTAGGTGAGTGTGAGTGATCACACCATCATGATTATCTGGGTCGTGAAGATCTTTTTTGTACAGTTCTGTGTATTCTTGCCACCTCTTCTTAATGTCTTCTGCTTCTGTTAGTTCCATACCATTTCTGCCCTTTATTGAGCCCATCTTTACATGAAATATTCCCTTGGTATCTCTAATTTTCTTAAAGAGATCTCTAGTCTTTCCCATTCTATCATTTTCCTCTATTTCTTTGCATTGATCACTGAGGAAGGCTTTCTTATCTCTCCTTGCTATTCTTCAGAACTCTGCATTCAAATGGGAATATCTTTCCTTTTCTCCTTTGCTTTTCACTTCTATTCTTTTCACAGCTATTTGTAAGGCCTCCTCAGACAGTCATTTTGCTTTTTTGCATTTCTTTTTCTTAGGGATGGTCTTGATTCCTATCTCCCGAACAATGTCATGAACCTCTGTCCGTAGTTCATCAGGCACTCTGTCTATCAGATCTAGTCCCTAAAATCTATTTCTCACTTCCACTGTATAGTCATAAGGAGTTTTAATTAGGTCATATCTGAATGGTCTAGTGGTTTTCCCCACTTTCTTCAATTTAAGTCTGAATTTGGCAATAAGGAGTTCATGGTCTGAGCCACAGTCAGCTCCTGGTGTTGTTTTTGCTGACTGTATAGAGCTTCTCCATCTTTGCCTGCAAAGAATAAAATCAATCTGATTTTGGTGTTGACCTTCTGGTGATGTCCATGTGTAGAGTCTTCTCTTGTGTTTTTGGAAGAGGGTTTTTGCTATGACCAGTGCATTCTCTTGGCAGAACTCTATTAGCCTTTGCCCTGCTTTATTCTGTACTCCAAGGCCAAATTTGCCTGTTACTCCAGGTGTTTCTTGATTTCCTACTTTTGCATTCCAGTCCCCTATAATGAAAAGGACATCTTTTTTGGTTGTTAGTTCTAGAAGGTCTTGTAGTTCTTCATAGAACCATTCAACTTCAGTTTCTTCAGTGTTACTGTTCAGGGCATAGACTTGGATTACCGTGATATTGAATGGTTTGCTTTGGAAACGAACAGAGATCATGCTATCGTTTTTGAGATTGCATCTAAGTACTGCATTTCAGAGTCTTTTGTTGACTATGAGGGCTACTCCATTTCTTCCAAGGGATTCCTGCCCACAGTAGTAGATATAATGGCCATCTGAGTTAAATTCACCCATCCCAGTCCATCTTAGTTCACTGATTCCTGGAATGTCGATGTTCACTCTTGCCATCTCCTGTTTGACCACTTCCAATTTGCCTTGATTCATGGTTCTGACATTCCAGGTTCCTCTTTACAGCATTAAACCTTGCTTCTATCACCAATCCCATCCACAACTGGGTGTTATTTTTGCTTTGGCTCCATCCCTGCGTTCTTTCTGGAGTTATTTCTCCACTGGTCTCCAGTAGCATATTGGGCACCTACCAACCTGGGGAGTTCCTCTTTCAGTATCCTGTAATTTTGCTTTTTCATATTGTTCATGGGGCTCTCAAGGCAAGAATACTGAAGTGCTTTTCCAGTCCCTTCTCCAGTGGGCCACATTCTGTCAGACCTCTCCACCATGACCCGTCCGTCTTGGGTGGCCCCACGCGGCCTGGCTTAGTTTCATTGAGTTAGACAAGGCTGTGGTCCATGTGATCAGGTTGGCTAGTTGTCTATGGTTGTGGTTTCAGTCTGCCTGACCTCTGATCCACTCTCTCAGTGCCTACGATCTTACTGTCATACTTGGGTTTCTCTTACCTTGGACATGGGGTATCTCATGTGGGATATCTGCAACAGTTAGCTTTAAGCAAGTGAAAGATGAAGTTGTTTACTAAAAGCAAACAAACTTTTAAAATTACAATATATTGATGTAATTTAGTGTCAAAACAAGAGATACTGACAGTAAAAACTATAAAACTCAGAGAAGAAGTAGAGAAATGAGGACTAGAATGTGTATTCACTGAAGTAACACATGTATTGAATATATTCTGTGTGCTCAGCAATATGAGATAATTAATGCTGTGACTAACTGATGCTGGGAAAGATTGAAGGCAGGAGGAGAAGGGGACAATAGAGGATGAGATGGTTGGATGTCATCACTGACACAATGGACATGAGTTTGGGTAAACTCTGGAAGCTGGTGATGGACAGGGAGCCCTGGCATGCTGCAGTTCATGGGGTCACAAAGAGTTGGACATGACTGAGCAACTGAACTGAACTGAACAAGTAGAGGCTTATATATGTGAAGGGTTTGAGATGAACTTGTAAAGAGATATTAGGTTGATGAAAGGACAGTGACTTTCTGAAGAAGTAAAGATTTTAAACCAACAAACTTATTATAGATTTAAACACTTAAAATACATTAATCATCACTTGGCTAGGTGATGATAGTACCCTGTTATTTAATTAAACATTAATATAAGTGTTGGTGTGAACATGCTTTTATAGATATGGTTAATATCTTAAGTCAGTAGCAGCTGACTTTAAGTAAAGAGACTTATCTTCCATCTGGATGGGCTTCATCCAATCAATTGAAAGGACTTAAGAGCAAAACTGAAGTTTCCCAGAAGTAGAAGAAATTCTTCCTTTGGAAGCAGTGTTGGCTGTTCCCTTTAGTTTGGAATTGGAAACTATCATCTGCCCTACAGATTTAGGGCTATCCAGCCCCCAATATCATATAAGCCAATTTCTTGAAATAAGTATTTTGATATCAATAAGATATGAATATAAATACATATGGTATTCCAATACATATACATACATGTGTAACTATTCATACACCCACGTGCGTATATATCCTACTAGTTTTGTTTCTTTATTAACACCCTGGCTGATACAGATTTACCCTGACTGCTAACAACATCACACAAATATTTGTTGTCACCTAAGGTCCTTGTCCTTATCCATGACCTAATCCTCAATTCAGTCTCTCTCCACTTCTCATTACTCCTCAGTAAATCTTAATAAGACCCTCACTTTGTCTAATTACCCTCATTGTGCCACAAACTATATGTGTGATTTTTAGCAAATTATTCAAACTTTCAAATCCTTAGTTTATGCTGTTGTTTAGTCACTAAGTCATGTCCAACTCTTCTTCAACACTGTGGACTGTAACCCACCAGGTTCCTCTGCCCATGGGATTTTCCAGGCAAGAGTACTGGAGTGGGTTGCCACTTCCTTCTCCAGGGCATCTCCCTGACCTAGGGATCAAAGCTGAGTCTCCTGCATTGGCAGGTGAATTCTTTACCACTGAGCCACCAGAGAAGCCATATGCACACACATAAATGTGTCCAACACACACTAGGAGCCAGCTAAACTAAAAAGCAACAACAATAGAGCCATAAATTAGGCAGCTCCAAGCTCTACAGATAGTGACACAGACCAGATGTGGAAGAGCCCATACTGGAAACGAGGCAACCCAGAGAGGAAGGCAACTAAAAGGATTCCACTCTGAGCTACAGAAGGCAGCTCAGCCAGCTTGATTTCTAGAGTGTATGATGCAATGGATTCAGGCAAACCACACCAGAAAAGGGCAGCAAGAGACACAGGTAGCATGGAGGTGGACAATGGATGAAGAGTTGGAGAAGATGGAAGAAGGAGGTTGAGAGTGGGAGGTTAAAGGAGGAGGGTAGGGAGAAGTCGGTTCAAATTTGAGTCAGCATCTCCTGGAAGTCCTGAAATAGAATTCTAGATTCTTTCCTGAACCGAGAATATCAGTCTCTCTGAGATCAAACTGTCCTCTCTCTTTTTCTCCTAAGCATTCATTGTCATCCACTTACCGCTGTCACTTTATTTACTGCACTGATAGTTTCATGTCTTTCCAGAGTGTCAGCTGTTACTTACATGCCCATTGCTCACGTTATCTGTCATTTTAATCCAGACTTATCTCCTAAGCATCAGAGCCATCTAACTGATTACTGACCATTTTCATCTATAGGTCCTGCAGTCATCTTCAATATGCTCTTTCCAGTGTGAATAAGTCCTACTTCTCCAACTTCATTTTCTTTCTGATTGGGTAGCATCATCCACCTACTTACTCCAGTCTGGGTCATTTCTGTCTACTTCATTTCTTTCTTCACTTTTGGTTCCCCCACATAGGCACTAGGTCATCTCCCCACCCAGGGACATTTGTATTATAACACTTAATGCATTGACCTATAGTTACTCATTCATTTGTTTTACTCCCTCACTAGTCCATGAGCTTTTCAAAGATAGAGACTTAAGCATGTAGCAAGCGCTTAATGAGTATTTGCTAAATACAAACCCAAATTTTACTGGGGGCTTTAAACAACTCAGAGCTGAATTGGTTGACACTGAGTTGCCCTATGTAACCCCTAATATAGAACAATTAGGGTTGCAGGATGTCATTCCTGTCATAATTCCTTTTATCTCCTTGACAGTAGACAGCAAAGTTGTAAAACCTGCCTGTCTAGGCTCAGTGTTCGCCAGAAAGCAAGCAGGACCTACGTGCAGTTAGAGCAGCGGCATTTAGTTGAGTGTGTGGTAGTGCCAGTTTGGCCCCATTCAAAATCCTAAGCGACATAAAACCTCAGGGAGGAACGTGAGACCTAAGGAGCGTCTTGCTAATTCAGAAAATGTTAGAGTTTAAAAGGACATAGATACGTACTTTATTTCTAAAATGGAATTTTATACATTTATACATTATATCCTTTTATACATTTAGCTGAGTCATCATATAGGCTGGCAACTGATTTGTATCCCTGTTAAGATACAAATTTGTTATTTGATTCAAGATAAATAATCTCATTTTCTTCTGCCTCAAAAGCTCCATTTAGTAAAAGGAATAATCTGTGCACATTATTTAATCTAGCATTTCCTATCACTTGGTTTAATCTCTTCTCTAAGTGCAAGTGACATGTCAATGGACCTGAGTTTGAGCAAACTCCAGGAGATGGTGAAGGATAGGGAAACCTGGCATGCTGCACTCCATGGGGTCGCAAAGAGTTGCACCTGACCGAACAATAACAACAAATAAGTGTAAGACCAAGATCAACATCAACTTTAAAACAGACTACAGATTTTTGATAAAATGCTAATCTGCATCACAATAAACATATCCTAGAAGATCTTTCTTTTTTTAAAGAGAAACTCTCTTTTAAAGGAAATATATATTAATAGGAAAGATTTGGTTAGACCTAGGATAAACTCGAACAAAGGTTTCTCAACATTTGGGAGGGGCTCATCCAAGTCACTGTCAGTTTTTGAGGCTATCAATATATTAAAAATTAAATATGTATGTCAAAATGGGATTATAAACATTGTGGCACATTTATATTTAAAATTCCAATTATACGAACACAAAAATATAAGATCTGTATGTAGAACTGCCTTTGTGAATTTGATAACTTGTCAAATGGCCCTTCTTATGTTCTTCCTTAGATCACTCACCACATGGGAGTTTCTGCTAAAGATTATTCCATCCTTTTAAAGAGCAGAAAAAATTTGATCCTCTTTCTCGTCTTTATTAATTCCATATTAAAACCAACTAAAGTAAAAAAAATGAGACTAAATTTAATGTATTTGTTAATAATTACTGTTATCATTTTTCAGTAGATTTCAAACCAGCCACCTCCAGAGAGTTTTAAAATAAAATATTTTACTTTTAATAAGGCCATATTCATCTCACACTTCACACTTAAGGACATAATCATGACTTCCTCTGTTGGCTATGATGGAGTATAATGCAACAACCTATTGCTGCCAATTGTTCTCTAATTGAGAACAACTAGACAAGCCAGACAAACTTTTTTAAAGTAGAAAAATTAATTTCTTTTAAAGCATTGCTAGACCACTAAGGCCAATATCCAAAACAAGAAGGAAAGTTCATTGAAGTTAGCTCGATTCTTTTCCCTTGGAATATCTGCCAACTTTTAGCTCAGGATAGAAAGCTGAGGAGCTAGGCAGAGGGCAACTGCTGAGAAGGAGAGAGACAGCAGAACTTGAAGGAATTGTAGGACACTGAAAAGATGAAAATAGAAGTTCTTGCCTGTCAAAAGAAACAAGGACTTGAGGGCCCAAAATGTCTGAGGGAAGGGAGGTGAAACAAAGTGAGTCCAACACTTACCACCGGTTTTCTCCTTGAGAAACTGTGTGATTCTTAAGCTACATAAGGCAAGAGATCAAGAAATTAATAGAAAGTAACTGAAAAGCACAGGAGAGTTTATGGGGTGGGAGAAGTTATAGTGCTTTGGAGACAAAAATGAGAGCTCAAAAAACACTCTTGAATGGGAGTAAACAGCACCGGCTCTCATATGGGATCCCTGGAGTGTTATATTCTAGGAGTGGGAGTGAACTGAGGCTGACCACACATTAAAAAGATTGGCATTTCTACTTCCACCTAGGGTGTAAAAATTTAACATAATATTGCTTCCACACTAACAATAAGGAAAAGCTGAAGAAACTACAAAATTACTTTTCCAAGCACATAAGGAAGCTGAGGTCTCAGAGCAAGCAAGTGATCTGAGTTGCAAGAAGAGATGGATCCCTCCAAAGATAAATGAGTTAAAGGTTCTGTGGCAGAGCATGAGCGGAATGGGTGGCTGAGCTGTTGAAGGCCAGTGTGGACCAGCATGTCCATCTGGAATAGCTGATGGCCTCAGAATCAGTAGGAGTCCATACTCAGCCAAGGGTTCTTTTTCATGGACCTCCACTGGGTACTCATGGAAAAGACTGGGGAAAGGAATTGGGGCGGGGAGGCAGAAACTAGAGAGAACATCCCTAATCAGTTCAAAGTTGGGAAGTTAATTGGTTGTCTGACACTTCAGAAACTTCTTACCATTGAATATTTCTCTTAAAGGAAGGAAAACACTTAAGCTCACTTAAGAACTTAAGTTCTTACTTAACCAGGACTCTTCTAGTTACAAATATATTAATACATACTATCAAACAATATTAGTAATGTCATTTTGGAAAATTATATCAAATAGAACTGTATAAGTGCATTCCACTGTGATCTGGCATTCTACTTCTAGATAAATACTCAATAAAAATGAATATATAAAATATTCACCAAAAATATATATATATAAAGAAATGTTCAAAACTGACTTACTTATAATGACACAAAACTAGAACTAACCCAAATATTCATCAACTGTAGGTCAGTATGTTTCATGGTGCATTCCTACAACAGAACATCATATAGCAATAAGAATAGACAAATTACTACTATTATATGCAACCACAAGAATAAATCTCATAAACATGACTTTGATTAAAGCAATCAGACATAAAATAGTGCATATTATGTGATTCCACTTACATAAAGTTCAAAAACAGGAAAAATTAATGAAAAGTGATTATCAGCTTCAAGAATGGACATAGCAACAGGGAACAAATAGGAGGACAGCCTCTGCGTTGTTAGAAATATTTTATTTAATGATCTGAGAGATAGTTAGAAAGGCATTTACTTTGTATAAATTCACTGAGCTATACCTTTGTA